>NC_134267.1:13124609-13466030 GCF_031893055.1 Leptodactylus fuscus | reverse complement strand
ACTGGGGGCGGTCCTCAGCGCTCAAACAGCACTGGGGGCGTCCCCAATGCTGCGAGAGAACTCTCCAGCACCGCCTCCATCTTCTTCTCTCCCTCTGTCTTCTTCCGTCCTGGGTTTCAATCTTCTAGGCCTCGGGCAGAGCCGACTGCGCATGCTGGGCCACAAGAAAATGGCCGCTTACACCAGCTTACTAAAGTCATCCATTTCTATCTCTTTTTTACCCTTTGTCATTAACCATTAGAGACCAGAAAGTTGTTTTTACCTCTGCACAATCTCAGTAATGTTCAGCTTACCTATTTGTAATACTATATAAGAATGTTTTTTTACTTTTTTTTGTAGAATGTGTCAGATGGGAAAGTCCAGACTATGTCTCCAGACAGCAGGTAAATTTGGGCTCACGATAAAGCAGTTTTTGTTGTAATCTCCCCGGACTCCATGCTCTGTGTATACCAGCACATAGTACACAATGTAAATGCCATAGATATGTGAACAGAGGCGTAACTTGAAGCTCCTGGGTCCAAATCGGGGCCCCACCTACCTTGCACCATTTGGAATAGGGGTATATGTTATTTGTTTGGGGCCCCATGAGAGTCCAGGGGCCTGGTAGAGACTGCTGCCTCCTATAGGCTACACCCCTGTAAATGCAGACGCTGGCTAAAGCTTTGGTTGGCCGATAGCTATTCTTCTTTACATCTCCATACTCATGCATGCTGGGCTTGGCTAAGCATGCATGTCTTCTCAGAGTGGAGAAAGGCCCCACCATGTACCTCTAGTGGCGATTGTTCCTCCTATGTGGACAGCAGATACACCTAACATACCCGCTGGTCCTGCTGAAGTCAACAGGTTTCGGCTAAGGCTACACAGCAGCTTTGGCTGCAACCATAGATGACCTAATGTTAGTGACTGGAGTTGCATTGCAACCCCTAGTGTGCCACGTTTGCAACTTTTAGCATCTTTTTGCAACTGGAAGTAGCAGTTGCAACACACTAGGGGTCACAATGTGATTCCATTAGTGAAGGAGGACCAGAGTGATCGCTAATCTTTGGTCCTGCAATGGAAACAACAGCCAAAGTCGCTGCGCAGCCCTTGTCTTAGTCAACTTGCTTCGGTCTGTATGTAGCGGCACCTTCAAAGGGGCTTTCCAAGACTATGACATTGATTACTTTGGGGTCAGTTCACATGGAGGAATTTGCTGCGGATTTGGGGGTGGATTCGGCCCCTGAGTCTGGAGCAGACCCATTGTTTACAACGAGAGGCAGAGATCGCAGCAGAACGCATAAAAAAGAAGCTGCTGCGGATTCCGTCCGCGTTTTGAGACTCCCTCCTGATTAGTCCCATTCATCGGGAGCGGGATGACAGATTACTGATGTATTGCATTGGCATCCCATTGCGGCACGAAAAACCTGAATATGAATTTCCTCTTCACTACTTACCAATCACAGCGCCATACATTGTATAGTGGTTGTGTTTGGTATTGCAGCTCAGCCCCATTCATTTGAATAGGACTGAGTGTGTAGCCTGGTGGTGTAACCAATGAATGTGATGTCACAGGCCTGAGAAGAAGAAGTGACGCTCAATAGTATAGTCTTAGACAACCCCTTTAACTTAAGACTCTTGATCCCCCATGTGATTGGGATTTACGTGCCGCATTATACCTGTCGTGTAATATTTCCAGGCGTCTGATCCATTTACTATTTCACTTTCTTTTTGCATTTTGGAAAATAAACTAGCAAGTTATTCGCGGACGAGTCCAAAAGTCGGCTCACGTGTTCAGTGTGCTTTAAGGAATTCCGGAGCCTTCCCGCCCTCAATGGCCACTTGAGGTCACATGGTGGAGTGCGAACAACGACGACCCCCAAACAGGTGAGGTTATAGCGTCCATGTTGCATTTGCTTCTACTGCCTATAGTGCTGCCGGATTGAATGGATATCACTAATATCGGGACTCTGTTGCACCTCCTGGCAGTCGTCAGTTCCTGATGGCGCTCGCTTGCCCTGTGCTTTGCTTTCTGTAACGCCATTGTGTGTTTGCGTATACGCCGCTACTAAGAGGCATCCGGTCAGGTATCTTGTTAATCCTGTATATCCAGGTATCGGGGGAGAAGTGACAATGGAAAAAAAAGCTTCATCGCTGGAAATATCTTGTTTATTCTGTACGGAATATTTAAAGGGATGATCTGTGCAGAGATACATATACTGATAGGCGGCGGTTGTGGCTGCTGCAATGTAGCGTACAGTATGCCGTGCATGCATGATCAGTCACCATTGGGGTTATATACAAAGGGCCCAGATTAGTAGCGGTCTCCAGGACAGGACCCCCACCCCAAAAATCCAGTATGTAGGAATAGGATCAGTCTCCACTCCATAAATTGTTTAGATCATAAGAACAGCAGATACAAAGACAATTCGCTTTAAAAATTGATAGAGGCCTTCGTTCCATCTACCAAGGTTTAAAGGGGTGTTCCAGGCTGAAAACACGGATGAGCAAGCCTAAGGATGGGTCACAAATATCAGATTAGCGGGGATCTGCCACCCGCACTGCCATTGGTCAGCAGCTGTTACGCAGAGAATGGTGCAGGAAACAGACAGCTCCGTTCTCTGTGTAGTGGACAGACCAGGTACTGCAGGTTAGCCTCCATTCACTTGCATAGAGAATAGCGCTGTCTGCTTCTTTCTCCATTCTCTGTATATCGGCTGCTGAAGAGAGCTAATGGATAGGGGGTGTCAGACCCCCACTAATATGATATTGATGACCTATTCTCAATATCATTAGCCTTGAAAACCTCCTTTAACTAGCTGTATACCATATGTAAAACCTGGTTGCAAGTACTTGGATAGTTAAAGGGATTCAATCATTAAAAAGCATTTTTTT
The DNA here is from genome assembly GCF_031893055.1 of Leptodactylus fuscus. NCBI lineage: Eukaryota > Metazoa > Chordata > Amphibia > Anura > Leptodactylidae > Leptodactylus > Leptodactylus fuscus. The sequence goes on along the minus strand of NC_134267.1, from coordinate 13,463,159 downwards.
TTTTGTCCCTCACACGTAGGAATAGCCTTAAGAAAGTCTATTCTTCTCCTACCTTTAGATGTCTTCTCCACGCCGCCGTTCGGTAGAAATCCGTGTTTTTTTCAGTATGCAAATGAGTTCTCTCGCAGCACTGGGGGCGGGCCCAGCACTCAGACAGCACTGGGGGCGTCCCCAATGCTGCAAGAGAACTCTCCAGCACCGCTTCTATCTTTGCCTGGAACGGCCTCTCCCCGTGTCTTGTTCCAGCGCTGGCTTCAAACTTCTAGGCCTCGGACAGAGCCGACTGCGCATGCCCACCTGGTGTAAGCGGCCATTTTCTTGTGGCTGCTTACACATTAAGCTGGGGTAAGCGGCTACAAGAAAATGGCCGCAGGCATGCGCAGTCGGCTCTGCCCGAGGCCCGACGGAAGAGTCAACTGTACATGCCTAGAAGTTTGAAGCACTGGAAGAAGACGAGGGGAGATGCCGTTCCAGGTGAAGATGGAGGTGGCGCTGAAGTTTTCTCTCGCAGCATTGGGGACGCCCCCAGTGCTGCGAGATAACTCATTTTCATACAGAAAAAAACCGGGTTTATACCGAACGGTGGTGCGGAGAAGACATCTAAAGGTAGGAGAAGAATCGACTTTCTTAAGGCCATTCCTATGTGTTAGGGAGAAAAAAATCGCTTTTTAAGGATTGAATCCCTTTAAAGGGGTTTTCCAAGACTTATAAATTGATGACCTAGCCATCCGAAATACTGGCCCCCAGCTGATCAGCCAAAGAGGCTCTTCACTACTTATCAAGGATGGCTATGCTCGGTTTCACAGGCCATGTGACCAATGAATGTGAAGTCACATGACCTGAGAAGCAGCGCCGCCATTTTGAACATCTGACCTACGGGGGTCCAGCTTTCAGACCCCGCAGATCTTCATAGGTCCTACATTAAAAAATCCTCCATGGGCCTCACCTTATTATACTCTGGGGACTGAAGATAATAGAAGTTTCGGTTCATACATGTTCAGTCTGAACGAAATCCCTGATGAGTCTCACTATGCTTACGCAATTCTTACTCATACCGTAAAAGGGGCGTGGCCTAAATAATCGCCATTAATCGTAATGGAAGACCAGACTCGCTCTTGTTTGCCGTGTGTGTCTTGTCCGTGTTCAGTAAGTGGCTCTTTGAGGTTGAACGTTTGTCCTTATCTGTGCAGGACGAAGGCCAGAAGTCACAGACTAGCGAGGCGGACAACCTCACGCCCATCGTCATGCCTGTCTCTGTACCTGTAAAGCTTGTGCCATCTGATGCCAATGCTCAGCTCAGCACCAGAGCAGATCAGCCAGAGAACAATATGTCCGATGACGAAATGCCCATCTTAACAAGGATGACTTACTCGCCGCCATCCTCCCCAAAGGCGGACAGCTCGTGCACGTCTTCTGTGAGTGCTTGTCTATCTTTGCTTCCGTGTTGTCGTATTTATCTGAGGTTGCTGTTGGTGGCGCTAAAATCATCAAATCTGAATGTCTCGAAAATGAGGCGCTATCCGGTTCCTTGTAAAGTCGCCTCCAACAGCAACTGATTCGTTCCATCATATTTGTCATTGTCTTTGTGCGTTTTATTCCACATCATTTGCGAGGTTCTCCGTTGTCTTCTGTAAGAGATCCAGAACTGGGAGCCGTCTCTACCATGATTGCCGTATTTTATAACATAGATGTGTCCAAGGGCATAACTGTCATGGTGGCAGAGATCACATCTGGTATATCAGGATATTCCACCGTTGTCCAATTGGCTCCAGGTCACGGTTGAAAATTTTTTAAAATAATACACGGTCCAGTGACATTAATGTGACCACCTGTCAAAATCCAGAATAACCACCTTTGGCAGGGCGGACCGCTGCGAGACGTGCAGGAAGAGAGGGGATGTTGGGATGATGTCACTGGGATGTTGAGCCATGCCGACTCCAGTGCCGTGGCCAGCTGCGCTAGGTTACGCGGTTGAGCATCCATGGTGCGAACAACCCGATCGAGGTGGTCCCACAAATTCTCGATTGGGTTCAAGGCCTGGGAATTTGCTGGCCAAGGGAGTACGGTAAATGCATCCTGGTGCTCCTCGAACCACGCACGTACACTGCGAGCTTTATGACACGTCGCATTGTCCTGCTGGTAGATGCCATCATCCTGAGGAAGAACAATTTGCATGTAGGGGTGAACATGGTCCGCAAGGATAGATCCATACTTCTACTGATCCATTGTGCCTTCCACCATGATGAGTGCACCCAGATGGCTGATGACACGCGCCTTCTGCCATTGGTTATTTAACATTGACATCCATCAAAAGTAGGGAGTGGTCACATTAATACGACTGGACTGTGTAGAATTCATAACTTCCCAATTTTTAAAAACGCTGTACGGAGATTGAGTATACTTGGTTAGGAATCCTAGGCTAACATTGTAAATATACATATAGTATTCATTGTATAGATTCTCTTTCACAAGATTTGTTCTTATTGGGATCTTGAATAAGTGCAGTCCTTTACTTTCTCCCGGCTTTTGTCAGCTGTAGAGACACATAGAAAGCAGATGGGTAGAGAAAAGGAAGTGTTGGACAGAAGGAGGATCAAGAAAGATGGAGAAAAAAGAATTGGACGAAGGCGGGGTAGTGGAAAGATGGAGGCTCCGGTGGAGCCCAGATTTCAAGATTCCCAGTTGTCAAGATTCTTGTGTTGTGCAGCATTTCCCTTCACTTACACATAGACCAGGGGACATGACATCACTTGTGCAGTCCTTTACTTTCTCCCTGCTGATGTTAGCTGCAGAGGCAAATGGAAAGCAGATGGATAGGTAGAGAGAAGAAAGTTATGGACAGAAGGGAGGGCCAAGGAAAGTTGGAAGAATGCAAGGGAGGATTGAAGGAGGCTTTTTCCATTAGTTTCTATATGGGCCGTATTAGCAGGAGACTTAGTGCAGTCCTTTACTTTCCCCCTGCTGCAGAAACACATAAAGTGACAGATAGCTATGCTGCATTTATATGATGTATTGGAGTACTAAAATGATCTACAATGGTGGCCATTGTCTTTACTAGAACTCTAGGACTAAAATATATACTTTCTGTAAGTCTTCTATCTATATCTTGTATCTAGGAAGGCCTACACTTTGCATTGTAAGAGTGGTCATCGTCTTCTGCCCCCTCGTCTTGATGTGTAAACCATGTAATCCTCCAGACCAATCGGTTATCACAGGAAAACCACATGGCAGATTGAGACTATTGTGATGGAAAATGTGTTATGCAAGGTAACAGACCCTCAGCAGACAGCCTGTGACTCTTCTACATTTATATTTAGGAAATAATCCGAAAGATTCAAGAACCCGGTACGAAAATGGTCAAACCTCAGCAGGAGAGGAGGAAATACCGCCACAGACCCGAGCCGCTATTCATCCCTCCCCCTACCTTCAGTGCAAATCCATCTCAATCAGGGGCAACATTGTACCAAAGCCAACTCCGCTCCCCTCGCCTGATTATGGATTCTATGCTGCTCAGGATTCAGGAGCCCCCCACATACACTCCGCCCCCTATGCTTAGTCCTGTGCGCCAAGGGTCGGGACTTTTCAGTAGCATCGCCACAACAGCACATAACGCTCATCTTCCTCTGACGCCCCTGACACCCACGCCAAGAGTTTTGCTCTGCCGGACTAGTAAGTATTACGCTTTTTTGTTAAAAACTAGCTTTTACCCGCGACTTCGTCTGTGGTGATTTGAGAATTGGGCGGACACAGACGTGTGAAACTGTAAATGTGATCTGTTATATTGTGTATGTAGTAATACAGACAATGTGATGTTATTTTCGGAGGATTTTTTATTTTGTTACTTTCAGTTGGTCTATGGTAAAGTAGACATGTACATACTGGACCTTTTTTATTCTCTCCGCTGCAAAACCTTCTTTTTTAAGCAGACACAGAGTCGTACATGCATTACTCTGTGTCTGATTTTAAAAAAAATACGGTTTTGCGGCAGAGAGCATAATACGCTCACCGCCGTTCATGGCCGGACCCGGTCTGACAGGTTTCCGGCTTCTGCATGCAGAAGACGGAAATCTAATATGGAGTTCTGAACGGTAGTGTGAACCCAGCGTCAGCCACGCTTAGGGGCGAACTGTGTGACAACAGAAGATGGAACCGCATGAACGGAGAGCAGACGGTGGTGTGAACTGAGTGTACGGGAGCCTTGACACGGAGCGAACGCGTGCGTATTTGTGCAAAATACACGTGTAAAAATAAGACTCCTATTGACTTCAATGACATTTTACAGGCGTGTAATGAATATCATTGAAGTGACTGGGAGTCTTATTTTGACACGTGTATTTTGGCAAAATACACGCGTGTTTATGCCGTGTGAAGGCTCCCTAAGGTTTTTTTTGCATCCACAATATGGCGGGTCCAGATTAACGGTAGCTAGAGCATTCTGGGGAATGTGTATTGGTTACGTGAGCTTTTATTGAAATGATAGTCCAAAGTGTGAACCAAAATGGTGGCTTGTTACGTGTGAGTGTGACGCTGAGGGAGTAGGGCAAATAGTTTATTAGTAGACGGGGCATTTTTGGGCAGAATGGTAACTAATATGTATATGCATCACAGTAGTTTGGAGTTTTATATGTGTTGTTGGATGATTTTTTGATATTTTTATTGTTTCTTTTCTCTTCGTTCCACTGAGGGGTGTGAATCTGCAATCATTATATTGCAAGCCTCCATAGACGGCAATCCAAGTGTATTGCCGTCTATGAGAGATTGTGTGCCTTTCTATCGCGGCTGTCCGTAGCGCAGTAGTAATGTAAACACACGCGTGGGAGCTTTCAGTATGGAACTGCTCAGCTCTTGTGAGGTCAGGCAGGTCACGGTCTGCAATGTTGAAGGTAAGGGGAAGGGGGGTCAAGTATTTTGATTGCAGGCAGGAGCAACTGGCCTCCATGTGTAGTGGAAAGCTATATGTAAATGTGAGTGAGTAGAGTGAGGGCTACTCCAGAGGTCAGTGGCATAACTAGGAATGGCGGGGCCCCGTGACGAACTTTTGACATGGCCCCCCCCCCATCCCAACTGCCGCCAAAGACCTCGACCGACCCCCTCCTCCGCACTCTGTTATGTCCCTTCGTAAGCCCTGCACACAGTGTTATGTCCCACTGTGGACACCCATAAACAATTATTATACTCTGGGGTCTTTTCAGACCCCAGAGTATAATAATCGGAGACCCGGGGAATAAAAACATTTAAAAAAAACTGTTGCTTACCTGTCCCCGGCTCCTACGCTGTCAACTGCCACTCACGTCCTTCTTTAATGACGTCGGACGTCACATGACCCGGGAAGCAGGTCGGGTTCATGTGACGTCAAAGGCGTCAGACAAAGTAGGACGGAGGCCTGGCAGGATCGTGGAGAGGTAAGTAACAGTTTTTTATGTTTCTTACCTCTCCGGTCCGCCGATCATTATACTCGGGGGTCTGCAAAGACCCTCGAGTATAATGATAGTCTTTGTGGTGACCGCGGTGTCACTTGCTGATCCCAGCCCAGCCAGGATCGGCAAGTGAATGGGCCCGTAACAGCCTATTGAAAAAAAAACGCAGCGGTAGCGGCTGTCACCGGGCCCCCTAATGGCCCGGGCCCGGTGGCAGCCGCCTCCGCTGCCTCTACGATAGTTACGCCCCTGCCTGAGGTGACAGTAAGGAGTGTACAGGCAATTTGTGACAGGAAATGCGAGGCAGTGTGTGTGAGTCTATAGCTGGGGTTAGGAGTCCTGCTTTTGTGAGACTCCTGCTGGGAAGCCATGTTGTTTAGTGGCACCAAAAGTAGCCTGTGACTCAATCCCAAGGGAAAACTATGTTTGTGGAAAATTGCACGCAAATCCGTCCAGGCGTTCTAGCGTGATTGAGGAACAAACATCCAAACTCACAAACATCCAAACACACAAATTTATTTAAAGGGGTTGTCTGGTTTAGACCCCGTAATCAAAGACCTGATTTAGGGGACACTATTCAGAACTCTTCTGAGAAGAGGCCTCAGAACACCAATGCATTATACAGTCAGTCCATTGGTTTCAGAGAGAATTGTGTAATACCACATTTAGCCTGCGGTGGCACTGTAGAGAAGTTGAACACCTCACTGCTGATCGCTGAAGATCAAAGCAGCAAATCGCAGCGAACCCTTAGCAGATTACCCCATAGAGGTCCCTCTAAAGGGATTTTCATGCCAAGCTGGGGTTTATCATATTGTAGGATATGGAGTGAACATCTGACTGAGTTTCAATGCTAAATGACAACTTTATTTGTTCTTCAGACAGCATCGATGGGACTGCTACAGTGACACCAGGACCCGGGGAACAAACCATCGATGTTGAACCGTAAGAAAAGGCCGATACGTCTTATATGTTTTATTGCAGATTTCCAGTAATGACAGGAACTTCTGATCATTTAAAGGGAATTTGCCATCTTTCTCATCTCTGTGGCCTATGTCGCTGCAGCCACCGCTCTAGTCATGTCAGTCAGAGCTGCAGTACCAGACACAGCCACATAGACCATCAATGTTATGAGCCCCATTGAATAGGTTGCCTTGCCCAGTTGATTGGTGGGGTCCCAGAGGTCTGATCATAATCTTATGGCACAGCTAACAAATAGACTATAACATTATATGCGGATAATACATCTTTAGTTTCCATTTACGTTAGAACGGGCGGTCAGTGCCGGCGTCTTTCGTTCTGGCTCTCTGAATGGCCGCCATGTTGTGCTCCATTTCCTTGAGTGCCTTCTGTGTTTCATTCATTTCTATGGAGGTTTCCAAGACTTCTGCTTGCATTCAATGAGTGGAAACTACTGGAAACCTGCCCTGACACAGTTACGTCACTGGTGGTGTGAGCAAGACATGGTCAGGTATATAAAATACTAGCCTCTGCCCGCAACTTTGTCTGCGGGTTGTTGGTGTTGATGATCCGCCTATATTCAACAAATTGCTGCCGTCGATGGTTTGCCTGCTCCGGCGTTTCGGCAGATATCAAGCTGTCCTGCTGCTGAACGCATTTTTTGCACTGTGCCTGTGATTGTTCCGGCATCTCAGCAGCTCGCTGGGACGCCATATAATGAGTGTGTTGTTGGCGCCAATGATCCCCCCTCAGCTCCGCTTGAGGAGAACTCTGTGACTTCTGGCTTCCTTCATAACTTGTTGTTTTAGAATTTTGCGACAAATTAGATTTTCTTTTTCCTGGAATGTTTAAAAGTAGCAAACTGCCAATTTGGATTAAAGTTGTTTTCCCATCCAGTGTGTCAGCACTGCCTGGAGCAGATCAGATAATATGCAAATTCATGTACACAATGGACTGAGGGTTAGCTGTGTGTTTACAGAGAGAGATAACAGACCTGGGACCTGAGATAATCTGCTGCAGGAGCAGTGTAATATAGTATGTGAACATAAATTCATAATAGTAGTGAAGCCATGTCATTTACCGGGATAAAAAGTAGCCGATGTGTTAATCGAGGTTACAAACTATCTATGTGCTTAATTTCATTTAAATCCGTTCAGCCATTTTTGCGTGATTGAGGAACAAACATCCAAACTTTCACATTTATAATAGGAGGAGAACATAAATTCATAATAGTAGTGAAGCCATGTCATTTACCGGGATAAAAAGTAGCCAATGTGTTAATCGAGGTTACAAACTATCTATGTGCTTAATTTCATTTAAATCCGTTCAGCCATTTTTGCGTGATTGAGGAACAAACAGCCAAACTTTCACATTTATAATAGAGGATATGTGAACATAAATTCATAATAGTCGTGAAGCTATGTCATTTACTGGGATAAAAAGTAGCCGATGTGTTAATCGAGGTTACAATCTATCTATGTGCTTAATTTCATTTAAATCCGTTCAGCCATTTTTGCGTGATTGAGGAACAAACTTCCAAACTTTCACATTTATAATAGGAGGATTAGTAGGAGGATAGGATAATACATCTAGACATATTATGGGGAATTGAAACACAGAATGTGGCAGCAGTTTTAATGTTCCTAAATGTTACTAAAGGGGGTGACGCCTTATGGGATACCCCATATCCTCCTTATGAACCCAATGGGGCTCCAATGGTGGTGCACCCGGAGTTACTCTACAGGCCAGGGCTTTGGGTGTCAGGTGTGTTGGCTTCTTATTGGCCGTTGCAGCCATATCTAATCTATCTATAATAAGTCTCGTCTATCTGACTCAGAAACACTTTCTTGTATCTTAAGGAAAATCAATATTGGATCGAGATTCCAGGCAGAAATTCCCGATCTTCAGCAACGCTCATCGCTTGACAAAGATATGCACAAAGCGACCCTGGTGTGGAAACCTTGGCCGGACCTAGAAAACGAAGAATCGCGGCAAAAAGGTGGATAAAAGAGAGAATGTCATCATCAATGTGATAGATCTAATGGTTATAAGCAGAGTATTACTCAATAATGTTATAGCTGACCATTCACATTAATGTTGGCTGACCCTGATGATCATGTCATGTCTATGGCGGCCTCCTGACTACCCTAATGTTGGGGGATAGGACATGTTGAGTCCTGCAGAGGCTTATTTCCCTCTTCCTATTGAAAGGACATGTGCCGAGCATGCATGTGAACGGTGAGTCAGGAGGAATTGCTGTTGACTGAGAGAGTGTTCCGCCTATATCTAAAATGTAAGGCCGGCCTTAAAGGGGTTATCTGATTTTGAAGATTGATGACCTATCCTTTGGATAGGCCATTATATTAGATTTGTGGGACCCCCCGCAGATCACCGGTAATGAGGCAGTGCTATCCCATTGAAGTCTATGGAGTAGTACTGCTGTGCCTACAGCCGTATGGAGGGTCTGGGATATTGATGGCTTAGACAAAGGATAGTTCATCCATCCTAGAAACCCCTTTAAGAGATATCCCCTTTAATCGCTCTGTACGCAAAGGGTCCTACAGTTTTCTAATGTCCCTTTTATTATTGAGATTTTCAATGACGACCCCTCTTCAGTTACACTCCAATATGTCCAAAAATACCCAAAATCAGGCAGTTCTCCATTAAATAGTTTTCTGTCTTTGCAGTGGACGTGTTCCTGAGCATGTCCTCGTCCAGCGTCCTACCAGGAGGAGGAACCAACATGGAATATGCTTTACATTCTCTTTTCGAGGCCAATGGAAACATCATGGTGAGGATGGGAATCACTAACCTTCACAAGGGAGAATGGTAGAATGGCAGGGTGCCTGCTCGACCTGTCACTCCATCGGGATGGGGAAAGCGGACCCCCGTTCCCAGGATTGGTGTGGTCTGAGCGGTCAGATTGCCACCGATCATGAAGTTATCTATCAATGGCGGATAACTTCTCGAGTTGGTATAACACCTTTAAAGGGATTCTACCATTAAAACCCTTTTTTTTGTAGATAAGACGTCGGAATAGCCTTTAGAAAGTCTATTCCTCTCTTACCTTTAGATGTGATCTCCGCCGCGCCGTTCCTTAGAAATACCGTTTTTTACCGGTATGCAAATTAGTTCTCTCGCAGCAATGGGGGTGGGCCCTAGCGCTGGAAATGCGATGGGAGCTTCCCCACTGCTGCTCAAGAACAGGCTCCAGCGACGCCTCTATCTTCTGCTGGATCCTCCCCTTCTTTCTTCGGCGTCACCTCTGACGCCTGCGCAGTTGGCTCTGCCAGTGAGACACTTGTAGAGCCGACTGTGCATGCCTGCGGCCATAGTTCCGACGCCGCAATTGTGCGCATGCGCACTCGGCTCTACTAGCGTCTCACTGGCAGAGCCAACTGTGCAGGCGTCGGAGGTGACGCCGAAGAAAGAAGGGGAGGATCCAGCAGAAGATAGAGGCGTCGCAGGATCGTGTTCTCGAGCAGCAGTGGGGACGCCCCCATCGCATTTCCAGCGCTGAGGCCGGCCCCCATCGCTGCGAGAGAACTCATTTGCATACCGGTAAAAACCGGTATTTCTAAGGAACGATGCGGCGGAGATCACATCTAAAGGTAAGAGATGAATAGCCTTTCTAAAGACTACTCCGACGTCTTATCTACAAAAAAAAGGGTTTTAATGGTAGAATCCCTTTAAAGAACGTTGTGCTCAATCGATGGCATCTTAGACTAAGCACGCTTAAAGGTATCTAATTTAGGAAACCCATTCTCATACACCTTTTAGAGATCTCTGAGTTGGGGGTGGGGGATTTATCCTACGAACCAGAGAGTAGAGAGGTTAGAAAGAGAGTCTTGCTTTGGAGGACCAGTCGTGTACTGTCTTATAGAGACAACCTATTGATTTGAATGGGAACCGTGTAGTACGTAATGTCTCCTGTGGTGGCGCTGCAGGGAAACTGGACACTTATTGCCATCAGGAAGACAGTCTGTGAGCTTGTTTTCCAGGGATCTCTTGAACAAGTAATGGAGAACTCATCTAAACTTTCCCAAGCCGGTGACCCAGAAAAGAACGGACATCCGATCCCTCTTATAATCTGCCCAATATTCAAACCAGTATCAGGTCTCGGGTGCTAAATGCAAACCAGAGTCTATTCCAGGACCTTATAGGCAAATCCACCTGTGGCGTCCGCCGTCAGGTCATACCTGGTGTGACTCTGATATGCAAAACCAAAGATTTGTGGTCAGTGCCACAACCTTGAGAACTGCCACCACGTCTTACAAGGAGCAAAAGATTGTATAGAACTATACAGGAAACGTAGAAACAATATAAACTTCCTGTTCTGTGGAGATCACTTCTCAGCAGTCTTCTCATTGTCATCACAGGCCAGGATTACACTGACGGGTAACACTATCTTTAGTTCATCTAGGATCCACCATTGATAGTATGTGATGGTCGTATCTCATCTTCACCCCCCACCCCCCTGCACAAACACCTCGACACAGTTTACAGAGCATGCCCACAAGACTCTCCCATAGAAGTCAATGAGCCATTATCAGACTACAAGCTCCTAAGGTCCCTAGGCCTGCTGTAAAGCATGTCTCCGAATGTTGTTAACAACTACTCAGGCAAGATGGCCGCCCTCATCTTGTAGAGAAAATACATTTTTTTAAAAATCGACAATCATAAAATAAAACCATATTAAAAAAAAGAAGAATAATGCATTAGAAATAGCCTATTATAAAGGAAATTTATGAAATAAAAAAATATTACTTGTTTTTTTTTCCCTAGAAGCAGCGCCCCTCTTGTCCAGTGGCAGCGCCTGGTATTGCAGCTCAGACATTTTTCTCATCTGCAATAACCACTACCATTTTTACGATCTGGCTTTTCTACTGTGTGTAATTTCTATTATTTTTACATTACAGACTGCGTTGGAGATGCTGCTTTTGAAGGATGCGCCGAGGCTGAAGACTCACCCGCTCGCCACTTACCACTATGCAGGTAATAGGCTGTGTGCGCTACACCTTCTGCAGCCACAAACTCACTCATATAGGTAGAGAGAGTCACTGGACGTGGTATTCATTTGGGGTAAATCTGACACATTATTTGGTGGCAGATAGATTCTTGGGGAATTATTTTATCCTCTGCCTTCCTTTAGTCTGTTCCGAGATCTTTGCTAGGTCAGTATTATGTAAAGAGATTACCCGGATGCAGACAACTCAGCCTGACCTGCCTGATTTTAAAGAGGACCTTTCACCAATTCCAGATTTTTAGACAACGCTTCGCTGATTCTGGCGCAGTTGGTATTTTTTCTTAACCCCCGCCATTCCCCAGCAATCGCTACTGTTAGTTTTGGTGCCTGATATCATAACTAGACTCTCTAATAACAAGTGGGTGGCCTAAGGGAGGAGCAGATAAGAGGGTGGCACTCTGAACCCTGACCTGATTGGAGCTCTGAATTATTCCCTCTTGCCTGACACCACCCACTTAGAGAGTCTAGTTGCCATATCATGCACCAAAACTAACAACAGTGATTGCTCAGGGACGGTGGGGGCTAAAGAAAAAATTCCAATTGTGTCGGAACCGGTAGAGTCATCCCTGTTGAAGTCATTGACTCCAAAGTCACCTACAAATGGGGCTGCCTTCTGCTCTGGTAATGTGGTGGCACCGTCCTTCCAGACCTATTCAGTTCTTGGCACTACTTTAGCGCCCCCTATGTGATAGGCCTATATATGTGTGATATACATGTATATAGGTACTAATCCAATACTACATAGATATCCTACTAAAGTTTGGATGTTTGTGAGTTTGGATGTTTGTTCCTCAATCACGCAAAAACGGCTTAACGGATTTGCATGAAATTTGCCACATACACAGATAGGAACCCCGATTAAAACATAGGCTACTTTTTATCCCGGTAAATGACATCACTACACGACCACAGTGAAGGAATTTAGGTTCACACAACACTAAAGGACCTGTGATGACGTCATCACAGGTCCTTGAGCCATTCCCAGATAGGATCATGCTAGGCAGTGGTCGGAGCTACACGCTATTTTGTGGGCGGAGCTATATAGGATGAAGCTGGACAGTGTGAAGCTGAAGAAAATGGAGTCTCATAGAAGATCAGGAGACTCCAGAACATATAGGCTGTGTGAGGGCAAGAGGACTATATTGGGTGTAGAGTTTCAGTGAGTACTACAGGGAATGTTCTGCCTCTGATGGGGGAGGGGGGAGAACTTTGGCACATTTCAGCAACATCCGTTCAGCCCTTTGTAACACAGAAGCTGCTCAGACAGTCACATAACAAAACTCCTGTAATCACAATTGCCCGATGTAGCAGAGTTTAGGCAGCGCTGTAGCACACCTCTATAGGCTCTGCATATGCAAACATGTACATACAGCTGGGTATCCTACACATATGCAGCGCTGTAGCACACCTCTGTAGGCTCTCCATATGCAAACATGTACATACAGCTGGGTATCCTACACATATGCAGCGATGTAGCAGAGCCGAGACGCGGGAGCAGGCTGGTCGAATTGTGGCAAATTTTTGCAACATCTGTCCAGCTGTTTCCAACACAGAAGCTGCTCAGATACTGACATAAGAACACCTCTCTAATCCAAATGGCCAGATGTAGCAGAGCTTAGGCAGCACTGTAGCACAGCTGAGTACGCTCTCCATATGCAGAGATGTACATACAACTGAGTAGGCTGCGCTGTAGCAGAGCCGAGACGCGGGAGCAGGCGGATCATCCACAACAGCAATTGGCTAAATATAAGCGGCTCAGCGCCAACACCAACCCGCAGAAGAAGTGGCGGGCAGATGTTAGTATACTGTATGCCACCCTAACACCACAAATGAAGATACAGCACTAGTCAGCACGCCATGAGAATGACCAGGGAACACTAGACACCCAATTACTCACCTAGTGCTTTTATGTGGTCGTTCTGTGATTTTCCTCTGGAAATGATGACTTTGAAGGTTCCTTGTGGTGTTTGGTGACATCTGGGTGGTTTTCATGTTGTTCTGTATTCATACGTTTGTGGTCAGTCTGATATAATAGTGTTATAAAGCCACAACTAAGCCGCCTATGTGTAACTCATAGCTGCCATATCAGGAAGCTGGTAAGTCTGGGGATACAATCACACAGATATTACACCTCAATGTATTTCACATCCCGGGGGTACAGGGGCCCCAGTTACAGGCAGAATACAAGCTACTGGTTGTACAGGTTTGTGCAGAAATGTGCGGGCTTAGTTAATTCCAAGACCCAACACAACACCTGCACTTGTTGGATCCCATAGACATGGGTGACATGTCAGGATGACACAGAGAACAATGCCATGGCAGAAGCCGGCGTGAGCTTTGTGCAGAGATCTTCACAGTGACCGGGCGCTGACACCAAGGAGCACAATCTACTTATTACTTACTTATCACCTTGTGCCCGGGTCCTCCTGATCCTGTGTGATACAACTCCGCAGTCATCTAGACTGATCCTTCCCTCCGTGGCCCCGTCCGCTCCATAATAAAACCTTTCATTATCTGTATGACTGGAGATCCATTGCACAGAGGAGGTAACAGGACCCTATCTAGATGGAGATTACATTAGGGTTTTACCACAGTCACATACACCCGACGGCATGGAAGAAGACGGAAAGAGACAACGCCATTCGGGACCCTTCAAAAATGGCCACCATGATTTATCCGTAATGTAGATCATTGGAGAAATGACTGACATAAGGAAGCCATAAGTACAGCTTTTAGTGCCGTTCCCGCAGTGTAAACTTTGCCAGGGGTTGCGCTGTTTCAGTAAAGCTGATCTGCAGGAGTCCTGTGTGTTGGACCCTCTCAGATCTGATATTGATGGCTTGTCCTAAGAATACATAAAGCTTATACTAGGATGCATTCACATGTTGTTTAATCCATTCTGCTGGTATGTCATAGGAACACAAGAAGGGGTTAAACAATACAGACTCTTCTGGCTATATCTGACTATATTGGGGTCCGTCACGTATCAGTTGTTTTCTTGTTGGCGTTGCCATACATATAAGTCAGGTTTACAGGATTTTTTTGTGTCTGCCATATTAGGCTCCAACCTGCCGCTTTCTGTGACTGTTGCAAAACTACAAGTCCCAGCATGCTGCAGTTTGCCACAGCCGCAGAGTCAGAGGTTGGGGGCCGGTGCATTTACTCATGTGATGGTGCAGGGCTGTATCTGCCGCCCCCTGACCCTTTATCCATGTTACTGTTTCCAGGCTCAGACTACTGGACCAACAACGAGAAGAAGAGTTTTCACAAAGCAATAAACACCTGCAATAAAGATTTCTTCCATGTCCAAAAGATGGTAAGCGACTCCTTATGTCCAACAGTAAAGATCATTGCGATGCCTGTATAGTACGGTGATAAAGACAAGGTGCTCGGTGTGGAAAGTTATATAAGGGGATATGGCTGTAATACAGGGTACAATACGTCATTGACAAAATAGTTCCCCACGCTATGATGCTCCACCCCCCCCCCACCCCCCATACCTAACACAGGACTATTGTACCCTCTTTATCCCTTACATGTGTATGGAGTGCAGGGGTTGCAGCCGTCCTACATAAGGAAAGAAGGGGCCTGGCTGCAGCAATCCTGTGCTAAGTATATTCTACACAAGGCTGCTGCAGCTTGCCAGGGATCTAGATCGCCTTCTTTCCTTACACAGGACTACTGGATCTGTATACAGACTGGTCCGGGAGGAAGCAAGCAGAGGTCACACGTGCAAGGCTCATGAACGGCCATACAGGGAACAAGTGGAGCAATGTCATCAAGGAACGATGATTTATTAATAGGTTTGCTCCTTAAATATCTCATCGGATTGCCCGCTTGCTTCCTCCCTGCACAATCTATTATGTTAGAGTGGCCAGGGTGCAAGAGGACCCAGATCAGCCCTGCAGAGCAGGTTAGGGCAGGGATAGGGAACCTTCGGCTCTCCAGCTGTTGCAAAACTACAACTCCCAGCATGCACACTTACTCTGCTGTTCTTGGAACTCCCATGGAAGTGAATGGAGCATGCTGGGAGTTGTAGTTTCACAGCAGCTGGAGAGCCGAAGGTTCCCGACCCCTGGGTTAGGAGCTGCATTCCCAATGGGGTAAACGTGTCTGCTCTATATGCAGGGAAAAAAAATTGCAACAAAATAACAAAGGCGAGAAAAAAAAAATTAAACCACACCCACATCACAGGTTCTGGCTCCACCCCCAGCGACACAACATTACATAATAATTATCGTTAGGGAGAGGGAACAACTATTTTTAAAAGTTTTTTAGTAGCACTTTGGGCTATTAAAAAAAAATAATAAAGCCCCAGGTTTCACTGAAACAATACGTAAAAATTATTAGAATAATCCGAACAAAAAAAATCCTCAAAATTGCATGTATGAAAAAACCCGAAAATGTGTCTGAGCCTGAACCAGGGAACTTGGCCCGGTACGAAAGTAGTTAAAAAAAAACCCTGGAAAATGACTCTGGTATAAAACCCATGGAGGCTGCAGCAGCGAGCGCGGGGCGGTGTGTGCGGAGTTCACAGGACATTAGATAGGCGACGAGCACAAGGATAAAGTGCTGTGATAAATGTCGGGTTCACGGCGGGTGCAGAGATGGCCATCAGTCTCATTTCCTCCTGACACAATCCAGGGACAAGTGTTGTGATGCTGCGGATGTGAGAAAGTAACGAAACCTTATACGGTCTCCACCCACATGTCACAAGAACATGGACTAGGTTTCGGCAGACTAAGGTTATTCCATTGCACTCTGCGCCTCTTGTCCTTGTCCTGCACTCATCATGTGACCTGATAAATCTGGTGCAAATGACAGCAATGCAGACGCTGACCGGTCATGTGGTGGACGCACGGGTGCGCAGCGCGACAGGGCAGTTATATGAGCCATTCACCTGCGTGACCAGCACAAGACCAGGACGGGTTCTTCTATCCCTGGAGGTTTCTATGATCCTGTAATCCATGACCACAGAAAGTGCATTGATATAATGAGTCGGCCTCGGTGTCTGACCCCGGAGCTCCCCTTTACTATCCCAACGAGCAGTCGTCTTGCTTTACTGTCCATCCTTGGTGTGAGCTAAGTCCTGCTGACTCCATCTTACCGCTGTGTTCTAGATAAAGACCAAGACGGTGTCGCAGTGCGTGGAGTATTATTACACCTGGAAGAAGATTCTGCACCTGGGCCGCCGGCAGCGCACGCGTCTCATTGAGCTCCAGGAGGATGATACGGTGAGGGTACAGGCGGGAGGGACGCTTATCTCAGGTGGGGCGTGGGAGGGTCATTTCACATCTTTTCGTCCTTGTTCTCGATACGTTGGCTCAAAAACTGCATCCAAAGCTGTGTGTGTGATTCCAGCCTTACAGCTCGACTATACTAATAATCGCTATAGGAAACCGTACCTATAGCGCCCCCTTTTAAGTCAGTGTTCAGCCCCTACAGGGGTTCTCCAGACTTCCTAATCCTTTGGACAGGTCATCAATTGTTGATCCGCAGGGGTCCGACACCTCAGCTCCCTGCTGATCAGCTTCACGCGAGTTCTGAGGCCTCTTCACTGAAAACCAAGCACAGCGCCATACATTTTATAGTGGCTGTGCTTGGTATCGCAGTTCTGTCTCAGCCATGTAACCAATGAAAGTGATATCCCTTGGCCTGTGAAGCGAAAAGCTCCACTACCACTTCAAACAGCTGATCTGCAGGGGTGCTTGTTGACAGACCCCCGCTGATCTACCATAAACGGCGTATCCTAAGGATAGGTCATCGATTAATAAAGCCAGGAAAACTGGTTTCAAAATGCCAAACAACATGACCTGGGATACAAGCCAAAGAAGAGTCACACGATCACCGACAGCAGATGACAGAACTAGGCTGTACGTTAGGAAAGCTGGGTGACAACCTATCAATGGCAGCCATATTGCTTGTCACCCAGCTTTCCCAGTACGTGTATAACTTACAGCCCATGATCTGTCCTCACACTGATCATTATATTGTGTGTTGCAGACCAGCGTGGACGACGTAGATGAGGATGAAGCCAATGAACACAGAAGGTTTGAGGCAGACTATGATCCAGTGCAGAGGACCCCAGACCTAATACATCCAGCAGAGGGCGACCATCCTGTCCCTGCAAACCCTGGACCCCCGGCCGGCACCTTTATATGTGAAATGGGGAACTGCGGAGCGGTAAGTGCACAAGGTGGGACAGTATGAGGATCGCACCGGTCAGCGACATGATAGCCCCCCTCCCCCGGTCCAGTCTGGTCTTTTGGATTATAACATTACATTCTGTTCTTTCCAGATCTTCTGCTCCAGACAGGCACTGAATGGCCATGCCCGTATACACGGAGGGACAACTGCCCCCACCAAGGTGTATACAGGGACAGGACGACAGAAGTCAGGGGCGCAGAGTGAGTACTGTTCTGTGAAGAGCTCGCCGGCACACAGCACCACCAGCGGAGAGACCGACGCCTCATCAGTCTTCCCATGTAAACTCTGTGGCAAGTAAGTGACTGCTTATTGAGTCCACGTGAGGCTGTCCACCAATGTCAGGTCTAGTCAGTAGCCATTAAAGGGGTGCACCGCTCTTATAAAGTCATGGCATGCTGCGAGGATTGTGGGATCCGACCTCTACAACCACACTGACCCCGAGAATAAGGAGGCTGCCGCTATGATTGTGGTCCCTTAATAGTCGTCCTTTTCACAGCCACATCCCCAGCCATTGCTGCTGGGCCCCTTCACGTGACTGGATGTTTGCAGCTGGGGGCGCCAGTGAGCAGGAAAAGACTGAATCACAGCTGCAGCCCCTTCATTCTCAGGATTGGTGGCACCCCCCTACTGACTATACAGTAATGGTATATTCTAGCACTCTCCCTTTAACCCCTTCTCTGACAGCGTATGCGCAACGTGCGCAAATAAATCCTGAACCATAAATTCTAAGAGTTTTGCAGCGCGACGTCACATCTGTCATGTATCTCTGTAACTTGTGTCTGTCACTGCCTATTACACAGGATTAGTATAGTGCTGTTCTCTGATGTCACCAGTAGGTGTCACTGCTGCTTGTGGAATTTTCTGTTTTTAGAGGATATTTCCAAAACTCTTGTAAAAAAAAAAAAAAAACATTCTGTAAATTTACCCCCCATTCCCTCCTGGCTGTGCAGATATTTAATGTATAACTAAACTTCCGGACAACTTTTGATTTTCTGGCAGTATTTGTGTGTTAATACTTTATTAACAGATTTTGTTTCCTTTCTGTGGGGGTCCCAGGTGTTCAGTTGATCAGTGGTGGTTCTGGGTGTTCAATTGATCTGTGAGGATCCCAGGTGTTCAGTTGATCAGTGGTGGTCCCAGGTGTTCAGCTGATCTGTGAGTGGCCCAAGTATTCAGCTGATCTGCTCCGAACCCAGGAGTTCATCTGATCTGTGAGGGTCCCAGGTGTTCAGTTGATCTGCAAGGGTCCCAGGCGTTGAGCTGATCTGTGAGAGTCCCAGGTGTTCAGCTGATCTGTGAGGGTACCAGGTGTTCAGCTGATCTGCGAGGCTCCCAGGTGTCCAGTTGATCAGTGGTGGTCCCAGGTGTTTAGCTGATCTGTAAACATCCCAGGTGTTCAGTTGATCAGTGGTGGTCCCAGGTGTTGAGCTGATCTGTGAGGGTCCCAGGTGTTCAGTTGATCAGTGGTGGTCCCAGGTGTTGAGCTGATCTGTGAGGGTCCCAGGTGTTCAGTTGATCAGTGAGGGCCCCAGGTGTTCAGCTGACCTGTGAGGGTCCCAGGTGTTCAGCTGATCTGCGAGGTGTTCAGCTGATCTGCGAGGGCCCCAGGTGTTCAGCTGATCTGCGAGGGTCCCAGGTGTTCAGCTGATCTGCGAGGGCCCCAGGTGTTCAGCTGACCTGTGAGGGTCCCAGGTGTTCAGCTGATCTGCGAGGGTCCCAGGTGTTCAGTTGATCAGTGGTGGTCCCAGGTGTTGAGCTGATCTGTGAGGGTCCCAGCTGTTCAGTTGATCAGTTAGGGTCCCAGGTGTTGAGCTGATCTGTGAGGGTCCCAGGTGTTCAGCTGCTCTGTGAGGGTCCCAGGAGTTCAGCTGATCTGTGAGGGTCCCAGGTGTTGGACTCATGCCAATCTGATATTGATGATCTATTTTAAGGATAGGCCATCAGTACCATTTGCCTGGAAACCCCACTCAGTAACCCCTCTAACTACACCTCCCCATCTTATGCCCTTAGGGTCTTCTACAAGATCAAGAGTCGTAACGCGCACATGAAAACGCACCGGCAGCAGGAGGAGCAGCAGAGGCAGAAAGCGCAGAAAGCTGCGGTGGCGGCAGAAATGGCGGACACGATTGCCAGAACTATAGTAAGGACTACTCTGCCCGCAGACAACATCATGGCCTTCGATCCCTTCAGCCTGATCAAAACCTTGGATGAAGACTTCGATGAGGACGTGGCTCAGGATCTAGAAGACGTCCTGGAGGAGACCGAGGTCATGGTCTCTGACCTGATCCTGGATGATGAGGACGCCGATTTACTGCAGGACAGCGACTTGTAGCCGGGCGGAGTGACCCGACACCAACGTGATGCAAAAGGAATTTAAGGGGGAGGCGCCATATTGTCACCATATTACTGTATGTGTCATATGGAAGGGGGGGGTCACATTATTGGTAGGTCCGTATGAACTGCCATACTACTGTAACACGTCATATGGGAGTCACGTTGTTAGTCGGCGCCATATGGTCTCCATACTACTGTAACACGTCATATGGGAGTCACGTTGTTAGTCGGCGCCATATGGTCTCCATACTACTGTAACACGTCATATGGGGGTCACGTTATTAGACGGCGCCGTATAGTCACCATACTACTGTATCATGGGGGAGGGGGGTCATGTTTTCAGTAGGTGCCGTATAGTCACCATACTAGTGTAACGTGTCATATTGGGGGTCACGTTATTAGTCGGCGCCATATAGTCTCCATACTAGTGTAACATATAGTATGGGGGGGGGGTCACGTTATCAGTTGTATGACAAGATGGCGCCGTCTCGTGAGATTAGAAGTTTTTGCCGTTCTTAAGGTCATTTACATTGATTAAGATCTATTTTTGTTAAGAACAAAACCGTAACGGTGGTAGCCGCCATATTGTGGGCGGAGCCAATGAAAGACCATTGAGCAGCGTAACAATAAGCAGTCCAGGCCCCAACATGGCTCCGTGGGGGTCACGCTTATTTAGCGGAAAAGACCTGACAACCATTTTTTTGGGGGTAGGAAGGTGGTCATGGCGACCAGTCCGCACGTGAGGGAGAGCGGGACCGTAAAATCTCCGTAAATGGGATCTCCAAGGTAACTGTTTAGTGTCCCTATGACAACACCTCCTGTCATAGTCTGCTGCTTTATCTTCAGTTTGATGAGTAGAGGATCATCGTGCTGCCCCCTATAGGACCCCCCACCGCGGCCGTCCATTGCGCCCCCTGCCGTTTCTGGATCTGCAATGTGACGTCCTGTTTCCCCCTAACAACCAGGGTGACCTGATCGGTTGCTCCATCATGGCTGATATTCCCGTAGCGCGAGTTACCTCGGAGATTCCCGCTCTTACCCCCATCCCCCTAATTTCAGCGCCATCTTATTTTTCAATCCTCCAAAACAAAATGGCGTCCTTAGTCTTCGGTTTTGTTTCGCAGCATTTATCTGACGGTATTTTATTTCATAGGGGGTTTTTTTCTGTATTTTTATCAGAGTGGTCCCTTTATGTCGCGGGGCCACGAATGTATACCAGAAAGCGTGTATATATACAGTATATATATATATACTAGGCCTCAAGTACAGGAGCGGTCGCCAGTAACAAGTCAGATCACTGCTTTATTCTCTAAGGCTGTATTCACACGGGCGCGCTGATTCTCCTTCGTGTACGTCACGGACCCCTATAGAAGAGTCGGGTCTGTGAATACTGCGCCGTGTTTTATCGTCGTGGCTCACAGGCCTCGGTGGTGTGAATAGAGCCTAACTAGCACTGGAAGAAAAAACTGGCGTGTGATTGGCTGCTTTGGGCCACACGTGTGTCTCTCAGGGCATGCTGGGAGTTGTAGTTTTGCCACAGCCGGGGATGTACAGAATTTGTCAGATTAGTTAGGACAAGGGGGGGGGGCGTTCTGGAGACTGTTTTTGCCAAAAGGCAGCCATGTTTTTGTAACTCTGCGTCCGCTTCTGTCAGGCTCTTGACCACTAAGCACTAGAGATGAGCGAGTACTGTAGGGATCAGCCGATCCGAACAGCACGCACCATAGAAATGAATGGACGCGCCTGGTACTTCCGCTTTGACGGCGGCCGGCCGCTTAACCCCCCGCGTGCCGGCTGCGTCCATTCATTTCTATGCGAGCGTGCTGTTCGGATCGGCTGATCCCTACAGTACTCGCTCATCTCTACTAAGCCCCTCAGGATTGCTGCTAGTGTTAGTGACTCGCTGGTCAGACTGTATTTGCCCCACTTGTACAATGGGGTAGGGGTGGGGGAACCTTTAACCTTAAGGGGTTCTCCAGGAGCGTCTTTCTCTTACTTCCTACGGGGTTTTATATAGGGAGTCCCGGACTTGTTCCAAACGGGGTTCACACGATCGGAGCCGGCATCAGGCCTTCGGGTTGCTCCTCCTCCTCCCCATTTTCAGAGTAGTATTCAATCAAATAGGAATGCGTGTAAGCGGCCGAACACCAAGGGGTTAAGCACAGTGAATATTTGATGCATTTAACCCCTTGGTGTTCGACCGCTTACACGCATTCCTATGGGAGCGAGGTATTCCATCGAATACTACTCGCTCAACACTATTAGTTACCTGTACTATAGGAACCAGCACATTATAGTAAAGCGTCCCCCATAGCACAGGCAGTGGTGAAATGGGAGAGGAGGTGGAGCCCCCCGAGGGTCTGGTGTAGAAACCAGCCCCAAACCCCCCTAGACAGAAGGAAGACTCCCTGGAGACCCCATTTACAGGACTGGTCCACCAGTTGTGAGTGTTATTGCCCCATTCACTTTAATAGAGCTCATCTGCAATACCACACACAACCTGCGGTCAGCTGTGGCGCTGTTTCTAGAATGAAGCAGCCATGTTTTAATAGTCCTATAACTGGAGACACCATCAGACACTGTATATATCTATATCTATCAACCCTAGACCGAACCAGAGAATGTTACTGTGTATTTCAGGGCTCGTTGATCTGTTTTATGAGAATATTTAACTGTTTTTAGATTTTTCAGTAAGGTGTAAATATTTTTTAGGCTTTTGACTGTAAATTGTATAAAGCGGAGCTGACAGCCATATGTACAGTTCTCTGGTGGGCTGACACTGCCGACCCTCGCCCTCTCGTGCCTTCTGTCGCTGCTGATGATTGTCAATGACATCGAGAACTGTTCTTGTTTTTTACTGTCCGTGTAAAGCCGAATCCCTGCCCGAACCGCTGGATGACTTGGAGAACTGCACTTTGTACAAGCCGTGGCCTTATTACCGTTCTTCACCACAAGAGGGCAGGATTTGTTGGGTTTGTACTTATTTTCACAATAAAATAGAGTTTTATTGAGGTCGTTTGTCTTGTGTATTTGGGGGGGGGGGAGGGAGGAGTTACAGATTTGGTACCGCACATCACTATACTGACCCCCAATCACATCTGATGACTTATAGGTGACGTCTTTAAGGATCGGAATGGTTCGATTTCTCCTCGAAACGCCTTTACTGGTTTTGTTTCATGCAGCAAGTGCACTAGGGTCACATGTCACTGTATTGAACATCAATGGCTCGGTCCCCTATCATGTATCATTATCCCAGACAGGAACAAAATCCCAGAAGGGTGAACCCTAAATAACATAAAACTTCACTTTTATTCACAGTTGGCTCTGCCAGTGAAACACTAGTAGAGCCGACTGCACATGCCGGCGGCCATAGTTCCAAGGCCGCAATTGCGCGCATGCGCAGTCGGCTCTACTAGTGTCTCACTGGCAGAGCCAACTGTGCAGGCGTTGGAGGTGACACCGCCGAAGAAAGACAATGAAAGAAGGGGAGGATCCAGCCGAAGATAGAGGCGTCGCTGGAGCCTGTTCTCCAGCAGCAGTGGGGACGCCCCAATTACATTTCCAGCGCTGGGGCCCGCCCCCATCGCTGCGAGAGAACTAATTTGCATACCGGTAAAAAACGGTATTTCTACAGACATACACACTGGATAGTCTAGACCAGGGTTAGGGAACCTACGGCTCTCCAGCTGTTGCAAAAATACAACTCCCAGCATGCATACTGGCTCTGCTGTTCTTGGAACTCCCATGGAAGTGAATGGAGCATGCTGGGAGTTGTAGTTTCACAGCAGCTGGAGAGCCGAAGGTTCCCTACTAGAGATGAGCGAGTACTATTCGAAACTCTCATTTTGAATAGCCCGCACCCATAGGAATGAATGGACGAAGCCGTCACACAGACTTTGCTGGCGGCTGGCCGCTTAACCCCCTGCATGCCGGCTTTGTCCATAGTACTTAACCCCTGGCCGCTTAACCCCCTGCGTGCTGCTTCCAATAGTACTTGCTCATCTATATTCCCTACCCCTGGCCTAGAACAATAGAGGAAAATTTACTTACCGAAATTTTCATTTCCCGTAGTCCGTAGGCAGCACAATTACACAAGGGATATAGTCCCCTAGGTACAACCAGAGAGACAGGTTAGTTAGCAATCGTGAACAACCAATTAAACAATTAACAAGGACCCCTCCTATAAAGGTAAGGAAGTCGGCTGGCCCAATTGTGTTTTTTTGAAGCAATAGACATTCAATAGGGAGGGTCACTTGTGCTGCCTACGGACTACGGGAAATGAAAATTTCGGTAAGTAAATTTTCCTCTTTCCCGTACGTCCTATGGCAGCACAATTACACAAGGGATTTGAGAAGCAATGAGATAATAGGGAGGGATGCCGGCCGCCACTCTTTTGCCTAATAAGGATCGCACTGCTGCTCGTGAATCGAGTCTGTCTCTCTGGTTGTACCTAGGGGACTATATCCCTTGTGTAATTGTGCTGCCATAGGACGTACGGGAAAGCCCAAATTCCAAGTTCTTATACAGGGTTAGGCAGGGAGAATGATTTGAAATAACAGTTACTCATTTTTCAACGAAACTCAAATTTTATTTTTTCAGTGTGTAGCTTGGGTGTTGCCATTACAAAAATCAAAGAAAAAAATAAATTAAAACATTGATTACGGCCGAACGTCAAGGGCTGGCTTCAACTGCTTTACACACCCTTTCGATGTTTTCCAGGGTCCGTACCGTTCAGTCACCTCCTCGTGCAGTTCCGGGTCTCAAAGAACTTGTTCGTTGAAAGTGATTCACCCACTTCATTATCGTGTCATTATTCAGAACGCGACCATGACGGCCAACGTTGAAATGACTCCAGAAACGTCTCTGTGTTTGAATGACAGAACGGCCCGTTTCAATAAAGGTGTTTACACAAACACTCAATGCTTTATCGACCACGTCTCCATGGCTACTGAAATGGCGGCTCCTGACGAGCAGATACCCCCACTCGTTATCCACCAAGGTTATCCCCTCCTTGCGTGGCGCCCCGTTCACATCATGCATACCTCCCTGCCTAACCCTGTACTTCTATTTTTTTCTCAATCCACTGCTGGTTTTGGAAAAAATGCATCGAAATCTGCAACAAAAAAAGCTGATTTTTCGCAACAAAGGGCCTCAGCCGCATTTCATACCTCCCAACCATCCCGATTTCCGCGGGCCATTCACAATTTCGGTGTCCTGTCCAGTGGTCCCAGTCGGCGGGAGGTATGTCCCGATTTCAACTCAGATCTGCGTCCGGAGAATGGCATACGGCAAGTAGATGCATAAGCGCGATGCGATCACGTCACATCGCGCCTACAACTCTGTGAGTGAGACTGCGGAGAGAGTGGCAAGGGAGCGTTGGAAGGTGAGTATAAGTGTTTTTTTGTGTTAAACATTGAGGTAGAACATAATGAAGGGGGTCCATGAAACTGGGGGCAGATGAAGGGGGGGAGGACATGAATCTGGGGGCAGAGATGGGGGGACATGAATCTGGGGGCAGAGATGGGGGGACATGAAACTTGGGGCAGAGATGGGGGGACATGAATCTGGGGGCAGAGATGGAGGGGACATGAATCTGGGGACAGAGATGGGGGACATGAATCTGGGGACAGAGATGGGGGACATGAATCTGGGGGCAGAGATGGGGGGACATGAATCTGGGGGCAGAGATGGGGGGACATGAAACTGGGGGCAGAGATGGAGGGACATGAATCTGGGGGCAGAGATGGGGGGACATGAATCTGGGGGCAGAGATGGAGGGACATGAATCTGGGGGCAGAGATGGGGGGACATGAATCTGGGGACAGAGATGGGGGACATGAATCTGGGGACAGAGATGGGGGACATGAATCTGGGGGCAGAGATGAAGGGGAAATTAATCTGGGGGCAGAGATGGGGGGACATGAATCTGGGGACAGAGATGGAGGGGAAATGAATCTGGGGGCAGAGATGGGGGGACATAAATCTGGGGGCAGAGATGGAGGGACATGAATCTGGGGGCAGAGATGGAGGGGACATAAATCTGGGGGAAGAGATGGGGGGCCATGAAACTGGGGGCAGAGATGGGGGGACATGAATCTGGGGACAGATGCGGGGACATGAATCTGGGGGCAGAGATGGGGGACATGAATCTGGGGGCAGAGATGAGGGGGACATGAAACTGGAGGAGAGATAGAGGGGGGACATATAATTTACGGGTGACTGTAGGAGGATGATACTGTGTGTGGGCACATGAAAAATGAATGAGGATGGGCGGAGTCAACATAAAAGCGGGAGGAGCTAAATTTGCTGCGGCACACTACGCGCACCGCACACTTTGTCCCTCTTTCAGTTCTTCAAAAGTTGGTAGGTATGCATTGAAGTCTGATGGGTAAAACCTACCGATAAAAAATGGACATGTCCATAATGCGCTTCCCTCTGTAGTTGTGACGTGGGGTGAGCTTTGTACCTCAGAGGGGCTGGAGGGTTAACCAGCTATGACTATGGCCTGTGTGGCCCCCTGCCGAAAAGGCCTAAAAAAGTTGCATGAAAAATAAATTCTATATGGAATAAAACTTTATAAAACTGACTGACAGCCCAAATCATAACACATACATAGAGGCATCATCCTGAGATATTATTTCTGGCATCTCTCCATAAGTAAAATGAAATAATAAATCTGCAGCCAAATTGGCATCAACTAAGAGGAAAAAGTCTTTCAAAGCTCAATAGAAATAGATATAGAATTTTCCCTTGCCCATATCAAAAATGGCGGCTCGGTATTTCCGCCCAATATGCCTCTCTCTGCTATTTGACGTACAGAATAGACGTCACACTAACTACTTCCGTTCTCAACTCTATGGCTGTCAGTTAGGTCACGAAGATGCGCCGGAAGTGACGACATCGCCGCTTGTCAGAAGAACATGAGCGCCTGCAGAGGATTTGCCCTTCTCTCCCGCAATGTGTGGGCAGCGTCCCGGGGTCAGGTAAGCGCAGTCACCATGGAGATAGCGCGGCGGAGTTTGCAGACCCCTGGCACATCTCTGGGCTGTGGGACCACAAGTCTCAGCGTGTCCTTTGCAGTGACAGGCGGACTATGGGCTGAGCACAGTGCTGATGTGTCTCTGAGAGATGTCCTTATAGGTCAGCTGCAGATATGAACAGACATGCCACCTGTCAGACACAGCACCACTCATAGCTGAGCTGCAATACCAGACACTGCCTATGGATAAGAGTGGCGCTGTTCTTGGAGGCAGTGTCCGTGTTTTTCCCATCTCATACAAGTTCTGTACTGAAGGTGATGTATGTTAGTAGATAAATAATGGCTGCAGTACAGGACACGGTGACCCCTGGGCGCGGCGTGTATTGTTATCTGTGGTTTCATCCAGTATTTCCATGTAAAAATGCTGCCACCGCCTCATAGGGAGAACCTGCCAGTCCTCAGCCCCCTCATAGGGAGAGCCTGCCAGTCCTCGGCCCCATGAGAGAGAGCCTGCCAGTCCTCAGCCCCCTCATAGGAAGAGCCTGCCAGTCCTCAGCCCCCTCATAGGGAGAGCCTGCCAGTCCTCAGCCCCATGAGAGAGAGCGCCTGCCAGTCCTCAGCCCCCTCATAGGAAGAGCCTGCCAGTCCTCAGCCCCCTCATAGGGAGAGCCTGCCAGTCCTTAGCCCCATGAGAGAGAGCCTGCCAGTCCTCAGCCCCATGAGAGAGAGCCTGCCAGTCCTCAGCCCCCTCATAGGAAGAGCCTGCCAGTCCTCGGCCCCCTCATAGGGAGAGCCTGCCAGTCCTCAGCCCCATGAGAGAGAGCCTGCCAGTCCTCAGCCCCCTCATAGGGAGAGCCTGCCAGTCCTCAGCCCCATGAGAGAGAGCCTGCCAGTCCTCAGCCCCCTCATAGGGAGAGCCTGCCAGTCCTCAGCCCCATGAGAGAGAGCCTGCCAGTCCTCGGCCCCATGAGAGAGAGCCTGCCAGTCCTCGGCCCCATGAGAGAGAGCCTGCCAGTCCTCGGCCCCATGAGAGAGAGCCTGCCAGTCCTCGGCCCCATGAGAGAGAGCCTGCCAGTCCTCGGCCCCATGAGAGAGAGCCTGCCAGTCCTCGGCCCCATGAGAGAGAGCCTGCCAGTCCTCGGCCCCATGAGAGAGAGCCTGCCAGTCCTCGGCCCCATGAGAGAGAGCCTGCCAGTCCTCGGCCCCATGAGAGAGAGCCTGCCAGTCCTCGGCCCCATGAGAGAGAGCCTGCCAGTCCTCGGCCCCATGAGAGAGAGCCTGCCAGTCCTCGGCCCCATGAGAGAGAGCCTGCCAGTCCTCGGCCCCATGAGAGAGAGCCTGCCAGTCCTCGGCCCCATGAGAGAGAGCCTGCCAGTCCTCGGCCCCATGAGAGAGAGCCTGCCAGTCCTCGGCCCCATGAGAGAGAGCCTGCCAGTCCTCGGCCCCATGAGAGAGAGCCTGCCAGTCCTCGGCCCCATGAGAGAGAGCCTGCCAGTCCTCGGCCCCATGAGAGAGAGCCTGCCAGTCCTCGGCCCCCTCATAGGGAGAGCCTGCCAGTCCTCGGCCCCTTCATAGTGAGAGCCTGCCAGTCCTCGGCCCCTTCATAGTGAGAGCCTGCCAGTCCTCAGCCCCCTCATAGGGAGAGCCTGCCAGTCCTCAGCCCTATGAGAGAGAGCCTGCCAGTCCTCGGCCCCATGAGAGAGAGCCTGCCAGTCCTCGGCCCCATGAGAGAGAGCCTGCCAGTCCTCGGCCCCATGAGAGAGAGCCTGCCAGTCCTCGGCCCCATGAGAGAGAGCCTGCCAGTCCTCGGCCCCCTTTTCTATGTGCCTGTATATACGGAGGGGTGTCTACTTCAACATCTTCTTCAGGTGCTTACTAGGTGTTGGGATGACACTCTGCCTCATCTGCTTATTGAGACCTTATTTTTGGGAGAGGGTGGGTAGTTCAGTTTCAGGCTACATTCAAGGTAAATATCCAAGATCACTGCCACGCTGACCATCTGCCATCATGTGACCTGTCTTCTTTCTTCTGTCTTAGGTGCTCAGACCTCGGTGTCTTCCCTCTTGTGCCTGTGCTGTGAGTCAGACCTACAGACATGTAACGTAAGTCCATCAGATGTGTGCGCAGGCGCCATTATGTTATTACCATATCTGCAGCCACGTGCTCGCTCACTGAGCACTTAGTGCCGGCCATTGACTCTACACATCCAGGTGGTCGGCCGGTCTCTGCAAAGACGTACCTACAAGTCACAGCAGAGATAAGCGGCTGCAGAAGAAGGGGAACAGCCAGACGCCCCAGGGTTGTTGTTTTTTTGTTTTTCTCCAACTACAATGGTCTACCTCTTGCTATTTGACTGTCCAATATCTGTAGTACGTGGCAGCTGCAGGACTAGATTGATTTCCCAGGTATTTGCGTCACATCCAACATTCTTTTTATTATTGCTCTGATGCAGTTTTGCAAATGATATTCATTATAAAGCTCCATTATAAGGCTCCTACACAGACCCACCCTGTAATCCGTTACCATGTTCCTCACTACTGTCCCCACTGTCTATAAGCAGATATACTGTGGGGTCCAGGCTTTGCACAGTTCCCTGATCTTCTATTTAGGATGACATGTCCACCATTGTGTCTTAGGAATAGCAGCCATGGTGTAACCACAGACGCATCAGGAACTTCTCCAAATGACCTGCAGTCCAGGGTGCAGCAGCTGGTGAGTGTCAGAATATCTAGAATACCGGTTATATTATGTATAGAGTGTTTCTGGTAGAAGAGTAAAGGGTCGGGGGTGAAGTCACCTAAAAACCACTTAGAAAGCTATGAAGTCACCCCCTGCCACTACCATTACTACAGTGATGTGGCTGCTCCTCTGCTATGACCAGTGATGTGGCTGCTCCTCTGCGGTCCCTGCTATGACCAGTGATGGGCTGTAGCAATCACATGACTACGTCGGTGGGCACAGTGAACCTGGGAAGTGTGTGCACACAGCGGGTCACTGACGTGTTTTGAGCTCCTCTAGTCATGTGATTTATTACTACAACCCTGAGGGGGGCTTGAAATATATCGGGGTCTGGAATGTATGGCATGTCAGTGCACGAGGCCACTAACAGCCCTGAAATGCTTTAGGTGATGTAGACTTCATTGTAATAGGTCACTGGCAAAAGTCTCAGGACTCTTCACCCTATGACAGAATAGAGGGGCTGGATCGCACCCCCCTCACCACAGTATCTAATGCTGTCCGCTCCATCAGCCCAATTTTATTTCAGGTGAGACTTGGACAAGCAGTGAGGTGGGAAACAACAATCGATAACGTGCCCTGTAACTGGTTTTCGAGGCCTTTATTTCTCTGCCCACAGATCAGCACTAGTGATGAACCAGACGTCCTGTACAAGAAGATCGAAGTGTTAGCAAAGGGCCATGACAAGTCTGTGCTGGACAGCTATGAATACTTCACAGTGCTGGCGGCTCAGGAGCTCGGGCTCTCCATGGAGGTGTAAGTAGGGGGAGGGGGGAACTCACTGTCTGTATAGTAAGGGCAGCTGTATACTTTGCTATAGAACTGCGGTCTCTCCAAATTATGAATCTATTAGACATATTGTTAAAGGGATTGCCCCAATGCGACCCCCCCCCCCCCCCAGATCTCTTTATATTAAAGGGCTTTTTCAGGTTACTTAATTGAAGACTTTACATAACCGAGCTGATCCACAGGCTGCAGGTGTTGGATCCCCCCTTTCCCCCGATCTATTCTTGGGATAGAACATCGATTTTAAAGTCCCGAAAAATAGAACCTCAATTGTTCTTCTTATTTCTAGGCACGAGCCCCAGAGGAAGATTGAACGTTTCACCCTTTTAAAGTCTATACATATATTCAAGAACCACAGAGTACAGTACGAGATGAGGACACATTACAGATGCTTTAAGGTAAGGAGGGGCGGGAACGTGGCTCCAATTGTTCGCCCCTGGAGGAGTCTTGTACCATCAGCTTAGGTTACGTCCTCAGAGTAATATCAGACTTTTTGTTCCCCCTTCTCAGTTGAAGCATGTGACAGGGAGCACCGCGGACGTGTACTTAGAATATATCCAGCGCAACGCCCCGGAAGGTGTGGCCTTAGAGATCACAAAGGTAAACCAGACCTGAGATTATCTAAAGCTGATCCGGGGAATTCATCACATGGACGAGGGATCCAGGGACTATTGTTTTTTGGGTTTGTAGTTGTTTCCTCTCTGGGTTCTTTGTGTGTTGAATATCCGTTTTCCAGGTTTGTTCCCACCACAGGTCACATGACCTAGATCTGCACCCAGCCCCCTCACTTATGTTACTGGCAGACCCAATATTCACATATTACCATTTAACATAGGAAGATGAAGGGAGCCGCCGGGCGTTGGTTCTGATCATATGACCTGGTATTAGAACCAAATAAAGAACCTTGGCACAAAGTAAGAAAAAAAAAATAGTCCCTGGCAAATCCATTTTTAACCTCAATATTTTATTCTGCTCTCAGACCAAACTTGAGAAATTACCGGAACATCTAAAACAGCCGATATGGGACACGCTGGAGCGCGAGGAGAAGAGGGAGTTTCCATGAATGGAGCCTTGGCCTTTGTGAGGCCGTTGTAAACCTGTACTATAATAAAATGTTGTATCACATGATTTCCTGTATGGGCTGTATGAATCCCTATGGTAGAGCATCTGCCACACAAGGGGCTTGTACTTGTTACCTAAGGCCTGGTTCACATCTGCGTTGGTATTGCATCCGGGGGAGTCCACATCCCCTCCCCCCCGGACTACTAAACACATTGGCTAGCAGTGTGCAGTGAAAGCACATGGACTCCATAGATTATAATGGGATCCGTGTGCTTTCCACATGGGACGTGTACTTCATGACACTGTGAGGAGAGCACACAGACCCTATTATAGTCTATGTCAGGGGTAGGGAACGTACGACTCTCCAGCTGTTGCAAAACTACAACTCCCAGCATACATACTTGCTCTGCTGTTCTTGGAATTCCCATGGAAGTGAATGGAGCATGCTGGGAGTTGTAGTTTCACAGCAGTTGGAGAGCCGAAGGTTCCCTACCCCTGGTCTATGTGGTCTGTGTGCTTTTACTGCACTCCGCTTGCCAATGTGTTCAGTAGTCCATTCACAGGGGGTTCCCATGCAGATTACCGAACGCAGATGTGAACCAGGCCTGAGCTGCACACGTACCGGCCAGTTTTAGCATCATGCAACCTTATTACTAACTACAACAGATGTGTGGAAAAAATAAATAAAATGTCTTCTAGTCCCCTCAGTATTGTATGTGCAGCAGGACAGTCAGAACACGCACTGAGCGGCAGGGGCATTTGCACTGTGCAGAACAAGGTTACACATACAAATCTGTTCTATGCAATGGCCGGGTGCCACAGGACCAGATACCTCAGTGTTGCAGGAACAAGGCTGCACATAAGCTTGTCGTGTAACTTCTCATGTTCCAGGAAAGCAGCGCCAATGAGAGTCTGTGAAAACAGTATAATCTGTCGTCACTAATGCTCAGAATACAGTTGTAGCAACCAGGAGAGATTGTAACTGCAAGAAACGTGAATACTTACATCAGGGAGCTGCCAATACAAAGGGACTGTTATCATCCGTTTCCATCTTCACGTCGGGTCCCAGAACTATTCAGCCATCTTTGTGTCTTTAGTTTGGCTTACACGTACACAGCTAGGACTTAAAGCCTATTCACATGACAGGGTTTCCCTGTAAATCCCATCTACAGCATTGTCTTAAGGCGATGCAGACCCTTTTCCACCTACGGCTAAGTATCGTACAGGTCTCGGCCCAGCAGCTGTTTCTTCACAGATCGCTCACAGTCAGACTCCATCTTTATGAACGTGCGTATCCAGGTCAGTAAGCCGAGTGTAACTTTTCTATAACGGTCATGTTTAGAAGACTGCGCCATTTATGGTATATGAAGAAGGTTCTTTATCCCCCATTGTAGTGATCAGATTGGAGAATTTGGTACAGATACCTGAACACACTTCATGACTTATGACTGTATACAACCTCCAGTTTATCTGCTGCTGTAATATTACATGTATGGATCCTTACTCTACCTCTGTAGAACTCTGATTTCATATTGAATTGGATTCCTTATGAATTGGACAAAAATAAGATGTGTGACCAGTTGTCGCATCATTCTGTGACAGCATTGCATGTACGATATCTGATAAGTGTCACAGGGACCTGTAATCTGTATACACAGACACCTCCGTACAGCGCTGCTCAAAGGACCAGAGTAATATACAGTAACAGACCGGACACCCGCTGGACCCCATTATAGGCAGTGAAGTAGGTGGGGTGTCTCTTCTATTTAACTGAAACCACCAGACAAAAAAAAAAATAAATTAGGCTCCGTTCCCACAGAGTAGCGCGCCGCTCATTTAGACACGTGTCAGAGTGAGGCGCTTCAAAACAGATCACATTGATTTCAATGGGTGCCAGCTTACGCGCACTACACATTGAAATCAATGGGATCTGTTTTGAAGCACCTCGCTCTGACATGTGTTTACGTGTCTAAATGAGCGACGCGCTACTCCGTGGGAACGGAGCCCTAGACTTGTAATGGAGACACTGACATAGATGTAAACCCCCTGGCCTTACATGTCCTGTTCTAATATCTGTCCAGCAGGCGCTCTGGCCTCAAGTGGAGGTTGAATTTACAAGCGCCTTCTGCCGTATACTAGTGTGTGAGAATTGCAAGGAGATCCAAAACCAGCAGCTTGTGATTTTAGGATTTATTACAGTTTATAGATTACACAGGAGAAATAAGTAGACTGGAGGCGATCTATTCTAAGAAACCTTCCTTGACTCTGTTCTTGTTCCTTTCCAAAGCACCGAGCCAGAGTGTGTGATGTCACTGGGCTATTATAGGGATAGGGAACTGGTCTGCACCAATGCAATGTTCTTATGGGAGAGGAAGGGTAAAATACATGTCCAATGCTTGTGGCTATCCTGAGGGAGGCCACTTGTAATAATATATGTGCTGTGAGGATTCCCAGGGTATCCCCCCCCCCTCCTTTTACACAGGCTCATAGGAAGGCTCTTTCCTGATATCTGACCTATGTCACCTGATCTACAAGCAAGGGAACTAAAACCAATAGAAATGTGTTTATCGTCCAGTACAATAGTTCTAGGATTACGGTCACATTTCGGTGCCTGTTACACATCTGTACTATATGGCCACCATTCCCATCCCACCACAGGTCTAAGGTTCCAAACTTGTAGCATGACTGTAAGTTCAGGCCGTCTGACCCACAATTGAGAGGGATTTTTGCATACACCATATACACCACATACCAGGGATGTGTTATGGCCGTCTGACTGCAGGCCAAGAGGCAAACCTAGATAAATAGCATCCTGCAGATGGAGAGTCCAGATCATTTTGAAGAGTCAGTACTCAAAATTTATTAAAAGCAAGACTTTTATTTTTTTTTACAATAATATACATGTTTACCAGCAACCCCGATGTGTTCTGAGCTGCACTACATTGTCTGGTCATACATTTTGGCAAGCACTTGGCCAACCACTGTTCCTCCGACCTCCTTATACGAATACACACTCACCTGAGGCACGAGATCTAATTAGGGAGGGAGAATAGTCTGATGTCTGACACCCATGGTGGCCGCTTATCATTGTCCCCAAACCTGACATGTTGGAAATCTAGAGTGGTCGGTGGTTTGGCCTACTAACTCCACAGCTCTGGTAGTGGCGGTTCTCTGGCGTCTGCTTTTGGCCCCATTCACTGTATAGTTCACTATCTGTTTAGCAGGGGGTGCCAGGTCTGAGACCCCCACTAATCTAATACTGATAACCAGGATAACCCCTTTACAGTAATACCAAACCACTGGGGCGGACATAATATTTCTAGCAGTGACTGATAACTAATCATGAGACATTAATATAAGAGTAGCTAGGAAATTGGGGAAAAGGCTAGGCTCATTCTATAGTGATGTTTTCTGACAATTTGGGCTAGGGCCACGACAAACATTGCATGACCAAAGATTGCTGGGTCACCTGCAACTCCTTCACTCGTGTTGATGAATGGAGTCTCATTGTGACCCAAGGATGTTACGACCATCTTAAATAAATAAATAGTGTAATGTTCAATTTTTTGGCGACTACATGTTGAGGTCTCGGCTCCTTCTTGGTCACAAATGCCAATCCATTCACCAACATGAGGGAAGGAGTTGCAGGATGACATGGCAATCTTTGTCGCCATAAAGTAAGATCAATTCTGTCATCAGGTGAGTCAAAATTTTCAATAAATGAAAGTATATAAGAGTAGCCCCAGCATATGTATAACAGTGCAATCCATGTATCGAGGAAGCAAGAAAGCAGAAGAAAGTAACAGCCGGAAGAATAAACCAGCTCTAACCTAGAAGATACCGGAGCAGCGAGTGTGGCAGCGGGGTAATGTTATTAATGGGAATGCTGAGCAAGAAAGAAGCGTTTTAGTATCTCTCAGGAGTCAGTGGGAAGTCTCCATAGTCACCATTTACTTTACACTTATAAGATATCACATGGAGACGTCTGTCAGGACTGAATGTGGAGCTCTGCTGCCTTTCTATATCGTGTTATTAGCAGCGAGGGAGAGGTTTTATATGGATTAGACTATGGTAATAATACATCGGCCCAGATATACCATCGTGGTTAGGATTAGATGTTAGTGTAAACTTGGCACAAGTGGGTGTAGATCAGGGGTAGGGAACCTTGGCTCTCCAGCTGTTGCAAAACTACAACACCCACCATACTTGCTCTTCTGTTTTTGTGTCTCCCATGGAAGAGAATGGAGCATGCTGGGAGTTGTAGTTTCACAGCAGCTGGAGAGGCGAAGGTTCCCTATGCCCAGTGTGGATCCTCAGAAAAAGGGGGATTGGCTTAACTGCATCACAATACACGTAGTACTATTCTAGGTCTGGTCAGGAGGGTGATTATTTTCTGAAACATATATTTTGCATGCTTGACAAAAGAGGGGCCGGTCACCCAAATCGTTGCTGTAGATGATTCCTTTGTTCACTCCACCTCCAGTCGTCTCCTTGCCAGATGTGAACACTTAAGTGTGAGACGGCATCACGGACACAGAAGCCATTACACTGCACCCGCTGTACGAACTTTTACACTGATGGGTCATTATGGTTTTACATTTTGATATCTGAACGTCAAGTTCTGACATTTAATAAGAATGACATTGCCTGCTGCTCCTATTAGTCTGCATATGGAGCGCTCATGTCTTACCTGATCAGGTATTGCACTGAAATTAGAGTAAACCCTAGGGCTGGGTCCACACGGGATGCGGAGGCCTCCTCAGCTTCCAATCCAAAATATGGTTAGCTGCGACTGGATGCCGGTGCAGTCGCACACTCTGCTCTGGATTAGGCCCAAATGAATGTGCCTAGTCCGGAGGAGGGAGTGTCTTGAGGGAGTGAATCAGCATTTCCATTCTTTCTTCCGGGAGCCGTTTCTTCCGGCACTGACCAGCTCCCATTGATTTCAATAGGAACCATCTTTTTGGTCAGTATTTTGAGGCGGATACGGCCTCAAAATCCTGACCAAAAAACTCTGTGTGAACTTAGCCTTAAGGAAGGGGGGGGGGGGTCAAAGATTTTGGGTGGCTGTGTGAAAATGATTTTCATTAAAATGTCTGATATAACAGGTACTACCTACATGGGAAAGGGGACAGGTTTGGGAGAATGAAGTTGTCGATATATGGCTGCTACAACTTCGTACCTTCTGGTGCAAGATGAAAAAGCCAAAATAAACAACTGGCTTATATAGTCAGCCCTCAGTCCAGCTAAAAGGAATCTACACTGATGCTCCTTCTCTAATATAGATCATCAAAGTGTGGACTGACAGACATAAGACAATTCATTTGTAGGGGACAATCCCTACTCAATACAATCCCTTCCCCTATTTAGTAGTGAAGGTTACAGCACTAGGAGATCTTTCACTTCTTACTGGGATTAATACAGATTCTTAAGTAGGACCAGAACATCTATCTGAAAGGAACCTGTCTAGTGAATTCAGAAGACTAAATCACCAACAGGTTCTCATCTCATCGGAGCCATAAAGCCATTCCCTACCTTAGTCATTGACCATCACTTCTAATAGGGAAAACCTCTTTTTTTTATCCCTTTCTAAATGGGGCTTAAGTTGTGAGCGCACAAAGCAGCAGCTTAGAGGCAGCGCGGTCTCCAGATAGCAGCCTGGCTTTGCACTTGAAGCCTTACCTGCTATAGAAAGCCCAGGACATGAGGTCACAGAGAAAACAAGTTAGAATCACTCTCACCTTACAATAAGGCTCGCTCATCCTAGGTCTGCATGCCATCTTCTATGTGCTTCAAAGGGTGACAATAATAGCGACAAGAGCATCATTCTTTCAGTCCGACAGTTCAGTAACATCATTTACATACGTGCACACCACTGCGAGTATAATGGCTACTATTGGAAAACCCATTTTCACATTACGGGGCGGATTACATAAAGGCAAAGTAAAGCAGCTTATCCATTGCAACCAGCCAGAATGAAGCTTTCATTTTCCAAAAGCGCCTGAGCTGAAATCTGATGCGACTATGGACAACTGCTTTACTATTCCTTTGCAGATGCGCCTCTTCTCCTAGGTCTTTATATTGTAGTGCACAGTACTCAGGAGCTGAAACACTCTTTACATGCAAGTCTGACCTAAATGTGAACCCCTATTTTTTAACTCTATGTGATTTTTGGGTGCAGCACTGTGTGCAGATAAATTTATTAATATATCTCCGCAGCAATCACCAGGGGAGCATACTGTATACAGTACAAAAATATACATTGTAAGCTACAAGCGCCCCCTAATGGAGACTCCCAATAGCAACAACTTTAGTTCTGTATCACAAATGGAGCTCTGACCACTACAAACATACACTGAGGCCTGCTTGGGGACCCCCTGAACCATAAAATGTTCACATCTGTGTTCGGGTTTCTGTTCGGGAATTCTGCTTGCAGCTCCCCCCTTCCCCAAACGGAAACCTATCCACATAAAAAAGTGGTTACCTAAAGAAACCCATGGACCCCAGAGACTAAAATGGGGTCCATGTGGTTTCTGCATGAAACATACAGAGAGAAAAGTCCTGCAAGCAGCACTTTCCTCTCCACCTCTTTCATAAGGAAACCACACGGACCCCATTATAGTCTATGGGGTCCACGGGATATGTTTAGGTCTTGCAGATCAGGCCCTAATTAACTACCCATTTATTACCTATCCTATACATGGATAACCCCTATATCAGCTACATCCTCCTTACTACTGTCTTGTCTTATTGGCTGCTCGGGTTGAGTATTACATTCAGAGCACACGTCAGTGTAAGTTTTCCATTCTACAATAAGTGTAAGATCCCGCACCTTCATACATGTTTGCACAGTAAAGAGGTGCTTGCATCTATGACGGCCAGGTACCGTACATATACAATGACTTTTAGCGGTGTAGGGGCTGATGTTTGCAACACAGTTTATAGACACACCTTCCATCAGCAAAAATCTATATTTCTAATAAAAACATTAGCTTGGCTAATACTGCAAAAGCTCAATACAAATAGAAAAAAAAATAATTTACATTCGTATCAGGATAAAAAAAAAAAAAAAAAAAAGACACGTAAAAGAAAAAAAAAAATGTATTAAACATTTAGAATAAATACTGTTGAGGCAGGAGTATACATTTAGCTTAGTGTTACAATGTAAACAGGTCTTAACTTCAGAACTAAAGAAATGGAACAAGTCTGTTAAAATATATATAGAAAAAAATACAACAGTTTTCTGGAGTGTGAGCCACAAACTAAGAGTCATCAATGAAGAGAATGGATAACGGAGCGTTGGCTTTAGAATACTGAAAAATATGAAGCCTCGGCCCCCTTTTTTCTCAATTCAGCCCTCAGCAGAATATTTGAGACTATGGGGTGAGGAGATTCCCCGATGCAAAGTGAACAGTCTGCATTCTAGCTACGGTTTGTTTTTTACAGTAAGGCTAAAATAAATTACATTTATAAAACAAATAACACTTGGTCAATGAGATTTAGCTGACATTATAAAACACTTTTTGATGCAGTATACAATCTTCT
The DNA here is from genome assembly GCF_031893055.1 of Leptodactylus fuscus. Taxonomy (NCBI): domain Eukaryota; kingdom Metazoa; phylum Chordata; class Amphibia; order Anura; family Leptodactylidae; genus Leptodactylus; species Leptodactylus fuscus. The sequence continues at coordinate 13,424,110 of NC_134267.1, read as the reverse complement.
TAAAGGGATCCTAGCACTCGGACCCAATTTTTTGTAGGTACCATGTCGGAATAGCCTTAAGAAAGACTATTCTTCTCCTACTTTCATCGTCTTCTCCGCACCGCCGTTCGCCTACAATCCCTCTCTCGCAGCACTGGGGGCGTCCCCAATGCTGCGAGAGAACTCTTTCTAGCACCGCCTCCTCTTCTTCAGCATCATCATCATCTTCAGCCTCTTCTTCTGGTGGCGGCTTGTAACTTCTAAAGGCCTCGGGGAGAGCAGACTGTGCATGTCCACAGGCCACGAGAAAATGGCCGCTTCCAATACTGTACAAGCAGCCATTTTCTCGTGGCCTGTGGATATGCGCAGTCTGCTCTGCCCAAGGCGTTAGAAGTTACAAGCCGCCACCGGAAGAAGAGGCTGAAGATGATGATGCTGCTGTAGAAGAGGAGGCGGCGCTGGAGAGAGGACACCCCCAGTGCTGTTTGAGCGCTGGGGCCCGCCCCCAGTGCTGCGAGAGAGCTAATTTACATACCAAGAGAAACCAGGATTGTAGGTGAACGGCGGTGCAGAGAAGAGGACAAAAGGTAGGAGAAGAATAGCCTTTCTTAAGGCTATTCCGACGTGGTACCTACAAAAAATTGGGTCTGAGTGATAGGATCCCTTTAAGGTTTTACAAGCATACAAATCCATTAACGTTAAAAGTAACAAAATTTTCACTCCCCCCTTCCCCAAATGTTGTAAGTAATGCAGAAGAATAGACCTTTGCATTACGTAGCCGATGGTACAGATTACAATTCTGCCAACAACGCCACCTTCACAGGAGGTCAAGCTTTCGTATACACGGATGGGTCGGCCTTTTTTTTTGTTCTAAAACTAAACGTGCTCACGACATTTCAGCTTCTTAGTGTTCACAATTTTTTTTGTTTTCTAACGTTAACACTCAGCATTACAACACCGTATGACAGTATAATTGGTTAGTGTGATATGGATATAGAGCGCTTATCGTACACAGGAAAACGCTGAGAACCATCTTTAAATAGGTTGCACACGAGTCCGATATTTAGAATTAGAATTAAAGTTAACGCTTGACCCCATCTTGTTCTGTCCCGGGTTGTGCAACAGCCCAAACGTCCACGCATTTTTATTACGGGATACGCATTGGATAAAATGTCCATAGTCATTTGTCTTATGTAATGCGGTTTTGCAATTTTTTGTTTGTTTGTTTTTTGTTTGTCTATGCCACTTAATGCATGAGGGCTGTTGGGAGGGAAAAAAAAACAACAACCTTCTTTTTCAGATCTCAAACTAAAATACTCATTTGGCAATAAAGGACCAAAAATACTTAAAAAATAAAAATAAAAAATGTTTCTCTCCGGCCACTGAAAAACTGCTATGGATTGTAAACAGTGTGTCTCTTTAAAAGCGTCTGCCACCTGGCGGTGCGGGCCATCTCTGGCCCCGGCCAGGTGGCGGAGGATGTGCTGCAGCACCGCGTCCATTGGGAAAGCTGTGTGGGAGGATAAAATCACAAGTGTTTGCTATATGGGAAATTGGTTTAAATAAATTTTTTTAAAAAACAAAAGCTACTATTGATAAAATAGAGGTGTATTCTATTTATATATATATATACAAAACTATATACAGTACTGCATGCAGGAGTAACACGGCACCTAGACGGTAATTAATCTAAAGCTAAGCCTCTACAATAAGGCCGAGATAGCCTCAGTAACGTCTTAAGTTATAATACTGGAAATAAAATTTTATATGGGAAAAATATCAAAAGGCCTTACCCTCTTGGTTGAGAAAAGTTTCCTCTTGGCGGTGGTGGCAACATACCCCTACCACGGGGAGGAGGCGGCATTCCTCTAAATCCCATTAACCCAGGTGGTAGTGGAAGAGGATGTCCACGCCTAGACGTGAAAACAAGAAAAATTTAGATTAGAATGGTATTACTGTGTATCAGTAGCCATAAATGAATAGACTGAAATATAACAGAGTACCTTAAAGGAGCAAGGGGTGGTGGTGGTGGAGGAGGAGGGGGAGGAAAGGGTTCTCCCATATCTCTTGGAGGAAAGGGTTCTCCCATATCTCTTGCAGGAAAGGGTTCTCCCATATCTCTTGGAGGAAAGGGTTCTCCCATATCTCTTGGAGGAAGCGGTGGTGGAGGTGGTGGCAGAAATCCTGGAGGTCGTCCTCTCATACCCCCACGCCCTCGAGGGTCCATATATGGATGCATTCTCCCCATACCACGTCTAGAACGAAAAAAAAAGAGGAATACAGACTAAAGCTTGCACACGCAAATACAGATTCACATTTCTCCAGGGGTATTGTACAATGCAAATATTTAGTGAATTTTGAAGGTAACCTGAGATAAATCATGCCTTTTCAGAGCAGAATCCGTACAACTCAGGAATATTCTGAGGATTTAGAATCCATGTGGGATCTTTCTAAATAGTTTTTTTTCCAACAAAATGCTTCAGGATTTAAGAGCAGCATCTATGCCCTTAAAGGGGTTGTCCCATCTCAAGGATCCTATCTATACTGGTAGCTTCTGTAAATTGAAATACTGTATATTGCTTTCTTTGCCTGCAATGTGACCTTATTCCTTCCATTGTTTAAACTACGTTGCTATAACCACGGACCTGAGAGATAGGACAAGTGACGTCACTATATTGTGTTGTTCCATTTCTTCATGAATAGCAAATGGACAGAAAAGTGTTTAGTGTTATAGGGCCGTAAATGTTACTTAGGAACGATGCTACGAAATTACAGGGAACCTGTCAGCAGTAAATTGATTGTATACCGAATTACATTACCTTATAGAGGGGTTCTATACTTAAAGAGGACCTTTCACTGATTTGGGCACAGGCAGTTCTATATACTGCTGGAAAGCCAACAGTGCACTGAATTCAGGGCACTGTCGGCTTTCCCGATCTGTGCCCTGGGTGAAGAGCTAGCAGTGCCGGTACCGTACCTCTTTACAATCAGAAGGGCATTCCTGACAGTCTGTCAGATACGTCCTTCTCCACAGCAGCGCCTATTACTGTACAGTGTGAGCGGGGAGGAACTCAGAGCACAGCGCTATTAGCGCTGCTTGTACAGAAGGACGTTCCTGACAAGACTGTCAGGAACGCCCTTCTGATTGTAAAGACCTACGGTACCGGCACTGCTAGCTCTTTACCCAGGGGCACAGAACGGGAAAGCCGACAGTGCCCTGAATTCAGGGCACTGTTGGCTTTCCAGCAGTATATAGAACTGCCTGTGCCCCGGACCATGAAAGGTCCTCTTTAAAGGGTTTTCTCATTCATGAAATTTATCCTTATCCAAGATAGAGAATAAATATCTATTCATTGGAGGGGGGGAAGGGTCAATGAACAAACACTAGAACTGGGGCCCAAAGATCCCAAGTGCTCCATATGAATGGTACAAGGTTGCCCATAAGGAGCCATCACTTCTATGAGACTGCTGGGGAGCACGCAGCGAAACCAGAAGTCCCGATAGCCTGTCTGATCCCAGGGTCCACACAATATCCTCTATCCATAGGACTGGTAGATAATAATAATTACCTCATTGGTACAATGCCATTCATTGGTTTATTTAGAAACTTCTCCCTTCCGAATGGCATTTGCCCTTTCATACCTCGAGGAATGAAGTTTCCCCTGCCCCGATTTCCTCGGCCCCTATGAAAAATAAACATAGCAAGACAAAAAAAAAATTAGAGGAAAGCAAGGTAAAATAACGTGTTCAGTTTTTTATTACCGTATATACTCGAGTATAAGCCGACCCAAATATAAGCCGAGACCCCTAATTTTATCACAAAAAACTGGGAAAACTTATTGACTCGAGTATAAGCCGAGGGAGGGAATCCACCATTGCAAATAAAAAGCCTGGTCATGTGCATTACAGCTTAGTAACTCCATGGGGATCATAGTAATAGCCGTTAACCCCATCATGTCCCTCACATTAACCCCGTGTGTGCCTCACATAAGAGTTACTGATATGTGGGACATATGGCGGTAATAATTAGGTATCTTCATAATTAAGGTCCTTCATTAGTCCCCTCATGTGTCTCACATATTAGTAACCCTTATATGGGGCAAACAGGGGGTTAATATGAGGGACATGATGGAGTTACCTGTTATTAATGTGAGGCACATGGAGTTACTGAAACTAAATTAATAACCCCCAATGCCTGACATTACTAGGCAGAGTAACTAGAGGACGGTCCCTGCGTGTGTCACGTTACTGGAGCCTCCTCCTCCATACAACAGACATCTTCCATAAGACACAATGAATCCTGGCCACTCATCTGCAGGGTAGATGCTAAATCCTTGTGGGTTAAAGGACCTCTGATGACGTCATGACCATTTGATCGGACTGTGGTGTGGGCGGAGCTACTAGGATTTAGACTCAACCCCTTATCTGCAGATGTTACATACCAGTGGCTACAGGACCTTCGATGACATCACAATCACGTGACCTCATGACAAGCCAATCACAGAGCAGCAGCACTAAAGGACCTCCCCCTTCCAGTTTTCTGTGCTCCGTGGACCCTGACTCGTGTATAAGCCGAGGAGAGCTTTTTGAGCATGAAAAACGTGCTGAAAAAGTCGGCTTATACTCGAGTATATACGGTAATTCATTTTGGATGTATTGTAATTTATAAAAATTCGGGTCCATGAAAGAAACAAATCCAAGTTTTAAATATGGCACATACTAGTCTTCCTGAGCGGTGTATGAGACTAAGATCCTGTTGGTTTAGCGCCATAATTAACGCTCTGCCCAACTGCTTTATTTTTTTGGGATTCTCAATCTTTTCCATGCTATGGTGTTCACCGTCTTCAGACTCCGGGACACCTAATATTTATTTAATATATAAAATGTGGGTCGGCCATTTTTATATTTTGAAAAATTATTTTAATTTTTAAAATTATGGGCCAAATAACAAGAGGCATCGCTATAAAACACTTCCTGTTTATCCGATTTATTTTCAGGTCAATGACTTCAGCTGTGACATTTTGTTTTCAATCTCACTACCCCTCCCTGTGAGCAGGGCAGCCATCAAACGAAAACATCACAGCAGCATGTGACCTCGGACGTTGGAGTGATTTACCTGTGAATTCATTGCAGGGGACCAAGGGAAAGGGAGGGCTACACGGAGAGTGAGAGCCGCCAAATGAATCATGGGAAATGTAGTTTGTCCACAGATTCACTGTATTTAAATAATCATAATAGAGCGAAGCAAAAGGGTACACAAGGGAACAGGGAGAATTTAGCAGCGCTGTGGACGTATTTGCAAATAATGTTTGGAAATTGGGTAACCCCTTTAAAGCATTCATTTGCAATAGGCAATCAATCTTTATGAACAGCGCTACATGATGGATGCTAACGTGAACTCTTTAGTGAAGAAAGTACCTGAATTTCCTGGGCTCATTGCCAATATCAAAACGGTCCATTGGCATCTTCGGGTCAGTTTTCTGTGTTTATAATAAAAAAAAAAAAAAAAAAAAAAAAAAGATAAAGAAGTTAAAACATACAGTAGTTAGATTGCAACAATCCAAACTGTGAACATAGCAAACGTATACTAAACAAAACATACTACAAAATAAAAAAAAAATATTAAAATAAAATCGGTTTGTCATCAGCTGACCTGCAATATTTTACAGTCACATTACACATTTACAGTTAGACTCTGTGCACACTGTCCTCCACGAAAAATATACTTGGGTAGATTTGCCTTTATCAGACATAAGCCATGGTGTGGTCACTCAGCAACATACCATAGGCTGTCACAATGCTGCCACAATGCTATATTTGCCACAATGTTAAAATACCGCGCTGTATACTTTGTTTGCGTGGTCGCCTGTATATAGGTTCAGTCTGCCAGTATAGAAGAGGCTCCTATAGAGAGTCGCCCTGTCCTGGCTCACAGAGGGAGGGGTCACATAGGGTGTCCATATAGCCATATGTGTGTAAATTCATAAAGAACACACCCCAATAATATTAGCCTTGTCAGGAAGTATCTCTGTATGGAGTGGGACATGGTCAGCCCTGACCGGACAGAGACATGTAACTTCAAAATCAATTTATGACTGTTTCCAGGAGGAATAACAGGAGCAGCATAATACAGTCCAAAACAACATGCTGCATAATTGTTATTTTACAGGGGGTCCACATTCCAATGAATGGAGTGGTACACACTGCACAAACAGGCAGACTTATTGGAACTGGAATATCCCTTTAAGGGTGACTGCCATCGTGCCATGTAATAGGAGCAGGGACATTCTTTTGTGGCCACAAACTGATGAAGCAATGCAGAGATCGTTGTCTCTTTATGGATTTGCAAATCAGCCTCAGGGTGCACCAGGGGTGGAGCTCCCTACAGACTACTTCTCTGGGATTGCTGCCCCTTTAATAGTGAATGAGATTTTCAGCCTCTGCCCGTTTCACATCGATTGTAATCCAATCAGGCTCCGCCTCCTGTGCACTTGTTGGCCAATTTGCTCCTTCCTATCTTCTACATTGTAATGAGTTTGCAGGTTTCTACTCCTGTGATAGGCCCCTACATGACAATTATTGGATACTGTATCCCCCTCCCATGGACCCCCTTACCTCACAGAAGTTTGGTATCAGGGTAATACGGTATTTTTTCCCATAGTTTAGCATTACATTCTTTGGTCACGTTTTGGGGAGGACCCATCACCTCTCCTGACACGTCTGTGTTTTACACCCTAGTCTGAATGGAGAGGCTGATCAAAAACAAACGCCGCCGCACTATTCGTTTCCGTGGGACCGCCCACCCCGAGATATCCCGGCCTCATCCATCTCCGGCAGTCCCATAAGGCGAAGACTACACATGACTAAAAATCGCAACACTAATCGGACACGCGACAAAATTGAAGCAATAAGTCACGTGCCACACTATAAAAATACATACGGAATTTTTTTTTTACCGTGTCGCCCTAAAATTCATTCCCGTTCCGCCACTGAGCTGCAGCGACCCCCTACCCTGAGTGACCCCTTTAATGTTCGATTAGTAGGGTCCAAGCCCCCGCTCTTAGTAACCCCAATGAAAAAGTGGGCGTGGTCACCAAAGGAGACCGAATACATTACGGGAAACCTATAACCTTACAGGGCATGCTGATACTTGTAGTTCCACAATTATAAGACGTACCTACCTGGGCTGCTATCCTATATAGAGGATACAGTATACACACTATGAGAAGATATATACACCCCCATAGGCAGGCATAGGATGTACCTGACAAAGATGCTACTTGTCCCCTCAGAGCCCCATTCATTACAGTATACGGCCGCCTATAGAGACTACTGAGCCCTCAGGTCACATAGAAAGAGCTCCTACAGAATTCTATCAGGGCAAATAAGAGTTAATAACCCAAACCGGAGCGTCACTTACCGGTTACCGTCTACAGAATAAGCTCCCGGTCCGCTCAACCCCTCGGAATGAACGAATCCAAGATGGCGCAGAATTCTCGTCAGGGAGACCGCCCAGTGACGGCCGGGCGACAGCTCAGCGCTGATTGGCTAAGATGCTGAAGGGATTCCGAGGCGCTGATTGGCTGAGCAGCTGACGGCTCAGCGGGAAGCCGGGAAGTATCAGTTTGGTAAGGGGCGGAGCCTGAAGCCGGTGCGGCGCCATGTTTAAGCTGGTCCGTACAGCAATTAAAGAGACAGTGCTCTATTTTACAAGGCGTCCGCGGGTTCTCGTCCTCATTGGGATCATTCCAAGTAATGCAAAAAATAGGCACGTATAAAAAGTGCCTATAGCAACCAATCACAGTACAGCTTTTATGTTTCAAGCGCTATCGCAACAACAAAAAAATAAAAATCATCCTTTGGGGCAAAGTCTCCCTAAATTTGCCCCATAATAGGCATTAACCCTCTATTAACCCTGTAATGGCACAGAGCAATTTAGCTTTTTTTCAATCTAAGCCTTAAAAAAATCCTAACTTTGTTATTTTTCTGTTGACAGAGCTACGTGAGGGCTTATTCTTTGCGTGACACATTGTATTTTTAGTGGGCACCATTTTGGGGTACATACAGTGTTTTACTTAGCTTTTATTAATGTTTTTTGTGGGAGGGGGGGCGCTCATTATTTTTTGCATTTAAGTTCTATGGTGTTCACTCTGTGTTGAAACGGACGCGACAAGCTTATCGAGCGGGTCATGACGATGACAGTGTTACCATAGTCACAGTGGTTTTATGATGTATTACCGCTTTTATTAAATAAAATCCCATTTTACAGCGTCACCGTATTCTGACGTCTAGAACTTTTTTTTACTGATTTGTTCACAGAGCTATGTGAGGACTCTATTTTTGCAGGACAAATTGTAGTTTTTGTTGTTACCGCTTTTTGGCACTTTTTGGATCACTAAAACACGTTTGTTTTCGCATTGTGGAAATATTAAGTTTGTAGACTGACCATCTTCGGGCAAAGGGATACCTACAGTAATTTTTTTTTTGTTTTATATGCATTCTAGGGAAAGGGAAGGTCATTTGAACTTTTATAATTTTTTTTTTTTTTTTTACTATTTCATTAACTCCCCTTCACTCTAGGGGACTTGAACCTGTAATAGTTCCATAGTTATCGACCAGCCTCAATAGTAACATTCCTATGACAGGCCTAGGAACCTTCATAAGACTCTTGACTGTCAAAGGAAATATTCGGCTCCAGGGATCTCGCTACGCGGGAGTTGGCCTGCAACAAAAAAGATACGACGCCGGTTGGAACTGGCCCCGGGGCAGTTGTTGTACTTTGGGGGGGGGGAATTACATTCAGCAATGGTCACGATTAAAGTGGACTCTGATTGCAGACATTAGTTGTGGGTTTCAGCTGTACATTACACCGGAGACCTGGTATGGTAGCTATGGCGGCCGCTCTCCATCTTTAAGGACCCGTAACCGCACGGCAGATGTCAGGATGGAGTTAAACCCAACTGTAATTGGGGCTTATTTTTGGAGTAGGGCTCATATTTCAAGCCTACTCCAAACAACCTAGCTAGGAGTTAGGGCTAGTTCACACGGGGGCAAGGAGGCGGATTTTGACAGCGGATTTCGCCTCAAAATCCGCCTCCATACAATGGTGGTCTATGGAGACCACTAGCGTTCTTTTTTCGGAAAAAAGAAGCGGGCTGCCCTTTCTTCAGGCGGCAGCAACCTCCGGAGTCGGCCCATTCATTTGAGCCCACTCTGGAGGGGGAAGCCGCAACTGCGACGGTTGTGGCAAACGGGTTTTGACCCGAGAGTGACGCGGCTCCCCGCGTCATTCTCGAAGCCAAAATCCGCCCCACCTCCCCCCATGTGAATGAGCCCTTATTTTTGGGGCAGGTCTTACTTTTGGATAAAAACAGTAGGAGGAATAACAGAGGAACAGTACAATGCAGAGCTAGGGTTCAAGAGGTGCAATGACATCTTAAAATATGGGTTGAGACTAATTTCTAGAAAGTAAAAAACACATCCTTGGAAAGATCCGTCCGAACTAAACAGCAGATTCCTTGTCTCAGACATTGGCAGATGGTCTGTTCTACACGTAGAACAATGAATAAAACATGACATCCATCAAGAGGAACAGTGGACAGAAGGTCTGCTCCATGAAAGGGCTTGTGACATCTGCTATTACGTCTGTACGGCTTGTGATGTCTGTTGTTATTTATGTTGCTTACTTACAGTATATAGCGCCATCATATTCTGCAGAAATTTACAGATATTGTGTACACTGTCCCATATAGGGCTCACAATCTAAGTTCCCTATCAGTATGTCTTTGGAGTGTGGGAGAAAACCCATGCCAATACAGGAAAAACATACAAACTCCGTGTAGATATTGCTCTTGGCTGGATTCGAACCCTGGTCTCCAGTGCTAACCCCTGAGCACCGTGCTGCAATTATTTTAATCTATTATTTATATTGTTAGCTTGAAATCAGCAAAAGTTAAGAATCAGATCTAGCCTATCAGGATATATAACATCTGCACAACCTGTATATAATCCTAGGAGCCTCCAAAAATTTTTAGCCTTTATTCTAGGATTACAACTTTTCACATAATTAAAACATGTGATAAGCGTCTTATTAATGGGGGGTCAACCACTATGACTGGTCCCATGTCCCCATTGCAATGGATCGGTGATCGATCGTGAGCTAACATTCCATTCCACTCTATGGGATTGCCAAAACATAACCCAAGTCCAATTCTCAGCTATCTCTGGTAGCATCTTTCAAGTGTATTTAATAATAAAATTTTTTTTTACATATATATTATTTTTCTTTGGCTTATCACTAATATAATGCACTACAATGCCAATGTATTGCAATGCTTTGCATGTTACCAGCAGTTCTATTACAGGCTCAATAGAGCAGCCTGTAAAAAAAAGCAAAATGCCAGACAGGCCTGGGAGCTGACAATAGGTTCCTGACTGTCATTGGACACAGCTGTTGTTCCAGAGTCCATCGATACTCCCCAACATGGAACCTCAGTCAGCTTTAAAGAGGACCTTTCATCAGATCGGGCACATGCAGTTCTATATACTACTGGAAAGCTGACAGTGCGCTAAATTCAGCGCACTATCGGCTTTCCCGATCTGTGCCCGGTGTAAAGCGCTATCGGTCCCGGTACCGTAGCGCTTTATAGTCAGAAGGGTGTTTCTGACACTTAGCCAGGGACGCCCTTCTGCCTCGCGGTGCCTATCGCGCTGTACTGTGGAGCAGGGAGGAACTCCCCCCTCCCTCTCCTGATAATACTCGTCTATGGACGAGCTGTGTGAGCAGAGGGAGGGGGCGTTCCTCCCCGCTCACACTGTACAGCGCGATAGGCGCTGCTGTGGAGAATTCAGCGCACTGTCAGCTTTCCAGCAGTATATAAAACTGCATGTGCCCGATCTCATGAAAGGTCCTCTTTAAGCGAGGCACTAGGGACCTTAATGCCTGTGATCAATGCAGGCATTAGCCCCAGGATTTTGCTATATAATACGTGTTACAGGTCCCCATATAGTGAGGGCCCCTATTGCTTGGTTCCCATATAGTAAAGGCCCATACAGAAAGGGGCCCCCACACAGTAAGGCCTTTACTTAGGGCAAGTAAAAGTGGTCTTTACTGTATGGGGGCCTGTATTGGGGATAGTATAGGAACAGTATATATTGTATGGGTCCAATAAAAGATGCAATATATTGTATGGGGGCCAATAAAGAAGCAATATACTATGTGAAAGGATCACTAAAGGGAACGGTTATACTGTATAGTGAGCCCCAGTCAAAAGCTCTCCTGACAGCTGATGGGGCCAAGATTGATCTCTGGTTTTTCTTCTCACCTAATTGAGAACATGTGCAAGTACAGCCAAGAATCCATGTTTATATGGGGAGAAAGTAGGTCAAGAGGAATAGCTGCTGGCTGACAGTTATCTAAGGTTTATGGCCACCTTTACCCTCTTGTGTGTCCATCAGTTGCCACATTATATGAGTCTGACAATATCTGAACAGTTGGCTGTTTGATACCTAATGATCTCCCATTCTCTGAGTAACACAGCAAGTGTCAAACTGGGCGGTTACTGGGATAAGTTGCCAAAAACCAGTTGACTTCAATTCATCATTCTGTAGCCACAACCTCCAGCACGGCCTTCTGAGGGAGGAGATGTAGGAGTTGCATTTTTCAATAAGGAAATGTCCTAGTCTGTTGAGTGATGTGGCGGTCACACTTGTGTCCGAGTCTGCCCATGGGAGGTCCATCCTAATCCCTGGAAAAACTGCATAGGCGATGGCTTGCCGGTGGTCAGTTTTAAAACCTATTCATTTGAATGGGATTTTAAAGCAATTCACCGGTGTTCGTATGCAGCCTCTCCACAAAAAAATGGCCACAGGTATGGGTTTGGATCTGCCCAAAGCCCGATGGCAGAGCCGACTGCGCATGCGTAGAAGTTTGAAGAAGATGCGGAGAGAGGCCGTTCCAGACAAAGATGGCGGCGCTGGAGATTTCTCTTGCACCATTGGGGACGCCCCCAGTGCTGTTTGAGCGCTGGGGACCGCCCCCAGTGCTGCGAGAGAACTGATATGCATACCGAACAAAACCGGGATTTCTACCGAAATTGGCAGCACGGAGACGACATCTAAAGGTACTACGTGTAAGTGAGAAAAAATACCATTTTAATGATAGAATCCCTTTAAATGATCCTTCAAGACTAAGCAAGTCGCTGCTGAGGATATATCAGGCATTTTAATCGTGGTCATGTGGGGTCATTGTGTAAGAATCCTGAGCTGTTAACATTTCCAGTCTTCTTGATACATAAACCTCATTCATTTTAGGTTTAATGTTATAATCCGTAATATTATAGATTTATATCTTTCATCTATTCCAGCGGAAACCTCAGTTGTCTTTTAGCTACTTAAATGCGACTCCGCCACCTCTCCACATATTTGCCTAATATGCCTTCTGTGGTTGTAATTCATTTTATTGGCACCCATCAGTACACATAATATAATACGTCGCCTTAGGCATGTAAGAATATCCAGCTGTAATGTTTCAAAAAGTTTACTCAGTTATTTCTGAGACAGCCAGCTCGCATCCTGCATGATACAATATGGAAGTAAAAAATACAACCACTGTGGTAACTCAATATAATGCACAGATGTTGCTGCTACAATACAATTGGAACATATATTGGGCCAAACTTACAAAGCTATATGTGCCAGAATTCTGACTTAATTTGGTGCAAACAATTGGTCTATGTGCTGTTCGCAGCATAGCTCCAAACCAGTGGTCTTGTGGGCCCTGGTGCAATCTTTTATCCGGGCCCCTACCTCATCCCTTATTATGGGTTATGGGTGTAAGGGCTAATTCATACGGGGGCAAGGAGGCAGATTTTGACAGCAGATTTTGCCTCCAAATCTGCCTCCATACAATGGTGGTCTATGGAGACCACTAGCGTTCCTTTTTCCGCTAGCAGCATGTTGCCGCTAGCGTAAAAAAGAAGAGAGCTGCCCTTTCTTCAGGCGGATTCTGCTTGACGGCAGCAACCTCCAGAGTCGGCCCATTCCTTTGAGCAGACTCCGGAGGGAGAAGCTGCGACTGCTCTCGGTGCCAAAATCCGCCCCACTGCCCCCTGTGTAAACGAGCCCTTAAAGGGGTATTCCCATGACGCTTGTTCACTAACCTGCAGGCTGTTGTGCTCTCTTCACTTCCTGCTTTTCTTGGCACATAGGTGGGCGGGGTTTCACTTGCACGGGATTGGTTGTAAATGAATTACCACAGTGTGAAGCTGATGTAGCAGAGCTCGATTTGAGTCAGCTTGCATTACATACAGAGGTAATGGACTCCCTATCTCAGCCCTTATCAGCCAAATTCAATTAAACCGACTGATAAGAGCTCAGAAATCCCAGAGCTCTCTGAGAAGCTCCGCTACTTACAAGACACAAACATCTCAGTGCTGCTCCCAGCCCCTCCCTCCCCCCTGAGAGCAGGCAGCTACATCACTTGACAAATGAGCAGATAATCCCAAGGGCCATAGAATCGGAGTGTAAACAATGTAGTGAATGAATTAAGATAGCGGCCAAACAAAGCAGTTTTGATAAAGCAATGTATTTAGGAAAAGTCTTAACTCCACATAAACTAGCAGTATAGATAGGATGCTTGAGATGGGACAACCCCTTTAAGGAGTTTAATCCAATTTAGTGTGGTCGGGGTAATCTGTGGGTCTCCTTCACTTATGGGCCAGATGGAAGCTGCAAACTCAATACTGATGCCAGCGCTTATGAATTCCATTGTCAGGCATCTAAGCTAATTTGAATTCTATTGACATATGTGCTATGGCCATAGGTGACAGCCAACTTGCAAGTACATGCCTACAAGTCCAGCTGTGGTAGAACTGCTGTGATAAGACATAACTTAGATTCCAGACATTTACCTCCTTGAGCACTATAATAGCTGATGATTCTAGAATTGTAAAAGGGCCCCTCCCAGAGCTGGACTTGTAGGCATGTGCTAGCAAGTTGACTGTCACATAGGGCAATAGTATACAAGTAAGTTCAGACGCCTGACAAAGAAAATTAGGCTAGCTTTATGCCAGGGCCAGCAATTACATTGGCAGACAGGTCAGTCATCTTGTGAAAAAATACAATAAATCTAAAATAATTATTTTGTAAATTTTTTTTTGAAGATAACTGATTAAAAGGTCACTTTTCTTCAAAAGTGATGTAAAGACATTGCTGCATTTTTTCTTGCTGTTTCGTCTCTCATAAAAAAATTTTATAAAAAGAGATCAATCCAATAGATCATTCCCCAAAATACAGTAGCATAACTAAAAAGTACATGGAAATATAAAAAAGTTACGGGTGTCAGAATGCAGCGGCTCCAAGAAGCGTATTTATTTATTTTTGTTAATTTTTTTAAAGGAGTTTAAAATGTAAAATAAATAGTATAAAATTTGGTATTGCCAGAATCGAACCGAACCCATGGACTACAGATGACATTTTATTATGGTTGCAGAGTGAATTCCGTACAAAAAAAAAAAAAAAAAAAAAAAAAAAAAAGGCCTGTAAGAAATTCTTGCAAATGCAGTTTTTCTCCAATTCCACCCCAGTATATCATACAGAATATTAACCCATTTATGGCGGAGGTTGTATTTTTTGAGTTCTAATCATGGAACTCTAGGTATAAATGGGTTGAATGATACGAAGTACAATTTGTCCCACAAAAATTAAGCCCTCATCATGGCTCTGTGAATGGAAAAATGGCTTTTGGAAGGTGGAGAGTCAAAAACTAAAATTTAAAAAAGGTCTTCTACCTTCTTCTTAGTTTAAAAGGGATCACCTATACCGACTTTGCTTCCTTTAATAAGCACCCTTTCCACCAGTTCTGATGCGCCCGGAATTTTTTCTCCAGTCCCCTCCATTCATGAGCAATTGGTGCTGCTAGATTCAGGAGCCTATATGCTCTTTACTGTCTAGTGCAAGGGTGGGCAATTAATTTTCCCATGGGGCCACATGAGAAATTGTAACGGTTCTAGAGGGCCATGTGCGCCGTGGCAAATTTATATCCACCCACTTCTACGATGACTCCGCCCATTCTCAATAATTTTTCCAGGTGCCCCCACAAAGTATAATCCCCCTACAGTCACCTGTATATAATATGTCCCCACATTATAATGTTCCCCTCCAAATGTCTCACAGTATTCATCTCCTCGTGCCCCAGTGTAAAGTAGCAGAAACTAGAGGGGACATTAAACTGGGGTAGCTGGAAGGAGACATTAAACTGGGGGCAACTAGAGGCAGATATGTCCCCCTCCAGCTACCCCCATGGTTTAATATCCTCCTCCAGTCGACCCCAGTTTATTGTCTCTCCTCCATCTGCATTCAGTTTAACTGCCCCCCTACATCTGCCCCTAAATCCCCCCTCTTGCTCACACATGGTGTCTCTTCTCTCTTCTTTATCATTCAGCAGCCCCCATTGCCGGCAGCTTGCAGTAAGCACACAGTCCCATGTGGCTCCGCCCACTAACGAGTCATAGCCTTATCCTGGTGATAGGCTGTGATGACGTCATCACAGGTCCTTCAATGAACTTCCAAAAGCTACACGGGCCGGACGGAACAAGGTAGAGGACTGGATGTGGCCCGCGGGCCAGCCATTGCCCAGGTCCGGTCTAGTTCTGTATTGGAGCAGACAGACAAGGACCGCCCACCTGACAATAAAAAAACTTATTTGTTCTGAGACCAATAGAAATGATTGCTCAGGAACCGTGAAAACCAGAGAAAAAACTTCCAACTGTGTTGGAGTCAGAGGAGTAAAACCTATTGAAGGATTCCAATACTTGTAGTTGATGGAGGTGGTGAAAGGTCCTTTGTATTTGCTTTCTTTTTATCATTTATTCCACCCCTTACCATTTCATTTTACCGTATTGGTGTTCTTCTATTTCAACCTATTTAGTTCCTATTTAGTTGTGTTCCTTTAGTTCTCAGAACATTGTTCAACTTTATGCTATTAAAGGGAATCTATCATTGGCTCTAGTGATTTGTAACTAAGCCTATATTTGCATAGCCTTTAGAAAGGGTATTTTAGGCATACTTTTTATACTTTTGAATTAGCCCGCTTTTATTGATATACTAATTAGCCACCACGGAGCACCGGAAATCTCTGTGATACTCTATGAGCACTGCTAGCGTGATATGTGTAAAGAAGTGGGAGGTGAGAGCAGGGAAGGCTGATGATCATAACTTCCCTGCTCTCACCTCCCCCTTTTTAAACATATCACACAAGCAGTGCTCAGAGAGCATCACAGTGACTTCCAGTGCTCCGTGGTCTCTAATTAGCATACCAACCCAGCCCCACAGATAAACAGATTAGGGTCACCAGAATCTTATGACTTTCTGCCTATGTTGTTTTTTCCCAGTATACAAATTAGCTCTTTGGAGCAATGAGGTTGTTCCTGTTGCTCCATAGAGGTAAGTGGTATACTAGTGGTAAATGCCCTCCAAAAAAAACTCACTATAATATTGACAAAAATGGCCAAACCTTGGCAACAGAGGCTCTAATTCATGCTGAGTGATTCAGGAGACCCTAACCTATGAATCTGCAGGGCTGGGTTGATATTCCTAGTTCTGCTGACAGACTCCCTTTAACATTAGGCTCATCCTGCACCACTGCTACTAAACCAACAGTGGAATTTAGATGAACCTCATGTAAACTAAGAACAAATGGTTCTCTCACAGGCACATATTATTATCTTGCCAGTGCCAGCTATGGTAAGGTGAGATAGTTCTCTGTGGAAGACCTAGTTGCACATTTTTCCCATGGTGCATTGCCAATAAGTCTCCATGTTAACTGGTCTCCTTCAGTAAAGGAAGTACTTCTCTAAAACAAAGGAGGAGGGTTTGTTTTAGTGATTCTAACTGCGGAAGGGTTTACATTAGGAATTGTGATAGGTCTGTCTTATAAGATGTGTCTTTAGTTTGCGTTTGAAGCTGTAAAAATTGGGAGTTAATCTGATTGTCCGGGGTAGAGCATTCCAGAGAAGTGGTGCAACTCGGGAGAAGTCTTGTATATGAGAGTGGGAGGTTTTGTTAATAGAGAATGTTAGTCTTAGGTCAATGAGTGAATGGAGAACACAGGTTGGGCGATAGACAGAGATGAAGGTGGAAATGTTCACGCACCCGCATTACCCCACAGGATATGATGCCGTTCAGACTAACTTTATATATCCAGGCACCATCTGCATGTTAAAGGACACGACTGGTGATGGCTCATACAGTTTTATGTTTGTGTAATGACAGTCACCTCTATTGCAACATTGTCTGACCTCTGTATAAGCAATGCCGCCCCTGCTACCTCTTATGTCACCCCCTCTACCTCATAGATTGTAAACTCTTGCGAGCAGGGCCCTCAGTTCCATTGTGTGAATTCAGTATTTCTTTCTATTGTGCCTTTTTTTGTCTGTACTTGAACCCTACAAATTGAACAGCGCTGCGGAATATGTTGGCGCTATATAAATAAAATGTATTATTGTTATTATTTCCTATTATTATGAGACCATAGCTCTGTCTCAGGTGCCGCACACCCTGATTGGAATTGGTCTAGTCATATTCCTGCTTTGATATTCAATTCAATATTCAATATTGTATGCAAAAAAAACCCAAAACAATTCACTCACCATCCTCCAGTAAATGGTCTCTTGTGCAGAGATATGTCCAGTACAACAGGACAAAGCAAATAAGCAAACAGCAAAATAAGAAGGCTTGGTCCACATCTGCGCTGGAGAGACTATGACGCAGATTACGTCTAAAATTGTCAGTGAGAAAAGTCCTGTCCGATGACTTTCCTCTCCACCAGTTTCAATATCGTTGGAAAACCGATGGACTACATTATAGTTTATGGGTCCGCAGGTGCCCACGGGTACATGTTTTTTTTTAGCAGATGGGCTCTCTCTCTTTTGGGTCCCCATGCATACTTGAGCAATGGAAAGCTGAATGCTAGGGTGAACCTAACGTAAATCAGAGCATTGTTTTAAAAACATAGTAAAAATAGTCAAACACATGTTGCAGCAAGTCTGGCTTATGTATTTTCTAGCCTGCCATGCTATGAGTAAAGAATAGTTGTTTTCTGAGATGTGTAAGCCAGATATACTGAGACATCTCTCTCGCTATTTTCAATCGGTTTCAACAAAACCTATGTTTTATCGGATTCCGCCTGCTTTCTACCTATCTATACTATAAACTCGGAAAACCCTTTAAAGGGGAATTCCCATAACCCTTGTTCACCAACCTGCAGGCTCTGTGCTCTGTTCACTTCCTGGTTTTCTAGCCACATTGGTGGGCGGGGTTTCACTTGCTCTGCTATCTGCTATGTTCGCAATCAGTAATGAGGGATTGGTTGTAAATTCATTACCACAGTATGAGGCTGATGTAGCAGAGCTGGATTTGCTTCAGCTTGCATTACATACAGAGGTAACGGACTCCTTATCTCAGCCCTTATCAGCCAAATTCAATTAAGCTAGAATGCTGGAGCTCTCACCTCCCCTATCTGAGGAGCTACATTACTTGTCAGACATAAACAGCTCAGACCTGCTCCCAGCCCCTTCCTCCCTGAAAGCAGGCAGCTACATCACTTGGGTTTAATTTCTTGTTTACAATAAAGAAGACAAGATTTTATTAAGTCTGCCGGATCTCCGTTCGCTCGTTTGTCTATTTCTACATCACTTGGGAACTGAGCAGATAAGCCCAGTGGCCATAGAAACAGAGTGCAAACAATACCTCCCAACCGTCCCGATTTCCGTGGGACATTCACGATTCCAGTGACGTGTCCCGCGGTCCCGATTGGTGGGAGGTATGTCCCGATTTCAACTCAGATCTGCGTCCGGACGCAGATCTGAGTTGAATACATACGCGGCTAAAGCAAGGAGCTGTCACAGTTCAGCTCCTTGCTTTGCCGCGTCCTCCGGGCTACTGGCTGTGTAGACGCGATGTGATGATGTCACATCGCGTTTACAACTGTGTGCGAGAGAGAGAGGCGCGGAGAGAGCGCTGGGGGAGTGAGGAGAAGGTAAGTGTAATGTGTACACTGAGGTGGAACGTGAAACTGGGGGCAGATGAAGGAGGGGACAGTATGACACTGGGGGCAGAGATGGGGGGACATGAATCTGGGGGCAGAGATGGGGGGACATGAATCTGGGGGCAGAGATGGGGGGACATGAATCTGGGGGCAGAGATGGGGGGACATGAATCTGGGGACAGAGATGGGGGGGACATGAATCTGGGGGCAGAGATGGAGGGGACGTGAATCTGGGGGCAGAGATGGAGGATGGACATGAATCTGGGGGCAGAAATGGGGGACATGAATCTAGGGACAGAGATGGAGGGGGGACATGAAACTAGGGGCAGGTTAAGGATGTATATGAAACTGGGGAGAGATAGAGGGGGACATATAATTTATGGGTGACTGTAGGAGGATTATACTGCGTGGGAGCACGTGAAAAATGAATGAGAATGGGCGGAGTCAACATAAAAGTGGGCGGAGCCAAATTTGCCGCGCCACACGTTTTGTCCCTCTTTCTATTTTTCAAAAGTTGGGAGGTATGCTTTAACTAGTGTATCCTAATTCCAGTCCTGGTTGAATTTTCAGCATTTTAAGGGTTCAGCTATTCCACCAAACACAACTGAGGTTATAAATTGTGTCAACCACCCAAGAATCACCTTACACAATTGCAAGATGAATTCTTCACATTGTTGTTGGTCACTCTTTGACTTTTTCCTCCAGTTGTCTGCAGCCAAGTACAGGCAAGAGTGGCCCTGGAGTCCTGTCCTAAAATCCAAACTGTAAATTAGGTCTAAGGAACATGAGAACCCTGTTTATATAGGCACAGTCTTAGATTTGTCATCTCACTATAGTGGGAATCGTTTCTCTGCTCCCAGATTCCAACACGTCAGTGAGCTGAATTCCTTGTTAACACAATCTAGATAGACTTGGAGCTGAGATTACTGGGTTGTTATCCAAAGCGTAGTCTATGTTTAGCCCACACCATTCACCACAGTAAAATGTCTGAATATAAAACTATAAATAACCGTGCAAAATTCTCACACGTTACCAGATCCTCTAAAGTGATGTTGCTTTGAAAAATATTGCCAAGAAAGCATATATACAATATAGAAATATAAGATAGCTATATGGTCTCTGCTGTTGAAGATTCCCAGACTTGTATGACACTAACTTATATTACAGGCTGCTCTATGAGGGTCTAAGGATTACAGTTAAAAAAATAAATAAATTGGAATATATATATATATATATATATATATATATACACTCACCGGCCACTTTATTAGGTACACCATGCTAGTAAGGGGTTGGACCCCCTTTTGCCTTCAGAACTGCCTCAATTCTTCGTGGCATAGATACAACAAGGTGCTGGAAGCATTCCTCAGAGATTTTGGTCCATATTGACATGATGGCATCACACAGTTGCCGCAGATTTGTCGGCTGCACATCCATGATGCGAATCTCTTGTTCCACCACATCCCAAAGATGCTCCTCTATTGGATTGAGATCTGGTGACTGTGGAGGCCATTGGAGGACAGTGAACTCATTGTCATGTTCAAGAAACCAGTCTGAGATGATTCCAGCTTTATGACATGGCATTGCATTATCCTGCTGAAAGTAGCCATCAGATGTTGGGTACATTGTGGTCATAAAGGGATGGACATGGTCAGCAACAATACTCAGGTAGGCTTTGGCGTTGCAACGATGCTCAATTGGTACCAAGGGGCCCAAAGAGTGCCAAGAAAATATTCCCCACACCATGACACCACCACCACCAGCCTGAACCGTTGATACAAGGCAGGATGGATCCATGCTTTCATGTTGTTGACGCCAAATTCTGACCCTACCATCCGAATGTCGCAGCAGAAATCGAGACTCATCAGACCAGTCAACGTTTTTCCAATCTTCAATTGTCCAATTTCGATGAGCTTGTGCAAATTGTAGCCTCAGTTTCCTGTTCTTAGCTGAAAGGAGTGGCACGCGGTGTGGTCTTCTGCTGCTGTAGCCCATCTGACTCAAAGTTCGACGTACTGTGCGTTCAGAGATGCTCTTTTGGCTACCTTGGTTGTAACGGGTGGCTATTTGAGTCACTGTTGCCTTTCTATCAGCTCGAACCAGTCTGGCCATTCTCCTCTGACATCAACAACGCATTTCCGCCCACAGAACTGCCGCTCACTGGATGTTTTTTCTTTTTCGGACCATTCTCTGTAAACCCTAGAGATGGTTGTGCGTGAAAATCCCAGTAGATCAGCAGTTTCTGAAATACTCAGACCAGCCCTTCTGGCACCAACAACCATGCCACGTTCAAAGGCACTCAAATCACCTTTCTTCCCCATACTGATGCTCAGTTTGAACTGCAGGCGATTGTCTTGACCATGTCTACATGCCGAAATGCACTGAGTTGCCGCCATGTGATTGGCTGATTAGAAATTAAGTGTTAACGAGCAGTTGGACAGGTGTACCTAATAAAGTGGCCGGTATATATTAGAAAAAAATGCAGAAGCAGCACAGCATACGAACCGGGTGCCAAGCCAAACTAGAAGATGGCTAATCTTCAACTTTATATAAGAAATGGAAAAAATGGCAGCACTCCAACATTTAGAAAAAGTGTGGGTTTATTCCAAGCAGCGGCGTTTCGGTTCTTATCTGAAGACCAGTTCCTGAAGAAAATGGAGGCGGCGCTGGAGAGTTCTCTCGCAGCATTGGGGACGCTCCCAGTGCTATTTCAGTGCAGAGGACCGCCCCCAGTGCTGCGAGAGAACTCATTTGCATACCGACAAAAATCAGATTATATACCGAACGGCGGCACGGAGAAGACATCTAAAGGTAGGGGAAGAATAGCCTTTCTTAAGGTTATTCCTACGTGTTAGTCACAAAAAATTGTGTTTTAATGATAGGATCCCTTTAAGTCACTCTGCAGCCTTGATCGCCAAGTCCGTAATGCTCAAACTACACAGTATACTATTGAGTTATTATCATGCCTCCTAATAAGGGATAGAGTATGCATTAAAATTTATTCCAATACAAACTACAGCTCATCCTGCAAAAAAAAAAAAAAAAAAATCCCACAAACCACCGTTTACAGAAAAATGAAGATGTTATTATTTAAATGCATGATAAATGATTGCCCAGTCAAAACTGGCTGTGGTGGTAAGGAATTAAAAATAAACAGCCTGCTCATGTACTCTACAAGGCCTAACCTCCTACAACCGTTAGAATAATTCAAGGAGTTTGTATGTCCTCCCTGCATTTGAGTGGGCTTCCCCTGGGGTACTCTGGTTTCCTCCCACACTCCAAAAACATACTGATAGGGAATGTAGATTGTGAGCCCTCTATGGGGCAGTGATTGATAAGGTCTGTAACGTTCTGTGGAATAGGATGGCGCTATATAAGTAAGAGAAAGAAATAAGTAAGCAAAATTTCCAGTTGTATCCATAAGTAACTTCAGTATTAATAAAATCCGGATGGTTTCTTCCATCATGTTCCTCGAAAGTCTTCTTATTTATAGCCACTAGAAAGCAAAACTTTTTTTTTCCTTGTTCGGAGCCTCTCATGGATCTCAAAAAAAAGGGCACGGTAAGCACAGCCTAAGGCACTTGGAAGGCTGTTGACTGTACCCTATTCAGCAGTATGTATGTCACAAGCGGAGCTTAAGTCTCTGCAGGGAAAGGCAGATGAGATTGGTTGGCGAGAACGTAACATGATCTAAGAGAAAGAGGAGGCAGCCCCAAGGAGGGTTAGTGACAGCAGAACATCAGAGTTATGTAGATGACGGATCGCAACATATCCTCATATGCTTTATGTCAAGTGTCATGGAGATCTTATGCAGATCCAAATACAGCAAAATGACTCAATGTGGCAAATAGCTCTAGAAAAGGTTATGGATTCTTTAGAACAGGGGTGGGCAATTCATTTTCCTATGGGGCCACATGAGAAATTGTGACGGTTCTAGAGGGCCATGCACGCCGTGGCAAATTTAGCTCCACCCACTTCCCCACTGACTCCGCCCATGCTCAATCATTTTTCCCATGTGCCCTACAAAGTAAAATAATCCTACAGTCACCCTAACATTATACACCCCTACATTATAACGTTTCGCTCCAAATGTCCCACAATATTAAGTCTCTCTCCTCGTGCCAAAGTATAAACTAGCAGAAACTAGAGGGGACATTAAACTGGGGCAGCTGGAGGGGGACATTAAACATGTCCCCCTCCAGCTACCCCCCCATGGTTTAATATCATCCTCCAGCTGCCCCAGTTTAATGTCACCCCTCCATGTGCATTCAGTTTAACTGCCCCCCTACATCTGCCCCTAGTTCCCCCCTCTTGCTCACACATGCTATCTCTTCTCTCTTTATCATCCAGCAGCCTCCATTGCCGGCAGCTTGCATCAAGCGCACAGTTCCGTGTGGCTCCGCCCACTAACGAGTCATAGCCTATCCTGGTGAAAGGCTGTGATGACATAATCACAGATCCTTGAACAAACTTCCACTAGCTATGAGGGCCTGTGTCCCGCGGGCCGCATATTGCCCAGGTCTGCTTTACAGCATACAAGGAACAACTTTTTAAAAGTTTACATAGAAAAGATACCGGCTCAAATTTACTAATAGTTAGCGTAAACTTAGGCAGACTGAAAATACATCAAAATTATCAAAGTGACTGGGGCAACACGGTGGCTGAGTGGTTAGCACTGTAGCCTTGCAGTGCTGGAGTCCTGGGTTCGAATCCCACCAGGAACATTTGCAAGGACTTTGTATGTTCTCCCTGTGTTTGTGTGGATTTCCTCCCATTCCACAAAGACAGACTGATAGGGAAAAAATATACAATGTAATCCCTGTATGAGGCCCACAAGCTACATATATATATATATATATATATATATATATATAAAAGAATATACCCTTAGGCTCCTTTTAATAGCACTGTTCATTAGGGAAATTTTACATTTAGGAAAAAACTTGTAAATGTCCAATTGACACTCTTATGGGGTTTGTAGGACTAGGCCTTGGTGTCCAAGGTTACACTGTTTTTTCTCAAAGTGGTAAAAAAATTACATTATCCTCAAAAACAACTCTATTCAATACGATCCATATTTCCAATAAAATTCCTGGTTTGCCTTGAAGGGATCCTGTCAGGTAGTTTTCCATCATAGACTAGCACCATCCTATACAGGATCACCTAATGACCTTTCCATTCGTGCCTCTCTTCAATTGTTCTGCTGCAGCAAAATAAAGTTATAAATGTTTAAAAGCAAAAAAAAAGTCGATGTGGACCATCTCCGACCCAGTCTCCTTCGTGATGTCAAGGAGGGAGGAAACTGTGAGGGAGAGGTCACCTATGGCCAGGAGGAATGACTAGCATGGGGACAGCGTGACTAGGCTTAGGCCTGATTCACATTTGCCTCAATAATCCCCCCCCCCCCCAGAAAGGACTACCGAACACATTAGCAAGCAGTGTGCAGTGAAAGCACAAGGACCCCATAGACTATAATGGGGTCCGTGTGCTATCCGCACGGTCTTTGCACAAAACATGCGTTCACGGTCTACTTTTCTCTCCACATGACTCGTGTGGAGACCGTACGGAAAGCACACGGACCCCATTATAGTCTATGGGGTCCGTGTGCTTTCACTGCACACCGCTTGCCAATGCGTTCGGTAGTCTATTCGGGGGAGGTCCCCATGCGAACTCCCCCAAACTGATTACCGATGCAGATTTGAACAAGGCCTTACACTGCTCCCCCTGTGACTACTTAGGTTAATTTATAAATTCACTTTCCTGCAACAGAAAGATTACAGAGGGGCCCAATGGCAAGGGAATTACTTTACCAGTTTATGGTGCCCTTTAGGCTGTGCATGATGATTCTTAGCTGTGAGGCAACGATTATGACAAAAACTTGTCATCTGATTTTGTAGCAACCAAAGATCAGTCAGACCTCTTCCTGTCAGAGTTTCCTTTTGATGGTGTACAAAACTGTATTGGCTGCCACCTTGGCAATTTCTTTGCAAGACAGACCTCCACTACTTAGGATAAGTTCAGACGGGGATTTTTGGACCGGAACCTGAGGTGGAGGCCAGCTCAGGTTCCTATCCAAAAAGCGGGTAGCCGTGACTGAAAGTCGGTGCACTTCTGGCACAGCCATTCCGTAGAAATCCCAGTTTTTGCTGATATGCAAATGAGTTCTCTCGCAGCCCTGGGGGCGGTCCCCAGCAGCACTGGGGGCGTCCCCAATGCTGTGAGAGAACTCTCCAGCGCCGCCTCCATCTTCTTCAGGAACGGGTCCTCTTCGCGTCTTCTTCCAGGGGTTGGCTTCAAACTTCTAGGCCTCGGGCCTGGAGCAAAGCCAACTGTGCATGCCCGCTGGCCACAAGAAAATGGCCGCTTACAATACTGCGCATGCCCGAGGCCTAGAAGTTTGAAGCCAACCCCCACGTAAGAAGACGCGAAGAAGACCCGTTCCTGAAGAAGATGGAGGCGGCCCTGGAGAGTTCTCTCGCAGTATTGGGGACACCCCCTGTGCTGCGAGAGAACTCATTTGCATACCGGCGAAAACTGGGATTTCTATGGAACGGTGGCGCGGAGAAGACATCTAAAGGTAGGAGACGAATAGCCTTTCTTAAGGCTATTCCTACATGTTAGGGACAAAAAAATTGGATCTTAAAGAGGACCTTTCACCACTTTTGGGCACATGCAGTGTTATATACTGCTGGAAAGCTGACAGTGCGCTGAATTCAGCGCACTGTCAGCTTTCCCGATCTGTGCCCGGTGTGAAGAGCTTACGGTGCCGGTACCGTAGTGCTCTATGGTCAGAAGGGCATTTCTGACCATTAGCCAGAGACGTCCTTCTGCCTCGCGGCGCCAATCACGCTGTGCTGTGGAGCCGGGAGGAACGCCCCCTCCCTCTGCTCACACAGCTCGTCCATAGACGAGCATTATCAGGAGCGGGAGGGGGGAGTTACTCCCCGCTCCACAGCACAGCGCGATTGGCGCCGCGAGGCAGAAGGACGTCTCTGGCTAATGGTCAGAAACGCCCTTCTGACCATAGAGCACTACGGTACCGGCACCGTAAGCTCTGTACACCGGGCACAGATCGGGAAAGCTGACAGTGCGCTGAATTCAGCGCACTGTCAGCTTTCCAGCAGTATATAACACTGCATGTGCCCAAAAGTGGTGAAAGGTCCTCTTTAACAAGGTAATTCCTGGAAACGCAGCTTTTTTTGCTGCAAACTTTGTTGCATTTTTTTGAGCCAAAGCCAGGAGTGGCTTGAACAGAAAGTAGACGTATAAGAGCTTCCTAGATATTTCCCATTCCTTTTGTAGCCACTCTTGGCTTTGGCTTGTAAAACTGCAGCAAAATCTGAGGAATTGCAGCTCTACCCCTATTTCCAGAATAAGAGCAGCCTGTATGTGCTCCCAGTCCACTACACAAGCTTCTGGATTGATTTATCTATAGGGCAAATGGTGCACCCGCACCAGGCCCTAGGGTAGTGGGGGGGTTCAGCCCCGCATTTCAGGTGCTATTCACTGTTACAGCAGGTTCCCAAGTTCAAAGTTGAACACAATGGTGGCATGCAGCGGTGTCAGCTCCATACACCATCATTCAAGTTCTGAGGCAGTCTACGACAAGGATGCGCCATGGATGACCACCGAGACTGTAGCCGGAACCTGCAGGCCGCTCCGGGTGAACCGGGCTCGGTGAGTATTTCTGAATTTGCATGCATTATATTAGTTGAATGGGTGTACTAGGGGTTTGTGTATGTGTGTGGGGGGGTTCATTTGTTATACATGGGCCACTTGAAGGTACATAAAATTAACCATTTCAGTACCAGGCCAATTTGTGCTCCAGGACCAGACACATTTTAGGTTTATTTTGTATGTGCGGTTTAGAGGGCTGTAAAGTTTTTCTCCTACGTCTCATTCAACTAATTTTTGCGTCTTTTTTTCGGGGACACCTAGGGCTTTATTTTTATGTTGTTTTTATTTTCGAATGTGTTTGAATTTTTTTTTATATCCAGGAAAATATAAACAAAATAAGTGTCCGGTTTTCACTTTTCTTTTTTATTTAATAACACAAAGTGCTGCTGAAAAACTTTATAAAATAGTTTTTCCTCTCCATTATGGTAATTTTTATTTTGTATGGTGTTGTCGGGGGTGGGGCTATAACCTTTAGTCATGGCATTTTATTGGCGTATTATTTAACTTTTTTTTTTTTTCAGATGGTGTCCCCATAAGGTCATAAGAGACTTTTGGGGACATCTGATCACTTTTTTCTTTTTAAGGAGGCTGTTTCCCCCTGCAACTCCAGTACATTTAGCCCCAGTTGCAGGAGGAATCCAGCCTCCTGTACAGTAGTATATACAGCTTACAGAACTGATCTGGGTCCTGTAGGCCCCAGCAGCTCTTGTAAGACACTGACACCGGCGGATCACGTGACCGCCGGGTCAGAGGGTGGCCCCATCATGGCGGTGCGCATAGCCGTGTATACAGCACTTATTGAGTGCTGTATACACAGCGATCGAGAAGGCAGGGAAGGGAATAAACCTTTCCTGCCATCTCTCTGGGAGCTCGGGGTGAAGTTACAGCCGGCTCCCAGTATCAGCAGCTGCACGATCTCATGCAGCGGCTGTGTTCTGACAGGATGTACCAGCACGTCCTGTCAGAACTAGGCAACCACTTCCTGAACGTACAAAGTCTATGGGCGGTCCAGAAGTGGTTAAAGGGGTGGCCACTCTCAGACCAATATTGAGAGACAAATGTTATTGTTTTTTGCATAATAAAAAGTTGTACAATTTTCCAATATACTTTCTGTATCAATTCCTCACGGTTTTCTAGATCTCTGCTTGCTGTCATTCATTCTGCTTACCTCTAGTGGATAAAAGTTTGACCATGGTCATGTGATTTACGGTCCATGATCATGTGATGAGCACACAGGTGCCGCTCGTTATAATCACAGCACAATAATCAGACATCTGCCTGGTGTCCTTATCACGTGGCCATGGGCCATAAATCACATGACCATGGTCAGACTTTTAGCCATTAGAACAGGGGTAGGGAACCTTCAGCTCTCCAGCTGCTGTGAAACTACAACTCCCAGAATGCTCCATTCACTTCCATGGGAGTTGGAAGAACAGCAGAGCAAGTATGCATGCTGGGAGTCGTAGTTTTGCAACAGTTGGAGAGCCGGACGTTCCCTACAGAATGAATGACAACAAGCCGAAATCTAGAAATCCATGAGGATCTGATCTATAAAGTATATTGGAAAATTGTATATCATTTTATTATCCAAACTATAACTCTTGCCTCTCAATATTGGTCTGAAAGTGCCCAACCCCTTTAAGTATGGGGCCATTCATTAGGTGGGGGGACAAAACCCACCAATATGTAAAACGGACCTACCTACGCAGGGTCCCGATCTGGTACCTGGACGGATCACATACGACCTATCTTGCGGCTTAGGTCATCAGGGAAAACCCCTTTTAACAGCAGACACCCCCCAGTTTGCGATCAAGTAGACGAAATCTGACAGATCCTGGATTAAAACATATCTAACTTTTGTTTTTCTCTGAAAAAGTTTCACTTCCCTCAAAAACAAAATTAAAATTTCCTTTTTTTAAAAAATTATACAAATCCAGTAAAAAAAAATAAAAAAAATTTATAATCAAATTTTTTTAAAAACCAATAAAAAAATAAATTTATATATAAAAAAAACAAACAAACCCAAAACAGCAAATAAATGTATCGGTATAACTTACCTACACCCAGGAAAAAAAAAAAAAAAGTTGCGTATTTTAAATATTTAAAATATACAAATATAATTTTTATTGCAAATTTTTTTTTTTTTGTGTGTGTGTGTGTGTGCGAGTGAGTGCGTGTGTGTATGTCCCCCCTCTCTGCGAGCGCTCTCTCTCTCTCTCGCTTTCTCTCTCTCCCCGTCTGCTCCTTGTGGCTGAGCGAGGTTCATGTTGCGCTCTCTCTCTCTCTCTCTACACTGCCAGCCCCTGATGTGATGGCGAAGAAACCCCGTTGACAAGGCACTGCTTTTTCATGACGGTGAGTTTCCCTTTGAGTGTATTATAATTTTGTGATAAAAATTTCAAGGAAAAAAAAACAAAAAAAACACACAACCTCCTTCCTCCCTTCCTTCCTTGAGGGAGGGAGAAAAAAAGAAAAAAAAAAGGGACGGGGAAAATCTATCTCCAGACAGACAAGAAAAAAAAAAGAGGAGCAAATAATAATAATAAAAAAAACACTTGCCAAAAAAGCCAGCATATTAGGTTTCAGCTTCGCGAGCTATTGGCTACTACGTCCCCCCCTCTTTGACTCCTCTTTTTTTTTTTTTCCTCCTTCGTTTTTTTTTTTTTTTACTATCCGAAAATAAAGGGGGGGGTCGGATAATAAAATATTTATCGATGTCGACTCTACGGTTTCTTTTCCGAGTGTAGGCTTCCTTTCCAAGGCTTGGTTATGTTTGTGGTATATTTTTAGGTATTTTTTTTTTTCCGTGGCCGACTCTCCTTCGTAGACGGTGCCGGGGACGTCGGTTGTTGTCGTTAGAGGAATAAAAATATATTATTATTCTACGTTTAGGTCGCTGCGAAGGCGACGAGGGGTGGAGGGAGAGTCGGGATCGTAGGGAGGGGAAGGGGGGGTGTTTTTTTTTTTTTTTTTACTCCTTTTTAGCTGGAGGTGGTAAAAAAAGTAGCCAAGGAAGGTGACGGTGCGACAAGGGAGGGGTAGTTTGTATTTTTTTTTTTTTTTTCCCAATGCAAATTGAAGAAGGGAGGAAAGGGAAAACTCTTCTTTCAATGACTCATTGATTTGGAGCTGGGTTAAAATTAGTTTTTCTCTCCCTCTCTTTAACTCCCACTACCACCATCACCTCCCCCCACCCTCCCCGCCCTGGATCACCACCATCAGGGGAAAAAATAGAAAAAGAAAAATAATCTTTAGTCAATCCCCTCCCCTCGTTCTCCTCTCTGTAAAGCTGCATCGCTTACTGCCCACGACGATTTATTTCGAGGTGTCTGTGGTGCTGTGTGGAGATGGGAGACATCGCCTGGCCCTCTCTCCGTACTTTACCTCAGGACCGCCGGCTAGGTTCGAAATCGACTCCCCGGCTCCCGCTGGGGCCTAGGCGCGGTCGCGAGGGAATGGAGCCCGCCGGAGTGATTTTAAACACGACGTTTCCTCAGCTATCGCCGTTTTTACTTCCTAGTGGCGCCTCCGTGAGGAAAAAAAAACGGACGAGGCCGCCATTGTAGGATGGAAGATGTTCCGTTACTGTGGTTATGGCGCGGCGGGAATTCGCTGGGAAGCCGGGGAGTCCCATTTCCTGACGGGGCTTGTTAGTGCTATGATGGCAGCTGTGTTATTTTTCCTCCCCTTCGTTTTCAGCCGTGGGGAAAGAAGCGGGGTGATCGCCGAGGCCGCCGGAGCTATGGCGCCGGTAGGTCGTGGTTGATGTAGGCGAGGCGGGAATCTCTGCTGTCTCCTGACGGGTTGGTTGGTTTTATTCGTTGTCTTATTCTTTGTGCAGTCGCCATGATATGTCTATGCCTGGCTTGTTAGTCCTACTGTATAAAATGTCTGCTCTGGGGAGTGTGTGTGTCTGTGGGGATGGGATCTGTAAAGGGAACGGCGTTAGACTTTATTTCATGGAGGATTTTCTGTCAGATTTGTTGTTTGTGAGGAGACGGGAAGATGGCGCCGGCTGCTGGCAAGCGGCCAGTCGGGTTGGCGCAGTTCAGCGCGGCCTCCATTTTCCAGCCGAGGCTTGTGCTTCCTCTGCAGGGTCTGTCGGTGGCAGATACACGGGGGGAGCCGGGGCTGGTGGTGTCTGTCCTTGTGTACAATGCTGTGAGACTATGGCCCTATAGTCTAGTGTAGGTTACACTGCTGTGCTCTGTTGTCCTCTGTTATCAGCCATTTCACACTGTGACTACAATAAAGTGACTGACAGCAGGCTAGAGAAATTCCCTCATGTGTGTTCAGACTATGCGGTTCGTGTCAGCCGTCTACGACCGGCGGTTTTTAGTAGATTCACGTTTTTATTTATCTATTATGCTTACTTATATAGCGCCATCATATTCCGCAGCGCTTTACAGATATTGTCAGTCAGTGCCCCATACAGGGCTCACAATCTACATTCCCTATCAGGGCTTGTTCACATGGGGGCGGTGGGGCGGATTTTGACCAAAATATGGTCAAAACCTGCCTGCCACAATGTCGCAGTCGCGGCTTACCCTACGCTGGAGTCGGCTCAAATGATTGGGCCGACGCCGGAGGTTGCGGAAGCCGTGGACCAGCGAGCTGCGGAATCCGCCTGAAGAAAGGGCAGCTCGCTTCTTTTTTTTCCCGCTATCAGCAGTTGCCGATAGCGGAAAAAAGAACGCTAGCGGTCTCCATAGACCACCATTGTAAAGGGGCGGATTATGGCGTGGATTTCGCTGTCAAAATCTGCCCCTTTGAACCCATGTGAACTAGCCCTTAGTATGTCTTTGTGTGGGAGGAAACCCATGCAAACACGGGGAGAACATACAAACTCCTTGTAGATGTTGCCCTTGGCAGGATTTGAACCTAGGACTCCAGTGCTGCCCACGTGTTATGAGCTAAAGGCTATTAGTTTGTAAACAAACACCCCCCCTCCCTTGTTTTTGTTTCCTACCGTGGAAATCAATATGCTAATGAGCTGCATGTACACGGTGGGCGTTCTGTACACCCCTTAGCGTCATAGCTTGTGGACGCCCGCCGCTCTTCCAAACCCTCCATCCTTCTGCTCATTCACCGACTGTTTCTATTGAAATCACACGCGTGCGCAGTAGCGCTCCCTTTGGCTCACTACTGTGCACACTCCAGTGCCATTTTCCCGTAGGGAACTTTGCGAGCTGGCGCCGGAGGGAGCGCTACTGCGCACGCGCGTGATTTCAAGAGAAACTGCCGATGACGGAGGCGCTGAATGAGCAGGAGGAGGAGGGCTTGCAGGCACAAGGATTTGGGGTAGTTCACACGGAGTAAACTGGCGTGTATTTTGGCATGTAATTTTACACATGTAAAATAAGACTCCCATTGACTTCAATGACATTTTGCACGTGTATTTTGGAGTTGATTTTTTTTTTACACGCGTAAAAAAAAATGTCATTAAAGTCAATGGGAGTCTTATTTTCCACGTGTAAAAATACACGCCAGTTTACTCCGTGTGAACTACCCCAAAGAGTGGTGGGCGACCAGAAGCTATGATGCTAAGGGGTGCACGGAACGCCCACCGTGTATGGGCCAGCTCATTTGCATATCAATTTCCACGGTAAGAAACCAAAAGCGGGAGGGGGTCTTTTTACAAACTAATATAAAGACTATCCAGGCATATCTTTAGCTCATAACACGGAAATCTAGTGATGGAGCCCCTTTAAATGGACGCCTCATTCTGCTATTGATTTGATCCTCCACCGGACACCCGGGGTAGATGTCAACTAAGTGTCAGTCAAACGTCGCGACCTTAAACTGTATCCGCAGCCATGTCTGAATACCACCCCCTGCCTTACCTAACATATCTCCCTATCTGAAAAGCTTAGCTTTGGCCGCAATACGTGAACGCAAATCTGAGTGCGTTATTTAATTTTATTGAAATTGCGAACAAAAATACAACCTATGAAGCCTAAGGCCGTGTTCACATCTGCAAGCGTATTTACTTTTATCTCTTTCCTTAAAGGGGGGGGGGCACCAAAGTTTCACTAAGTTCACGCATGTACTTTGATTTCCGTTCTTTTGGTCCGTCAAAAGACCAGAAAAACGTACTGCGACCGACGCAAGCCAGGACTGAGGGACCCCATTGACTGAGGTCTGTCAGGTGTCCATTTTATTTTTTTTAAACTGAACTCGAATGAAAAAATTGGGTTTGCGGCACTTTTTCCATCAGGCGATTGCTGACAGACACTTTGTGCAGATGTAGTCTTACCATGTCGGCTTCCCAAAAAAAAAATAAAAAATGGCGGCTATGTTGTAGACATGAACTTGGTCACACACAGTTTCTGCAGAATTTCTGTTGTCCTGCATGTCACCTGTATGTGGTTGGCCATTAATCCCACGTGCTCCTCATTAGGGTGCTTTCACACGGAGTAACGCTCCGCTCATTCTGACACGTAAACACGTGTCAGAGTGACCGCTGTGAAACAGAATCTCATTGATTTCAATGGGTGCCGATCTTGCGCGCTCTACACATTGAAGTCAATGGATTTAAAAGCCTGCCGTTCATTTCAATGTGTAGCGCGCGTAAGACCGGCACCCATTGAAGTCAATGGGATTCTGTTTTACAGCGCTCACTCCGACACGTGTTTACGTGTGAGAATGAGCGGAGCGTTACTCCGCGTGAATGCAGTCTTATTGCAATTAAAACTGCAGGCAGAAGAAGCCTCAAGTAAACATGGCCTCATAATGCAAACTGTCTAGTGAATTATTATTTTTTTTATTTTTTACATACGTGTTTTAATTTGTACCATCTCCAAACTGGTGATGGTGGGACCGTAGCAGAACTTTACAAGACTTTATGAAGTGGCTGACACCAGGGAACAATAGAATGCAATATGCTTCACAAGTAAGGGTACGTGGGTACTATTGTATTCCACAATGTACCAGGAAAACAAACGGTGAGATTTTTAATTGGATTAAGCTCTAGTCACATCACGGTTGGAGGTTATGTACAGAAAAGTCATTGCCTATTATATTTGATTTGAAGGGAATTTTTTTTTTTTTTTTTTTTGTTTTTGTTATTCCCTCCCCCCTCCAATAAAAAAAAAAGTCAAACCTTGATGAATCCCACTGGTTTAAAATGGGGACGGAGACCTGAACGCTAGTGTGAACCTAACATAAGATGTAACTTGTAATTTCTCATATTTTTAGTTAGAATAATAAAAAAAAAATTGTTGTAAACCTCTTAGACTCCTTAAAGGGATTGTACAAAGATTTGAATCCATGCCTTTTCTATAGGATAGGGGAAAACTTACTGGTGGATGGGGATCCAACTAGTGGGACACCCACCGATTCCCAAGAACAGGGGATGCAATGACAGGTCAAGTGTGTGTACTACTCCTCCATTCATTCTGTGTTAGGGTATGTTCATACTTTCATTGGAGAGTCAGTGAGAACCCAAAGTCTTTTTAAAAAGCAAATGCAAAAGTCCTACATGTAGGACAAGAATCACAAGGGATTATAGTCGATCTGTCTGTCTCCGTTAGACGAATCTGTCCTAAACTTTCTTCTGTTTATGTGATGGAATATGTGAACTTACGATGTTCTTACTACACTGTAAAAAACAGTGGCAGAATTGCTGTTTTTTGGCATTGCTATACTCCTAAAAATGTAAAACTGGGATAACAAGTCATGTGTCCCAAAATAATACCAATAAGTCCGTCAGCCTGAGCTGTAATAATCAAACCCTTTGTACAGTTACTGTGCCAAAAAATGGCTTTGGAGATGCTGCTACCAAAAAGTGGCTTCTTTTTTTCTCTCCATAGAATATGTAGAGTCTATTAGACCCCCATGCACACAATGAAGAGTATTTGGGAGTGTTCACACGGAGTAAATGCGCGTGTATTTTTGCAAAATACACGTGTAAAAATAAGACTCCCATTGACTTCAATTATATTTTTTACACATGTAAAAATACGCCTGTAAAATGTCATTGAAGTCAATGGGAGTCTTATTTTTACACGTGTATTTTTATACGTGTATTTTGCAAAAATACACGCGCTTTTACTCCGTGTGAAGGCTCCCTTTTTATGTCTGACTGAGTTTGCAGCAGAATGCAGTCGAGTGACACTGAGTGACATCCAAGTGCATTACATGATGCAGTCACATCAATGAGGGCTTCTGGTCTGTTCCGAAAACAGCAAGGTAAAACCTGCTCCATGTCACTGGAACGGATTGGAATTCTCCTTGGGGAAGGTTAACGTCTGCGCCCGGTCTTCGCTTTGTGGGTTTCCGTCTTCTGCCCAAGAAACTGGACAGGAGACGGAACCCCGGCAGTCAGTGTCCGCCCGTGAGCGTCTTCTGGTCTCTTCCGCGAAATCGGGTTTTTTTTTTATAACTGGAGACAAAGTCCTGCATGTTTGACTTTGTGTCTGGTTAAAAAAAAAAAAAAATGGTTTCACCGCGGAGAGGCAGAAGATGCTCACCAGCAGACACTTTGCAAACCCATTCAAATGAACAGGTTTGAAAACTGACCCCCGGTTCCGTCTCCTGTCCAGTTTCTTTGAAAAAAAAAATAAAAAACAAAAACTACAGATTTTGGAAAGTGGAATTAAAAAAACAAAACATGAGCAATGGCTGTGTCCTCTAGTTGTTAAAACATTAGGTTTATTCTTCTTATTATATAATCGGTGTGGCCACATCAAATGTCTAAGCTATTAAAATATAGTTTTTCTAAAATCACTAATGCTCAGTTTGCAACCCCCAAACCCCCCTATAAAAGAACTTAACAGAATTCTGAGTTCTGGTGTAATTTGCACTAAAAAACTGTCTTAAGCCGAGGCCCGTTGTGGTTTGAGAAAT
The DNA here is from genome assembly GCF_031893055.1 of Leptodactylus fuscus. Classification (NCBI taxonomy): domain Eukaryota; kingdom Metazoa; phylum Chordata; class Amphibia; order Anura; family Leptodactylidae; genus Leptodactylus; species Leptodactylus fuscus. Next base: position 13,388,562 of record NC_134267.1, on the reverse strand, counting down.
TGCAGAAAGTCAGTTATACCTATACCCCCTGATGAAGGCGATTGCGCCGAAACGCTTGTTGGGAGTGCGGCGCTGTGCACCTACACCTCTAGGCCTCTTAGTTGTGGCACCCAATATGGGTAAGTGTGCACACCTTTCACTGCCAAGTGCTATACATCCTTCTTTGGTATGTCTATGTAATGCTTGGTTCACATTAGCACTTGATTCCCATTCTGGAAGGAGTCGGCATAAGGACCCCCCCCCCCCGTATGTAATATCAGCGCAACTGCAAGCGCTGGACAGTTAAGCACACGGACCCCCATAGACTATAATGGGCTTGCCACGATTCGTGCGGGCAGTGCCCGGTCAGCACACAGAGCCCATTATAGTCTATGGGGTCCGTGCACTTTGCCAGCACATCGCTTACAATTGTGATTGTATTCCGTCCGGGGGGTGTCCATGCTCCTTCCGGATGGAATACAAATGCTAGTGTGAACCAACCCTTAGAGAGCAGTGCTATACACTGACACTCATGGCTAGCTTTATTATAGTAACCATGACATGTATTGTTCCACTTTATGGTTGATTCCATTATAGTAATCATGATATGTATTGTTATTTCACTGAGTTCATCTCAGGACTTTGCATTACAAACTTGTTTTTTCTGCACCAGCAGTATGTATTGGGTCACTTTCTTGAGCTCTACTTCAGCCTATGGTTAACCCCTGTGTGACTACATTACTCTCTCAGCCATACCTTGGCTTGTGTAAGGTCCCTTTATGGTTTACCTTTGTACATTATACTAACACGGATTATTATATCATATAGAGCAGGGGTCCCCAACCGCCGGTCCATGGACCAATACCGGGCCGAGGGGCATGTTGCCTCGGTCCGCGTACCGGCGGCAAGGAGTCAGTAGCTGCTGTGGAGCCGGCGAGTGCCTGGGGTTGAGCCAGGACAACACTGACGCTTGGTTGTTGCTCATTGGGATAAGGTGAGCAAAGTGCGGGGTTGAGCCGGGACCTGCTGTATGTCTGGGATTCTAGTATTATGTAGGACATGCAGCGGGTCTTGGCTCCACCCTGCACTCGCCTACCAAACGTTGGGCAACTACATTACACTTTAACCCCGCTCCCACCGGGCCATAGAAAAATTGTTTTGCTGAACTAAACTGGTCCTTGGTGGAAAAAAGGTTGGGGACCACTGATATAGAGGCTTTGATGATACTAAAAACATTTTGTGTGTGCATTTTTCCCCATCTGGTATTGTACCCTGTACGTTTTTGTGTATGTCCTTGTGCATTTGATACATTTTTAATATTTTGTACAACTCATTCAATAAAAATCTTTTTTTGTACTTACTCAGATTTGTATTTGCTGGATGCTGAGTGTTACACTCATCTCAATCCTTTTGGAGTTTTTCATATTATAGAAAACTGTCTAAAGGAGCCTTCACACGATGTAACGCTGCGCTCATTCTGATCGTAAAAATACGTTCAGAATGAGCACGTAAAAAGCAGCTCCCATTGACTTGAATGAGAGCCGGCATACGTGCGCTCCCCATTGAAATCAATGGGAGGTTTTTTTTTTTCTCTATGCTTTCAATGTATTACGCGCGTATCACATTGAAAGTGTAGGGAAAAATAGCCTCACATTGATTTCAATGGGGAGCTCACGTATGCCGGCTCTCATTCAAGTCAATGGGAGCTGCTTTTTACGCGCTCATTCTGAACGTGTTTTTACGATCAGAATGAGTGCAGCGTTACATCGTGTGAAGGCTCCCTAAGGCTATGGCCCCACGGGACGACCCGCAGCGATAAATTGCTGTGGGAAAAACCGTGGCAGGAACGCATCGCGGTTCTTCCCGCAGCGCTTTAAACAGAAGGTTTGCAGAGGTTCGCGCTGTGGTTTTTACTGCAAATTGGGCATGGGATTCGGAAGAATCCCGTTCACTTTGCAGTTACTGTAAAATGCCATGATTTTTTGCCGCAGGCAAATTGCAGCTTCTTCTTCCCGTGGAGCCCCGGCCTAAAAGTTAGACACTACTAATGGGGCAACACGGTGACTCAGTGGTTAGCACTGCAGCCTTGCAGCGCTGGAGTCCTGGGTTCGCCAGGAACAACGTCTGCAAGGAGTTTGTATGTTCACCCCGTGTTTGCATGGATTTCCTCCCATACTACAAAGACATACTGATAAGAGAATAAAATAAAGTACATTGTGATCTCTATATAGGGCTCACAATCTACAAAAAAAAAAAAAAAGTTAGACCCTACTAATAAACCTGCGCCATTATATAGATATCCAGATAGATGGCCTTCAAAGGTTCTGCTCAGCGGGTACAAGGAGTGTTATAAATTTCTCTTGGCTGCTTCTCTGTAATGCATTTAGCATCGCTATGAGTCCAACAATCCACGTGCAGCCACTTCCCTAGACATCAACAAAAACATCCCACGTCGTTATTCAGAGCTCTCTTACAAGCAGTCGATTTGCTTATTCAGTTTACTTTGACAGTGATTTGTTTGCAACAAGTTCAAGCTTTGCCCAAAGGGAATCTATGACAATCCATATCATACTTAGAGCTTGTGCCTATGGGCTCGGTGTAGCCGATGCTTGGAGCCACGATACAGTCATGTGTATAACCGTATTATTTGTGTGCTCTGTATTATTACTCTTTATTTTCTGTCGCTGTATTCTGCGGTGGGATTTCCACAATGAATTCTGATGCATTGGCAATCATTTGTGATCCATTGGCAATCCGTCGCGGTTTTCCTCTGCTGAATAGCCCCGGACGAATGCAAACCATGGCAATATCGAGCAGGATGGTAATTTTTTCTCAGTCACCTGCTGCTATCTCCGACTCCCATGGTTTCCAAGTCCGTGGCAGATTCATCCATGTAAACGCAGCCTTAAGCCTAATGCGTACGACCGAGTGTACAGGCCAATGCTTCTCTGGTCTATTCCGTTTCGTTGATTATATAGCAGGTCCAGTATTGCTCTATGTTATCAGAACCAAATGCATCCAAAGCCCCCATAGAAGTAAATATGCTTTGAAGTGATATGCAAATGAGGCAATTGATGCACTGGAGGCGGGAAATCAACTTTGTGAGCAATGTCACTCAAGTAAGATTAGTGATGTCACGGCAGTGTAAGGATCATCTCTGACACAGGATGGAAAATGCAGTAAATTTTAGTGGTCTGTGTGGTAAGAGCAGTGCTCCAGGGAGCTGAAGGCCCGTCCTTGGTGCACCATTTGCCACATTTACATGCCACGTCATAATTTTTCTCCAAAAGAGACCTCGATAATAAAATTTTCTTCCTATGTTCATTGTAAAGAAACTGAAACCTATAGAGAAGCAGAAAATAAAAAAAATATTAACCCATAATTTATTGAGGGAGTTATTTTAGTGTAGCACAGATGTCTTTTGTCGCCTTCGAGCATACGCTTGTTTGTCTAATTTTGCCGTAGTGCCTGTGCTAACACCTGGGAGCGGAGGATTCTTCTGTTGTGTCACCAGGTTTTCCATTCATGTGAGTGGTGACTAGGGAGCCCCTAGAAAGGGCTCGAGGCTGTCTGTATACCAGGCTTCTGTCTGTATACCAGGCTTCTGTCAGGGACGCAAGTGTTGCTCTCAAAAGTCTGTCATAGTAACACAAATTATAATTTATTATAATACAGAGAATGCTTATACGTTACTAAACAAACGTAATGTAATAAAAATTGGTTGTTCCACCACTAGTTTTTTTTTCCCTGCATGGACCATGAGAAGTAAATCAGGACCATGCCAATTAAGTAGCCGACGTCGCTAAGATCTGCAAATGATCAGATTTCCAAGCACCTAGTTCTCTGCCAGATGTCCAGCTACAGGGGTTACATTGACCTCCACTGCTTGCAAAGGTTTTTGTGGCAAGACGAGGCTGGGATTGAGGTCTATCCTCTTCAGCAATGAGTCTCACTTTTGTATTGGGTGCATTGATAGCCTGAAAATGATTTGGAGACCACAAGGACAGTGCCATGAAATGCCCTTCACAAGGGAACGTCACACTGCTCTTACTCCCTGGATTGTGGAGTGGGGAGACATAATGTATCGTAGCTGGACCCCTCTAGCCTTCATTGATACGAGGGGAGCCTGAAAAGTTTGTGGCCCAACCCAGAAGTAGTGACTGTGGGTCAAAATTTTGCAATCAGTTGTCAACATAGATTCCTTTGAGGGTCACACGTGTACACCATTGCTCTTGGAGTTTCATTATGTACGACGTCCATGACTGCTTCATCAGAAGGAAAACGACTTCCACCAAAGTGCCTTTACACCTATGAGATTATGTGGTAGTCCGAGGGGGCCAAATCAGGGTAATAGAGTGGTGCTTAAGCAGTTGAAGCCTTTTTGGGCCCGTGCACACAGAGTTAACGTGAGCGTATTTTAGCATAATACATGCGTATAGAATACACGTGTAAAAATAACACTCCCATTGACTTCAATGACATCTTTTACACGTGTATTATGCTAAAATACGCTCACGCTAACTCCGTGTGCACGAGCCCTTTGACTGCAAAATTTCTTCTGGCTTTGCCAACTTTTCCATATAACATTTACATATTTCAGCTTCACTACCTAACTTCAAAATGCTGTACCTGAAACGAAAAAAATCAAAATAGACCCAGATTGCTTTACCACTTCAGAAAATAGTTTTTCCTCTCCGTTACAGTAATTTTTATTTTGTATGGTGTCTTGGGGGGCTATTTAATAACGGCGTATTATTTTACTTATGTTTTTAAATTATTTTATTTACATTTTTTATTTTTTCAGATGGTGTCCCCATAAGGTCATAAGAGACCTTTGGGGACATCTGATCACTTATTTCTTTGTCAGATTTCCCCTGCAACTGAGGCTGGTACATTAGCCCCAGTTGCAGGAGGAATAAAGCCTCCTGCACCTTGTATATACAGTATACAGAGCTGATCTGGGTCCTGTAGGCCCCTACAGCTCTTGCAAGAGGCTGATCCCTGCAGATCACGTGACCGCCGGGTCAGAGTGCGGTCCCATCATGGCGGCGCCCATAGCTTTGTATACAGCACTTTGAATACAGAGATCGAGAAGGCAGGGAAGGGAATAAACCTTCCATGCCTTCTCTCTGTGAGCTCCGGGTCAAGTTACAGCCGGCTCCCAGTATCAGCAGCTGCACGATTTCGTGTAGCTGCTGTGTTCTGATAGGACGTACCTGTCAAAACAAGGCAACCACTTTCCGGACGTAAATACTCTATGGGCGGTCCGGAAGTGGTTAAGAGACCTTTCAAATAACAAAATAACATATTGCATTGCAAAACAAGACCATGTGAAAAACATTTCATGGGTGGGCTACAAACTTTTCAGGTGCCCCTCGTACTCTGGTAAAACAGCTCGTACCCAGGGGTACATACGTTTCACCAAAGTGTTTCGGGAGCCTTTGTTTCAACAGGACCACGTCAGGCTGCATGTTGTTCATGCTATTAATTATACTACCATGGCCTGCAGTCTCCCATCTGGGGCGTCATTGGTTGCCAATTGTAAAAGCAGCTTCTAGTAGCCAATCTTGATGGTTTGTGTGCCCAAGTGCATTGAGTGTGATATAACGTTCCTCAGACAACCACTAATAACCTCATTCATAGTATGCCAAGTTAGGTAACTGCGGGGAGTCGACGCTCAAACTTGATACTGAATAAAAGATAAAGATGTTTTGAATATTTTGTTTCCGTTTTTTTTTTAAATCATTTTCCTGCTTGGTTTTGCAATTTCAATATTGAGGAGTGTACATGTATGGCGGTGTACAGCGACACTGTGCAGACGGCTTGTAAGGACTGAGCAAGGAGCAAACCAGGACTATTCTTTTTCATTGCTCCAGTTAAGTGCACTTACTGTCTGTTTGCATGAGGATTTAGTGGCGCCATCTATGGCTGCAAGTGAGGGAAGGAGCATGACTGGACTATACTTACAGCTGTCCGAGGGGGAAGAACACTGATGGTGATGTGGAACAGTAGGGAGTCAGACATATAGGGGGGAATTTATCAAGAGTCAATCTGCAGGTCCATCTTGATCCCCTATGGGCAGAAGTAGATATGTGCCAGATATATTAAGACAAAGATTGTAGTCAGTTTGTGGCTTATGTGGCCCTTTCTTTGCATGTTTGTAGCCTGTGTTATGAGAGATCTTTATGCTAAGCTGACTTGCTTGGTACTTTACCATTGATTTTGTTTCATAAATGCAGTCTTACTAGTGTTACATTTCAGAAGAAATCATCTACTGTGTATTTTATCTTTAATAAACTTCTTGTTGCGTTCTGCAACTATTTGTGCTCCCTATAGGTTGTGTTTTCCTTGTACCGTCTTTGGAATTGTCCTGTACCCCCAAGACATGCCCCTTACTAATGCACTAGTGCTCCATTCATGAGGAGGCCTTAGACGCGAAAGGGTTCCTTCCTAAAGCTTCAAAATGTAGCTTAGCCCTAGTCTTAAAATTTAGCTTGAAACCTCTTCTGGACCATATTCATCTATGACAAAACCATAAGAATAAGTCGTCATATATGCTTCAAACTGTATAGAGCTCTAATATGGCTCCGATACCATTCTATGTGACCATAGGTAACTGTTTTTATATAGGGGGGGACTGCTGTATTACAATACTGTATGTAACCCAGATCTAGCTGGCCGGGCTTCTAGTCAGTCACAAAATAGAAGTGGAGAGGTGCAGTCTGGTAACTGCTCAAGATTCAGTGTCAAACGCCCAGGGCTGAGAGATCTTATATTTCACGCTCTCCAGGCAGGTATAATGCACAATCCAGTCACATTAATGTGAGAACCTGTCAAAATCCAGAATAACCCCCTTTGGCAGAGCGGATCACTGCGATAGGTGCAGGAAGAGAGGGGATGTTGGGATGATGATCACTGGGATGTTGCGCCATGCCGACTCCAGTGCCGTGGCCAGCTGCACTAGGTAACGCGGATGAGCATCCATGGCATGAACAACCCGATCGAGGTGGTAACACAGATTCTCGATTGGGTTCAAGTCCGGGGAATTTGCTGGCCAAGGGAGTACGGTAAAGTCATCCTGGTGCTCCACAAACGACGCACGTACACTGCGAGCTTTATGACACGTCGCATTGTCCGGCTGGTAGATGCCATCATCCTGAGGAAAAACAATTCGCATGTAGGGGTGAACATGGTCCGCAAGGATAGATGCATACTTGTGCTGATCCATCGTGCCTTCCACCATGATGAGTGCACCCAGATGGCCGATGACATGTGCCTTCTGCCATTGGTTATTTAACGTTGACGTCAAAAGTAGGCGGTGGTCACATTAATATGACTGGACTGTGTAGTCATGTCTTGTAACAGATAGCACGTCTTTGCATCCCAGAATACTGGACCTTGGGCTAAGGCCCCACATTGCGAAAAAGCAGGTTTTTACCCCTTCCCACCGCGGGCATTTTTCAATTTTCGTTTTTGATACCCCCCCCCCCATCCTCCCTTTCCCCTCCTTCCAGACCCCATACATTTTTATTTTTCTGCTCTACGAGCCATATGAGGTCTTAATATTTGTGGAACAAATTGTTCTTCATGATGCCACTATCAATGATTCTGTACAATGTATTCAGAATGGGGTGGATTTGAAGAATTTGTGTGACTTTCTTACGGGCTGTATTCTATATTTCAGTACAATTCAGGGGTACCAAGTTTTATGGTTTTATTTAAATTTTAACCCCTTAAAAAAAAATCCAAAACGGTGCCAAACTTTTTTTTTTTTCTAAAAGTCCCCAACAGACACCCTGAACGGAATACCAAACGCAGATGTGAACCAGGCCTGAGTAATTGTCGGCCTTTGTGCGGATGTAGGCGGCTTTAAGAACTCATACTATAATGGGCAGGCAGCACTCTCTTCATAGTCCCATGGGTGCTATTCCCTGGGGAATGGTCCGCCCCCCACATGTGTAGTAGCCTGGGACAGCTCTCCTAAAAATTTTTGAGCTTACTAGTCATTTTATTGCATTCAAACATTCATATAAGATAACAATAGAAATACACCCTACTGAGCAACATTTCAGGCTGACATGCCCTTCCTCAGGCCTTTAAAGGACTTTCCTGGCCCCAAATGAAGTAACAGGATTTGTTATTGGTGTGTGATCTGTGGGGTCCAAGACTTGAATCCCATACAGATCAGCCTATAGGTGCTAGAAGCCAGTGCAATGGACTGGGAGTGCACGCATGTTAGGACAAGACAGGTGCTCAAAATCGAGGACCAGCAACAACACAAAATGTGGCCGGGGTGGAGTCACTGAAACAAGAGCCTCGGGTCATGAAAACAGTCACTATAGAGCAGGGGTAGGGAACCTTCGGCTCTCCAGCTGCTGTGAAACTACAACTCCCAGCATGCTCCATTCACTTCCATTGGAGTTCCAAGAACAGCTGAGCCAGTATGCATGCTGGGAGTTGTAGTTTTGCAACAGCTGGAGAGTCGGACGTCCCCTACCCCTGCTATAGAGCAATAGTCTCAATTCTATGGCTCTTCAGCTGTTCTCGTAGGTCTACCATGCCGGCAGTCGTACTTGTGCACCATCTGCAGAGCCATCATTTCATGATCACTGGTGTAGAGCTCGGCTGGACAAAGTAGTACAATATTACTAGGATACGCGGCACTCCAGTGAGCCAATGGCCAGGTGATATAGACAGGTAGGAGGACGGCCTATACACTACAGGAGTGACAGAACACAGAAGCAGCCATTAATACATGGAGCTATCCGTGTCTGACTCCGTGTAGTGCACTCTAGTATAGCTGAGTGGGGACTGGCTGTTGGCCCGCCACCGATCAGATATTTATGGACTCTAAGATCGTAAAGAAATTCTGGGCAACCCAGGCAAATGTTCCTATTGTGACCTACGGGTTACTATACGTTATTTAAAGAGGACCATTCACCACCTGGGGCACATGCGGATTTATAGACACTACTGTGAGGAAGGGCGTTCATTACTGACTGTCAGGAACGCCCTTCTGACAGTGAAGAGCTACGGTCCCGGCACCGATAGCTCTTCACTGGGGGTACAGAATGTGAAGCTGATACTGCGGCTTTCTAGTGGTGTATTACACCGCATGTGCCCCGAGAGGTGAAAGGTCCTCTTTAAGGGGTTAAATATTTTCAAACCCTTTTTCAAAAAGTAAATTCCTGGGAATGAAAAAAAAATGTAATAAAAAAATTCACAAAATAGTAAATAACATAAATATATTCCCCTAACAAATAGTACATTAAACTTTGCACATACTTTGTAGGGACTGTGGGCGCCATTTCTGTTAAGTACTATCTCTCTTGTGTCACCCCCTCTACCTCATAGATTGTAAGCTCTTGTGAGCAGGGCCCTCAGTCCCATTGTGTGAAATGACTTTCTTTGTAATGTATCTTTCTGTCTGTATTTGAACCCTACAAATTGTACAGCGCTGCGAAATATGTTGGCGCTATAGAAATAAAATTTATTATTATATGTACACAATGTACAACTACAGGAATGTGGAGAGACAAAAACATAAGAATTATCTGGACGGACATTGGTGCGGTCACCAGGAATTAGCATATCAGCCTAGCCCTGCAGAGAGATCGGATGAAATAGGTTTTTTTTTCCCCCTTGTGAACCATTGCTAAGACGTTGCCAATATGCAATTGAGCCCTGTGGGTGTTGTCAAATAGCTCATTTGCATAATGACAAAAACTACACTATGTGGGTAACGAAAGTAACAAAGGGGAAAACTCCATTAGATTCAGGTAACCCTAAGGGCGGGTTCACACCTGCACCCGGTCTCCACTTTGTGGGTTTCCGTCTTCTGCCAGAGGAACTGGACAGGAGATGGAAACCGGCAGTCAGTTTTTAAACCCATTCATATGAATGGGTTTGCAAAGTGTCTGCCCTTGAGCGTCTACTGGTCTCCACAGCTAAAACGTTTTTTTTTTTTGTTTTTTTTAACCGGACACAAAGTCAGACTTTGGGTCAGGTTAAAAAAAATGGTTTCGCCGCGGAGACCACAAGACGCTTATGGGTGGACACTGATTTCCGGGTTTCTGTCTCCTGTCAGGGTTTCTCGGGCAGAAGACGGGAACCCACAAAGCGGAGACCCGGGGCGCAGGTGTGAACCGCCCTAACTTAGATAACATCTCCTGGGCTAGGTTGATCAGGCTTGAGTGATCAGCCTCTTACTACTTGTGTTACCCATAACAGGTTTCAGAATTTTCTGTATTATAAAAGTGTGCAGACAAGTTTTCTATGAAGAGGGAAAGAAACTTTTGGTCTCTTAAATCATTTAGAAGAATATAGAAGAGAAGAAATTCACATTGTTCCCCAGCAGGTAGAGATGGTACTGGCTTTAGCTGGGCTAACCCATTATGGGATTGATAGCAAAAAATAGAGAAAGCAGGAAATCTCTAAACCAAGATGGACTATTTATTTTTCAAAGACTCTAGTTAGAAGTGCAATGCAAAAAGTAAAGTTATATTCACATGACCAAGCCGATTCCCATTCGTGTTTTTCTCGAGATCCATTTTCTTCTCAGACCTATTCATCTCAATGAGCAAACCAATGAGAAACCAATCTGTGCGTGCACAGACCGTACCCAGCCAAGCAACCGCTGTCATGTGAATGTAGCCTAAATACAGCATGCATAAGGAATACGCAGAGTACGACAGACCATGTGGTGGGGGAGCAGACATGGAAGTTGTGTTTTGGCTCATGGTCGTCTTTAACCATAAATGACCTTGCCTTTTATTTGTTTGCAACTCTGACTCCACAGCCCTGGTTTATGGAATCTGATGGAAATCTAAAAAGTTGACCCTCTAACCGGTGTGACCTTTTATCTTTTCATGCAAAATATCGTCAATATTCTAGCAAATGTGTTTAGCCATTTTATTTGTATACACATGGGCTATCCAATCCATTGTATAGATCATAAAATAAAACCCCAATATTTGTCATTTGCATGATCTGATGAATCATTATAACCTTTATTTGCTCATGATGGCGCCACCTGGTGTTCAAAGTGTATAGCAAGGTGCACGTCCGCCTATTGTGCTGGTGGATGTGCACACGCTCAGTCTCTGTCCAGGTCTCTTCATAGTGATCCTCTGCCAATAGAAATGGCTTTATATATTGTCGGCTGCCAGATGGGGAAGGAGACTGATACTGTCCAGTAGCAGCAGGACCAAGGAGGGTCACCTAGAAGCAAAAATGATGAAAAAATTGATTTTTTTTCTGCTTTAAATATTGAATATTACCGATATGAAAATGATTCACTTTTGCACATCTATTTACCTGATATTTTTTGTTTTCTCTCCTAGGTACAAGTTTTCAGTCGTTGCGTTTACTTGTCAAAATGAACCTTCTGAACCCATTTCGATATGGCGCCTCTTATCAATGGCATCATCAGAAGTTGTGGTAAATCTTTGGAACGCAAGGTACTTTTTGCAACTTCTTATATGAAAAAAAAAAAAAACTAACTTTGTTAAAAAAATAAATAAATAATATGAGACGGTAAAGTCCGTGTTCTTATTACAGTGGAGAATAACCCGCTGGCGCTCAGCCAGTCCTTAATGTGTTTTTAATTGGGAATTCCTTGTCCTATGACACATGTTCATGGAGTTATAGAAAAAAATAACCGTACCTGTGAAGTATCTTGGTATTTGCAAATAATTAAGTGGATTTAACCAGTTTTATTGGACATTGAAATTTGCTGTGTTGGGACTTGCACACATTAAACAGAGGTGTATTTTTCGTGTAGCTGACATGGATGATGATGATGACTCCGGTCTTCTTGATATTATTGGGTAAGTGGACGACATTTCTACCTATCTTTATATGCATTGAAGTAACGAATGGTGTCGATTCTTACACTAAGTTTTTTTGGGGAAAGAAAAAAAAAGGCACCGAAGTTTGATAAACCTAAAACAGCAGTGGCATCTTCCCCAAAAATGCTAGATGTGATAATGAGATAATTGTATGGCTGAACTGATTAGACTTAGGGGCGTCGTCTTAAGTAGTCACTGGGTTCTCACACTTTAACCCCCTGAACAGTTCTGTTTCCTGCAGGGAAAACACCAGGTTTCTGTCTGACCCTTGGTTCACATCTGCGTTTGGTAATCCGTACGGGGGACTCTGCATGGGGACCCCCTCCCCGGATGGACTCCCGAACGCATTTGTAAGTGGTGTGCAGTGAAAGCACACGGACCCCATAGACTATAGTGGGGTCCGTGTGCTTGCTGCGAGATCTCCGCACGAGTCAGAGATTGTGAAGTACTTTCCTGTCCGCATGTTCCCTGCAGAGATCTCATTGCAAGCACACGGACCCCATTATAGTCTATGGGGATCCGTGTGCTGTCACTGCACATCGCTTGCCAATGCGTTCAGTAGTCCGTTCAGGGGGCCCCCATGCAGACTCTCCCGTACGGATTACCGACGCAGATGTCAACGCGGCTTTAGTTAAGTGGTGGCTGACCTAGGTGGTGTGTAGCACCAAAGAGGCAGACACCAAAGACCCTTCTAATATTGATGGCCTATCCTTAGAATAGTAGAAACTGGAAAACCAATTAGAGTGGATTGCGCAGCGGAGAAAAGTATAAGAACTTCCTATATATTTCCCATTACTTTTGTAGCCATTCTTGGCTTTGGTTAAAAAAAAAAAAAACAGAGCAAAATCTGCAAAAAACTCCCAACCTGCTTTTCTGCAATGTGTGGTTTCAGCCTTACTGTTATTGGTGAATGTAGATGCAACATCCCCTACCTGTTAGTGACCCATATGGTAAATGACTTGCTGCCTCCGTGCCCCGGTGGGCGTTATTAGACTCAACCTCTCTGCAACCTCTGCCACAGTTCGCTGGGTGTGGTCGCTGTGCTCTGAGAGTTTACGCAGACACCGTAATCCCTTCGGCTTCTTTGTTGTATTTTTGGCTGATCATACATGTATATGGAGGTGTAGCTGCTGTCTGTATAGGCGAGATCAGGTTCTGTCCTTTGTCTCAGTATCACTGTAGGGACCTTCGTTCACTATAATACCATTTACTACCTGCTGATGACTGATCTTGATATGGATAGGGGTGGGTTAGTAGCAAATCAACTCAGTTTATTTTTTTATTTTTTTTTACAAAATCTGCAATCAATTTTTTCCTTGTAAAATATTCCTTTCTAATATGTCTCCTGTAGTTTTTTTTGTTTTTTTTTAATAACCGGTAATTTTCCTTTTCTCTCCAAGGGACCCGCAGGCATTGAATTACTTTCTGCATGGATCTGGTTGTAAATCAGTAAGTCGTTTACTTTCACTTTCTTTAACCCCTTATTGCTCAACCTCATAATAGTATGGCGCTTTCTTGTCAATACATCATTACCAGGACTTGGGTTTAGCTGCTGATATCAGAAAATAGCTTAACCCATCAGGTGCCGTGATCAATAGCGACCACATCAGCACCCTCACAATGAGATCGAGGGGTCGCCATTGCGGTTCAAGTCCCCTTGTGGGATAGTAAAAACAAAAAAAATTAAATAGATCTAATCAGAAAATCCCATCTATTGTATTCAGGCTTTTCCTGTTAATTAGATATATCGCAGGGGCAAATGGTGGCTCAGGGGTTAGCACTAGAGATGAGCGAATAGTATTCCAAACTATAGTTTCTAATACCTCGCTCCCATAGGAAAGCATGGAAGCGGCCGAACACCAAGGCGTTAAGCGCCGGCCGCTAACATGCATTCCTATAGAGCGAGGTATTTGAATCTAGCATTCGAATCAACTCTAGTTAGCACTGCAGCCTTGCAGTGCTGGAGTCCTGGGTTCATATCCTGCCAGGAACAACGTCTGCAAGGAGTTTGTATGTTCTCCCCGTGTTTGCGTGGATTTCCTCCCATCCTTCAAAGACAAACTGATAGGAAGGAAAAAATAAATTAAAAAAAAATTACATCTATTATAGTTACCTTTCTTATCTTTATTCCCATTTAGTGGCCCTTTTTTTTTTAAACTTTTGATTCATTTTATTCTTCTGAAGCTTTTAACCTTTATATTTCCTTGCAGGGCAGTGAAGAGTTAACAAATACAGATTTTTCTGCATCTAATTCCAACTCTATTTTCGCCAATACTAATGTAAGTACCAAGCTGGGAGCAGCGCTGTAGACGAAACATACAGTACCAAAAGCCGAACAAGCAAGCCGCCATGCATGGTGTTCAGCTTTAGGCCCCGTTTGCAAATATGGTCTCCTCACACTGACCTGTATTGTATATAGTACGGGACATTGGAGAGGCATGGAGATAGAGACTCGTAACATCATAGATTACCATGATACAAGGAGTAACAGTCTCCTGAGGAATTTTGCAGTTTTGGGCTTTCAAATTTGGCCAATTGTGTGAACTCAATTTTCCATATTTACCCACATGCAGAAGGCCTTTGTAAGTTATGGTCTCAGAGACCAGATTTTGTCGTTTTATCATTTGTTTGCATGGACAGTTGCCCAAAAAATACGTAACGGGCAGGGTCTCTACAAAACTGACCCTCTTCTTCAAGAGCTGCTGTGTCCAATTTTTGAGGGCTTTTTGTTGGAGTTGTCCCAAGCTCATAGGTAATGGATAGGTCATCAACAACATGACAAATACGATATAAATTTGGCATCTCCATGTTCGTACTGACACGTAGAACACAGGTAACACGTCCTTTGTACCAAACGGTGAACGCTGTAAAAATTAAACCCATATGAAATTGGAACAAATGCATTTTTTCTCCAATTGCACATCATTCTGAATTTTTTTCCAGCTTTCCCAGTACATTGCACAGCTTATTGAACAGCGCCATTACAAAGTACAATTTATGCCGCAAACAATAAGCCGTCACGTCACTCTGTGAACTGAAAAATGAAAAGGTTATGTAAAACGAAAATGCAAAACTGAAAAAAATGGCCGGGTCCTTAAGGGGTTAAAAGTCAGACGGCTACAGCTTTCAGTACAGTTAAAAAGTAAAAAGCAGCGAGACATTCACGAGGCACCGAATTCTCTCCAAGAAGCTCTACTAAGGGGAATAGCTCTGTCCTATGTACTGGAACAGGATACTTTATTTTATATGAACCCATGAGAAGTAACTTCATATAAAATCGTAGGCACGTGGAGTGAGAGCATGGTATATTTTAGCATTAAAGGGATTCTACCATTAAAAACTTTTTTTTTTTGTAGATAAGATGTTGGAATAGCCTTTAGAAAGGCTATTCGTCTGTTACCTTTAGATGTGATCTCCGCCGCGCCGTTCCTTAGAAATACCGGTTTTTACTGGTATGCAAATTGGTTCTCTCGCAGCGATGAGGGCGGGCCCCAGCGCTGGAAATGCGATGGGGGCGTCCCCACTGCTGCTCGAAAACACGCTCCAGCGACGCCTCTATCTTCTGCTGGATCGTCCCCTTCTTTCTTCATCCTTCTTTGGCGTCACCTCCGACGCCTGCACAGTTGGCTCTGCCAGTGAGACACTAGTAGAACCGCTGCGCATGCCCGCGGCCATAGATCCGAACGCCACAATTGGGCGCGTGTGCAGTCAGCTCTACTAGTGTCTCACTGGCAGAGCCAACTGCGCAGGCGTCGGAGGTGACGCCGAAGAAAGACGAAGAAAGAAGGGGAGGATCCAGCAGAAGATAGAGGCGTCACTGGAGCCTGTTTTCGAGCAGCATTGTGGATGCCAACATTGCATTTCCAGTGCCGGGGCCCGCCCTCATCGCTGCGAGAGAACCAATTTGCATACTGGTAAAAACCGGTATTTCTAAGGAACGGCGTGGCAGAGATCACATCTAAAGGTAGGAGATGAATAGCCTTTCTATAGTCTTATCCACAAAAAAAAAGGTTTTAGTGGTAGAATCCCTTTAAAGTAAAGCAGATCATTTTTTATTGTACAGTTTACTTATTACAGACTCCTATCTCTAGTTTATTTCAATAATGATTCTATTTTCCTTTTAGCTGACCGACTCGAAGTCATCCATTAAAAGTGTGCAGAGCCTCTCCGAAGAGGAATCCGCGGAAGGACTCCAGCTGTCAAACAACATTCAGTTCTTCGAAGATGAGCTGGAATCTTCCTCTATCCCAGACCTCAGTGAGGACATTCTCCAGAAATCACTGCAGGAGGCCAATATCACTGAGCAGATATTGGCAGAAGAGGCTTATCTGGATGCCAGTGTAGGCTCCAGCCAGCAATTTACCAATCTTCCTTCTCACGCCCATTCATCAGCATCCCTCACTCAGGCTACCAATGCCGCTAGTTACTCAGGTCAAACATTACACCCCATAGGAGTGACACACGTGCCTGTCGTCCCACAGCAAGTAGGAGCATCATTTGCCAGCAATACAGTAGGTGTACAGCATGGTTTTATGCATATTCCTAGCCAGCATATTCCTACCAGTAGTCACAGCGGTTCGGGACAGATCCATCTTATCAGCTCAATCAATAATCAGTCTCCAGTGATGACTATTAATAATCTTGATGGATCTCAGATTATACTTAAGAGTGGTCAGCAGGCACCTCCCACTAGTACGAGTGGTGGCGTACTTGTGCAGGGTCATACTCCAAACGGCAGTACAATGTTTGCCAGTCCAAACGTTAGTCCAGCCGGACAGCAAGTCACAATTCCTTTCAATAGTGGAAATTTCCAAACTTCCTTACCTGTCCATAATATAATTATTCATAGAGGTCCAGCGCCAAATACTATTAAAGGCCCTGTTAATATTCAGCCAAAGCCTATGCAGGTGGGACAGCAAATGTCCTACAGCGTCAGTAATTTGGGAATACATCATCACAGGCATCAAGGGGCTCATTGCGGTCCTGGAAATTCAGCACAAAGCACTGCATTGGGACAGCAAATTCCCGTAACTCATCAACGTTCCCATAAAGCGTCGAGCCAGCAGTCAGGTAGCAGCATTGTTATCCATTCGCCATTAGGGGACGCACACTCTCATCATAATCAGTTCCTCATTCCCGCAGGCCTTTCCATCAACTCCAGTTCTCTCCAGCATATTCAGGCCATAAATACCCAATTTGTCCAGACACAACCTTCACACCTTGGTCCTCACCAAGTCCCTGCAGAACATATAATGTTGAGCAGAGGCTCGGGTGGCATGGTTAGGCCTAGCCAACATTACCCCGGGCAAATGTTACATAGCCCGGGAGCCGCTGTACAGCTTGTTTCCAGTCAGACGTTCTCAAGTCCAGGAGGACAAGTCATTTTGAACCAAGGACCATCTCAGATGGTTGGAGGACAGGTAGCACAAGTATCTCCTACACTTCTACATCTGTCACCTGGCCAAGGCAATAAAGCCCAAGGAGGATCGACATCATCTGGTTGCTCAAACATGTCAACGACAAACCGGTTTACTGTCGTAAATCCAGGCGCTGTTCTTCAAGGTGCGGGACCATCATTTCAGAGTTCTGGATCTGGTGACAATTATGCGGAGCAGCAAAATGACAGACACCATCCTGTAGTGAACGAGACGCATCTGCCTGGTTATAATGCTAAATCCAACAGCATGTTCTGCTCCAATACAAACTCTAAGCAGCCGTTCTCCTGCAGTCAGGTATGCTATCACTCTCTATTGCAGCATGATATTGTCCCACAGTTGATACAATGTTGGTATATGGAGTTCTGCAAATGTAACATTGTGCCCATAAAAGATCTCCGCAAATTCTGTGCTCCAATGGGGCAACACGGTGGCTCAGTGGTTAGCACTGCAGCCTTGCAGCACTGGAGTACTGGGTTCGAATCCCGCCAGGAACAACATCTGCAAGGAGTTTGTATGTACTGCCCGTGTTTGTGTGGATTTCCTCCCATTCTACAAAGACATACAGATAGGGGGTGGAAAATGTATGTTGTGATCCCTGTATGGGGCTCACAATCTACAAAAAAATTTAAAAAAATTCTGTGCTCCAAAATCTGCTGTTACGGAACAAAATAAATCAACATAATAAATCAGATGATTTTTTTTTATTTATTGAGAAAGTTTTGAGTAAAGTTTTTGTGTAGATATAGACTGTAAAATGGTGGTCCATGGCAGACATAATTTTTAGGCTAGGTTCACACTTGTGCTGGGCTCTCCGTCGTTCCGATCCGCCAGGGAACCCATTCGCTAAAACAGCAGTTACCCACGGATCCCATATACTTTAATGGGGTCCATTGGGTTTTCGGCGGTTTTATACTGAAACTGGCAGAGAGAAAAGTCCTCTGTACAGGACGATTTTTGGCAGAATCTGGCGCTGGGACTCTGAAACAGCTGTGAACCTCGTCTTAATGTGGTGGTTTTTATTCTTTTTTTTTTTAATTTCAGAGTCAGAAGAAAATTCTGAATCATCATTCTGTAGGTTCATTAATGAAAAACCAAGAAGGGCAGTCCAATCCAGCAGGTAGGATGTGGTGTTCTTTATCACTGGTGGTTCAGTATTACATGTAGTAGGGTTAAAAGGGTGGTTTTTTTTTTTTGTTTTTTTTTTAAAGGGATCCTATCATTAAAACACAATTTTTTTTACTAACACGTAGGAATAGCCTTAAGAAAGGCCATTCTTCTCCTACCTTTAGATGTCTTCTCTGCGCCGCCGTTCGGTAGAAATCCCGGTTTTCCTCAGTATGCAAATAAGTTCTCTCGTAGCACTGGGGGCGGGCCCCAGCGCTCAAACAGTACTGGGGGCATCCCCAATGCTGCGAGAGTAATCTCCATCTTCTTCAGGAACGGCCTCTCCCTGCGTCTTCTTCCGGCACTGGTGGTGAAACTTCTAGGCCTCAGGCAGAGCTGACTGCGCATGCCTGCGGCCACAAGAAAAATGGCTACTTAGACAGTAAGTAAGCAGCCATTTTTGTGTGGCCTGTGGGCATGTGCAGTCGGCCCTGCCCGAGGCCTAGAAGTTTTACCACCAGCGCTGGAAGAAGACGCAGGGAGAGGCCGTTCCTGAAGAAGATGGAAGCGGCGCTGGAGATTCCTCTTGCAGCATTGGGGATGTCCCCAGTGCTGTTTGAGCGATGGGGCCGCCCCCAATGCTGTGAAAGAACTTATTTGCATACCGAGGAAAACCGGGATTTATACCGAATGGCGGCGTGGAGACGACATCTAATGGTAGGAGAAGAATAGCCTTTCTTAAGGCTATTCCTACGTGTTAGTAAAAAAAAATAATTGTGTTTTAATGATAGGATCCCTTTAAAGCTAGTTAGGTAGGTATTAAATAGCAAACACTATATACTAACCTGTCTGTTTGCTCGGGAATCCAGCAGAGAGTCTCCATTTGAGTCCTTGGTCTTTCTTTCCAGCGATGTTCTATTCAATGGAGTATATTGTCACATCACCAAATGTCTATTACACCCTGCCTATGGTGACTCTTACATCCCCTTACACCATCAATAATCTGCTGCATTGGAATCAGGGTTGGCATGGAAGAGGCCTTAATGTCACTATTACAAGTAGCAGAACTCAGTCTCATGGTTTACTTCTAATTTCCTTGGTTTTGTAAAAGAGACAGGTAAAAAAATGCACTTCACCTGTCCTTGCTGAAAAACTGTGGAAATAAGTGGTAAACCATGTGCAATGATTGCAGCTTAGCCACACTAAGAATTATACCGCAATAACATGAAAAGATATAAAAATGTATTTTCTTCTTTCAGATCACAGTGCTGGGAGTAAGCATTTGCATCATCATTTATCATTGTCAAAAGAAGCTCTCCTGGCCCTGCAGAACACCGAGGTAATGGCTAAGAATATTTATTATGTTCCAACTTTACAGTATGTTCTGTATGTATGTGTGAATGCAGATGAGCTGCAGACCTGACGATACTACAGGTGTATGGATAGCGCTGCTCTAGGTTATTTATGTGATGGGGTCACAACAATATAGCATTCATAAAGTACTCATGACCCTTCTTACTTCTGCTTGGTTAGGGTATTGGGTATATGGTCCCAATGATCACACATAGTAAAATTGTTCCCTAGCCTCAGACGCTACAGGAGAAGTTCAACCAATGAAAAAAAATTAGGGGCCACACGGTGGCTCAGTGGTTAGCACTGCAGCCTTGCAGCGCTGGAGTCCTGGTGTTCAAATCCCACCAAGGACAAAAAACCATCTGCAAGGAGTTTGTATGTTCTCCCCGTGTTTGCATGGATTTCCATCCCATATTCCAAAGACATACTGATAGGGAAAAATGTACATTGTGAGCTCTGTGTGGGCTTACAATCTACATTAAAAAAAAAAAAAAAAATTCCAAAATTTGGAGAAAATTTTTAACCTTTTCCCTACCAAGGACTTATCTTATGGACCCTTCCAGAGAGACACGTCAAAAGCCAAGGACGTGTTAGATATGTTCTTGCTACTAATGTTTGTATCTCAAGCTACACCTTACACTGCCATAATCTTAACTTTAATTTGAGATTGGGGTTGTGACTCTATCTGTAATCCAGCTGGAGATACAGACATTGGCAGACATAGTCGGAGTCACAATGTAGTGCCAATTTTTGACTCTGGATACGTCTCTGAATGGACCATCGATATAACACTTGCGATTATAGCACAAGGAGGATTGACACTTCCTTACTTTGGTCATAGGAAGAATATGCAAATCTGTCTTCCATGATGTTATTAGGAAGTCAGATGCTGCCTCTGTATTGCAAACCAATAGAGGGCGCTCACTGGAATGTGCAAGCCTATCTTCCCTGATGTAGTTGGGAAGACAGAATCTCAGTGAAATAACCCAATAAAGGCTGCTCCCTTTTGCGTCATGCCCGACCTTCCAAGAGGCCTTTGTTTTGCAATGACGCTGGGATTATTACCAGGTATAGTCTCTCAATCGAGGACAGCTGTTTCGATGTACTTGCATCTCTTCAGCTCGATGTAAAGAGGACTATAACCTGGTAGAGATGAGAGGCTTAGACAGGGTTAAGGAATCCACACATCTATATGGTGGTCTCTCCCTAAGGAGTGACAATATCCCCTTAACCCTCACCTCTACCAGGTTATAGTCCTCTCTACATCGAGCTGAAGAGATGCAAGTACATCGAAACAGCTGTCCTCGATTGAGAGACTATACCTGGTAATAATCCCAGCGTCATTGCAAAACAAAGGCCTCTTGGAAGGTCGGGCATGACGCAAAAGGGAGCAACCTTTATTGGGTTATTTCACTGAGATTCTGTCTTCCCAACTACATCAGGGAAGACAGGCTTGCACATTCCAGTGAGCGCCCTCTATTGGTTTGCAATACAGAGGCAGCATCTGACTTCCTAATTACATCATGGAAGACAGATTTGCATATTCTTCCCCTGATCCTTTTCAAAGTGGAGTGCTAAAGGCTTAATGAGTCTCCACACACCTATATGGTGGTCCCTCTCTAAGGAGTGACAATATCCCCTTTACTTTGGGCATGCAGGTGTGTTTTAGACTTCTTTAATTTATTCGCCACGGACAAAAGTTGTGAAGGATCACAATGCACATAGGCCTCATGTGCACGATGGTGTGCAGTGTACAGGTCATCTGTGATTTTTGCTTGGTCATACATAGAAATGAATCGACCAAGCCACAAATACAGACAGGTATAGGGCCTACTCCATAACTGGCAGCTCTTCGTTACGGCTCGGACACACACACACACACACACACACACACACACAAATAATATTGTGTCTGTACTTTGCAGATAAAAAGTTTGGTCGTGTGCATATGGTAGAAATTTAGATCACTGTACTCGCTTACAATTGCTTAAAGTTGAACCTTCTGTAAAAAGACATTTTTTTTTTTTTTTTGCTTTATTTTATTGGTAGGTCGAGGGACGCCCTGGTTTGCTGAAGAGGCCAGCCACCAAGCAACTTACTAAAGAAGCTCTGTGAGTTGAAAGTTTTGTTCTCCTCCATTTCAGGACATGGATTGTGCTATAAAATCTTCAATGTCCATTTTTTTTTACCCTTTTTCTCAGATTTCTTCAGCATCTGCGTAAAGTGCAGGAACGTTCTCTGCTACCAGACAGAAGCCGATTCCAGACCTTTGACAATGCGTGCGAAAGGCTTTTGCCGTACCATGTATTTCAAGGATCACTGCCAACGGAAGATGATTTACAGCAAGGTACTGTAGTTCATGGCGAGTCACTATTCTACTTTTTTTAAAAAATAATTTACAGCACAAGGAGAGGCTATCCTTGGGTTATAGTCACATCGTGGAATCTGTTGCTGATTTTCAGTGGATTATGCCCAAAATCAGCAGCAGATTCTGCTGCCCGTTCAGCCACGGAGACCACGGTGCGGATTTCTGCCTCATATTCCTCTTCATACTCTTCCTTCTGTCCTTGTTTCTTGCACTGAACATACCAGAGTGCAAGGTTCATTTCTGCCTTTCCTATATTACATATACGAAATTGTTATATCAGCGGTATTTTGGCTGCTTTTAGTGTTTCTTGTTAAAGTAAGTTTTAATTACTGTATATACTCGAGTATAAGCTGCCCCGAATATAAGCCGAGGCCCCTAATTTTACCACAAAAAATGGGTAAACTTATTGACTCGAGTATAAGCCGGGGGGGGGGGGGGGACATGCAGCAGCAACTGGAAAATTTCAAAAATTAAAATGGTCGAAGTTTTTGGGTGCAGTAGGTGCTGGGGAAGGGGAGGGGGTGTTTTGGTTGTCTGTCTGCCCCTTCCCTGAGCTTGAGGACTGAGTTTTTTTTTTCAAAAACTGTGCTGAAAAATTCGGCTTATACTCAAGTATATATGTATTTTTGGTAAATGTGTTTCACATATGGTTTCTTATATATTT
Source organism: Leptodactylus fuscus (assembly GCF_031893055.1). Taxonomy (NCBI): domain Eukaryota; kingdom Metazoa; phylum Chordata; class Amphibia; order Anura; family Leptodactylidae; genus Leptodactylus; species Leptodactylus fuscus. The sequence continues at coordinate 13,365,807 of NC_134267.1, read as the reverse complement.
AGATTTAATTCTATTGTATTTGCAGTGGACAATGAATTTGAGTCTGCGGCTACACATCTTTTAAAGAAGACCCAGGCAATGCTCAACAAGTACCGCTTGCTGCTATTTGAAGATGCAATGGTATGTAGTGTGCATAAAATACACAAAAAGTTATTATCATCCTGAATGCGAGCAAGGTCCAGGTTCAAGCTGGAGGTGGATCTGTGATATTTTGGGGGTGTTTTTCTTATTATGGTTTTGGCCAGTTCGCTGAGGTGACGACTAAACAGAAACCAGCATGTTTATTTTAACATTCCAGATGATCAGGTGTTGCCTTTCAGTATGCTGTTGTTACCCCTGTTTTTCAAGATGACATCAGCAAAGAAGAATAAGTGACTGGTTTTATGGACACTAACACATCCTATTACACCGCGATTGGCCTGCAAAATCGCCTGACTTGAACCCAATCGAAAATCTGTGGGACATGATATTAAATGATTTTCATGATTTCTTTAGGGGTGACTATTTTGTTTGTCCAGTGGCTTATCTCTGAGAGATAGGTATTTTCTGGGCTAAAAATATTGAGGACCTATCTTAAAGATAGTCACTAATATCAGAACTGTAGGGGCAGGAAGCAGACAGCGCTGTTCTCTGTGTAGTGGTGGAACTGAATCACTGCAGCTTAGAACTGAAATACTTGGGAGCTAATCTGCAGTACCTGGTTTGACCACTAAACAGAGAACAGACAATCAAGTATATTGGATTACAGCATGCAAAGCCCTTGTCTTTAAAGGGGTTGTCCCATCTCGAGCATCCTATCTATACTGCTAGTTTATGTGGATTTAAGACTTTTCCTAAATACATCGCTTTATCAAAACTGCTTTGTTTGGCTGCTATCTGAGATTATTCACTTCATTGTTTACACTGTGTTTCCATAACCACAGACCTGGGGATGAGCTTATCTCTCCGCCCAGGACAAGTGATGTAGCTCCCTGCTCTCAGGAGGGGAGGGGAGCTGAGTGCTCAGAGCAGCTTGTATTTCTGAGCTGTTTATCTCCGGCTCTTCCAGTTATCAGCTCTGCTAATTGAATTTTGCTGATAAGGGCTGTGAACTGGTGGAACCGAATCACTACAGCTTAGAACGGAAATTACTTGGGAGCTAATCTGCTGTACCTGGTGTGACCACTAAACAGAGAACAGCACTGTTTTCTTCCTGCTCCATCATATACGAACTGCTGAGAACAGACAATCAATGGGGCTGTCAGGTGTTGTACCCATTCTATACCGATAATCATCTATTATTAGGATAGATCATGATTATTTTTAGCCTGGATATCCCCTTTTAAGTATGGTATTAACCTATTGCTGTCTTGTCTGTGTTATTACTTTAGCGGATCACGCCTTCCGCAGAGATGGTCATGTTAGATAGGATGTTCAACCAGGAAGAAAGAGCCATGCTCACGCGTGAAAAACGCATGGCATTGGTCGACCCTGGTGAGTATTATACCACAAGCTGAACAAACTAGATGGATTTCTTTTCTGCTTGTTAGTCTATTTTCTATAGTTTGCAGTAAGTAAGTGATATAATAACAAATGAATGAGAAGGGAATAAAGACTAGAAAGAGAAATCAGATCTCTCCAATCATTGTCAGCAGCTCCCGAAAGAGAAGACCTAAGTCTTAAGGTATATTTTCTTTTTATTCAGAATTATAGTAATACACATTAGATGAATTTAGGCCAAACCATATTTTCGTCTGAACCTTCCAACTATCCACCATGGTTGGGGTGATCCCAACAGTTCCCCAATGGAAGATGTCAGGAGAAAGAAGGTTTGAGTATATTGGATTACAGCATGCAAGGCCCTTGTCTTTAAAGGGGTTGTCCCATCTCGAGCATCCTAGCTATACTGCTAGCTTATGTATATCAAAACTGCTTTGTTTGGCTCCTATCTGAGATTATTCACTTCATTGTTTACACTGCGTTTCCATAACCCCGGACCTAGGGATGATCTTATCTCTCCACCCAGGACAAGTGATGTAGTTCCCTGCTCTCAGGAGGGGAGGGGAGCTGAGTGCTCGGAGCAGCTTGTATTTCTGAGCTGTTTATCTCTGGCTCTTCCAGTTATCAGCTCTGCTAATTGAATTTTGCTGATAAGGGCTGAGACAGGGTTGTTACCTCTGTATGTAAACACAAACCTAAAACGGAGTTTATTGCAAGCTGACTCTTGGTCCTGTAGCATGTAAATTTGGGATTCTGATCACCTATCAAATCCAGCACTGTGCAAACAGGATGTCACTCTCTCTGCGGCCTGCAGATACTATTGAGAATTACCTCTGTTCTTATGAATTGTCTCTTCTGTCTACATGCCTCTTGCTCTTCCCCTGCCTCACCCCCACACCCCCGTCTCACAGTCAGGTCACCATGCACCCCGTTACCTTCCTCAGTGTTATCCACATAAGTTGGTGCAGCTTTCAGGACCTTTGATGACATCATCCTAACAATGTAAGGCCCGGGAAGGTCCATTGTAGTATTACTCTTACTGACGTTTGTAGAAACAGAAAGTCGCCCTGGGTGATAGCATCAGGAATAGCTTATTTTGAACCTAGCTGACCTTAAAAAACAAAAAAAATTAAAAACTAGAGTGTCTCTTTAAGAGCAACAATAGTGTCCCAAGTAATAATCTTTATCCTCTTCCCACAGATGGTTATCTGCAAGAATTTTGTTGCATTAATAAATTTGTAGAAGGTTCTTCAGACGAGAAGGTTCCCAGCAGTCAGGATACGGACACCGATGCAGACCCGACCTTATCCGATACTTCTCCGACGGTTGACGATTCTAAAGAGACCATTGTGGGTAACGTACACGACACCCCATTATCAGTGCCTAAGAACAATTCAGCATCACATAAACCCAATGACACCTCCAAGGATAAAGAGCGCCTTAATACAGATAGTAAGTTGAAGAATACAAGTCTTTTACCACAAAAACAACTTTTCGTAAGCCTTTATAAACTGAAGCGCAAGTACACCGAATGTTCTTCAGATCTCGATGTTTCTTGTAAAACGTCAAAGAAGCCAGACCCGGTTGCCAATGCTCCAATGACCATTCCTGTATCCAATAAGGAGATGGGAGATGTAGAACATCTCCAGGGTAAAGTGGCAGGACCTTCTCAAGACTCTGCCTGCAAGCCAAGTGACGTTGCTATGAGCCCTGGAAAACCTTGTAAAACTTCAACGCCTAGCGAGACCGTAAAAGCGACCGTCAGAAATGTCCTGGAACTGAAACTAAGCGCAAAACACTTTAAAAGTGACACTTCCAGCAGCAATTCAACAGAATTACAATACGTTAAAGCATCTTCCCCGACATTGGAGGAAAACTGCCCGGACAAACCCATTTCCGATGCCAGAGAAGGGGCGGCAGAAACAGACTCTGTTTTAGAAGCAGCTGTAAATAGTATATTAGAGTGCTAAAGGACAATGTTCACATTTTGTCTGTGGGATGCATGCCACCGGTGACTGGAGAGCAATAGTGACTTTATTCACAAGCCAGATGGACAACGGTGCACAGCGGCTTGAGGTAGCCATTACTGAATTGAAAGCAAGCCTGCTATAGACAATCAGGATGGATCTGGAGCAGCAGGTCTCATTAGTAATACAAGGATTTACACTATATTTGTTCCTTTTTTTTTTGCACATTTTCATTAAAGATGCAATCTCTATTGCAAATCTGAAGCGGCCTTATTTCTTTAGACTCAGATGAGTTACACAAAGTAAAGGGATATAGAGCAAATTCCTAAATTTTAATATGGACGACACAATTTTTTTAGTTATTTTTAAGTACACCGAGGTTTTAGAAAAGTGGTCTTGTTTGCCACCCATCCCTTCTTTATTGTGCAACCTTTTATGCTTGTCATGTTTCCCAATTTAAAGGGGCTCTATCACTGGGAAAAGTCATTTTTATCTAAACACATGCTTGCATAGGCTTTAGAAAGGCTATTCCACACTTACCTTTTGTATGTAGATTGCTTCAGTGGTCTCTGAATAAGTCCGTTTTTATTCATATGCTAATGAGCCTCCAGCCAGTACAGGAAGTTCCCAGCAGCCTCCTCTCTCCCATTATCTTCTATGTGTGTGAAGCAAACAGGAAGCGAGTCATCAGCAGCAGCAGGAGCCGTCTCCCATAGAAGACAATAGGAGAGGTGTGCACCATCTATCGTGCACTAGTCTAATTAGCATATGAATATAAACGGACTTATTCAGAAACCAGTGAGGCAATCTACATACAAAAGGTAGGTGTGAAATAGACTTTCTAAGGGCTATGCAAAGGTGTGATTAGTTAAAAATGACTTTTCCTAGTGATAGAGCCCCTTTAAAGTGGATCTCCACGCTGCCCCCTTGTGGTAGTAAATCAGGTACCCGCACACCAACTTCATGATGAGCTTGTGCTTATACAAAGAAGCTAATAAGGCAAAGCAGATCTTCAGTATAAAACATGGTGTAGGGAAAGCGCTGCAGTCTTTGCCTGTCATGAGACAAGAGGTGGATTTCAGACTATCTTAAAGGGATCCTATAATTAAAACGCAATTTTTTGTGACTAACACGTAGGAATAGCCTTAAGACAGGCTACCTTTATATGTCTTCTTCCCGTTGCCGTTCGGTATAAATCCTGGTTTTCGTCGGTATGCAAATGAGTTCTCTCGCAGCACTGGGGGCGGGCCCCAGTGCTCAAACAGCACTGAGGGTAAGATAATCCTTTAATAGTCCCACCTTGGGGAAATTTCAGCGTGTTACAGCAGCATAGTAATACAGATACAGGATAATACAGAGTAATATGTTACAGACGTAGACACAGATAAGCTGAGAAGAGAAGATATACTAGGAGTCCATGGCAGCTAAGGAAAAACAGAAGAGAAAGAGGAAGACCTCATGGTCATCCTCATAATCATTAGTTCTCTGTGCGGAGAGCTCTTCGTTTGGTCTGATGTAGATTATACAGCCTGGTCGCGGTTGGAAGGAAGGACCTGCGATAGCGCTCCTTCTCACACTTGGGGTGAAGCAGTGGCCCCAATGCTGCAAGAGAACTCTCCAGCGCCGCCTCCATCTTCTTCAGGAACAGCCTCTCTTCGCATCATCTTCCGGCGCTGACTTCAAAAATCTAGGCCTAGGGCAAAGCCGACAGCGCCTGCCCGCCGGCCACAAGAAAATAGCCACTTACACAGTATTGTGAAGTTTGAAGCCAGCACCGGAAGAAGATGCAAAGAAGACCGGTTCCTGAAGGAGATGGAGGCGGCGCTGGAGAGTTCTCTCGCAGCATTGGGGACGCCCCCAGTTCTGTTTGAGTGCTTGGACCGCCCCCGGTGCTGCAAGAGAACTCATTTGCATACCGACAAAAACGGGAATTATACTGAACGGCGGCCCGGAGAAGACATCTAAAGGTAGGAGAAAAATAGACTTTCTTAAGGCTATTCCTATGTGTTAATCACAAAAAATTGTGTTTTAATGATAAGATCCCTTAAAGATCTAAGCCACAGATTCTAGCCAACACAGAAGAAAAAAAATAACAGGTAAGGCTGGGTTCACATCTGTGCTAGATCCATCTCAAACTGTTGGGTGATAAAATCCTGCAAGCCTGACTTTTTTTTGTCTGAAGCTTTTAGTTAAAACGAATGGGCAACCGACGGATCTCATTATAGTCCATCAGGTCCTTTGGGCTCCGTTGGTGTCCGCTTTTTTACCAGTCCGTTTGTCCATTCTTCTGATCCTCCAACGGACCAGAAAAACGGACACCCGGTGTTAGTGTGAACCTAGCATAAGCAATACACCGAAGCCGATGACGTACAAGTATAAGCCCACATAGGACATCCCCTTTCAGGTTGGGCCTACACTTTTTTGTTTAGGACCCAAAATCTGATTTGAGAGATTGCACCTTTATTGAAATGTCGTATAAGTGTCCTAATTCAGACGAAGCCGTTTCCTTGTATCTGCGCAGAATAGATGAGGAGGCGATCACTTTCTATGTAACGTTACGTGTGCTTCATGTATCAGCAGCGTCTTGTACAAGTTGACGTTTGGATGGTTTATTGTGTGTGATGCACATGAGAATCGTAAGCAATACATTGACTGTGTGTGTAGTCGCCATACACGTGTGATACTCACAAAAGGAGAGCACAGCAATAGATAAGAGTCCTGGGTATTACTCATTACCATGTTAGGATAGCAAATTGCTAATTCATCCCAGAACTGGTGGTCATGTGACCATAGCTGGCCATAGACATAATGGTAACGGATCACCCCTACATGATTGTTAGTGCTAATGGTTAAGAATGGGGTACCGAAACAATGAACCCGTCACAAGAAATTGAAAGTTTTTTTCCCAGAGTCCTATCTTATCCAATGAGGTCACAAGTGTCTGATTGTTTTATGGCTTACCATTAGGACCCCCAACTATGAGAATGGGGTTCCCATGTCCTCTGTTTGCAAAGATGACCAAGCACTGTACTGGACTAAGGTCCATAGAGATTGAATGACAGAGCATACGTTCCACTGAAACATGGGACCCCGTTCTGACAATTGGTTGGGTCCCGGGAATGAGACAGTTGTCACCTCTCCATAGGGAAAAGACAAATCTGATTCTTTTCTGTGATGGCGGAACAATGGGTTCACATCTGCACGGAGGATTTTTTTTCTCCTTTGCTTTCTGTTTCAAAACGGCAGAGACTTGACGGATCCCATTATAGCCAATGGTGTCCTCCGGGCTCTGTGTATAACTGCTGTTTTAGCGGACTGGCTCTCTGCTGTTTGGATCCCGGTGCTAGTGTGAACCCAGTGTAAGGATCTTAAGATCCTCAAATCATCTAGGCAATATTCTTAAAACTCCAAGTCCAGCGATCCCTTTTCAGATGGTAGAAGGAGAGGGTAAGGTCACTAAATAATCGTTGTGCCATCATGTTTTTGCCTATAGATGATCAGGTGGAAAAAGCAGAGCTATCACTTATGTGCCATTACCTTCCATGCTATTTGGATATGGGTGTCATGTCCTAGTGCAGTCATGGCGAACCTTTTAGAGACCGAGTGCCCAAACTGCAACCCAAAAACCACTAATTTATTACAAAATGCCAACAAGGTAATTTAATCTTAATACTGTGCGGATCCACAATTGTGGACAATTACGGACAATCTGTAATAATATCACTTGTTATCTATAAAACAGATACTGTGTGATTGAAAATAGTGAAGGGCCCACACACAGTACGATCTGCTCCACAGTGGTCGATATACAGTACAATTTGCTCCACAGTGGCCGATACACAGTACAATTTGCTCCACAGTGGGCTCCACCCAGTGTAATCTGTACCACAGATGGGTGTCCACAGAAAGGACTCCTGAGTGCCACCTCTGGCACGCGTGCCATAGGTTCGCCATCATGGTCCCAGTGATATGCCATCAGTCTTTATACCCCTATAGCGGAAAGGAATGTTAAAGGGATTCTATCATTAAAATTGTATTTTTTCTGCCTACCACGTCGGAATAGCCTTAAGAAAAGCTATTCTTCTCCTACCTTTAGATGTCTTCTCCGCACCGCCGTTCGGTATAAATCCCGGTTTTGGTCGGTATGCAAATGAGTTCTCTCGCAGCACTGGGGGCGTCCCCAATGCTGCGAGAGTACTCTCCAGCCCCGCCTCCATCCTTATCTGGAACAGCCTCTCTTCGTGTCTTCTTCCGGCGCTGGGTTCAAACTGCACATGCAGTTACCGTGTAAGCGGCCATTTTCTTGTATCGATAAGTATCCCAATGATAAGAAACAAAAACATTGGGACCCTAGTTGGAAGAGGGGAAAAAATCAGTCTATGGCCAGCTTATGTCACTGTACTGTATAAAAAGTTCATAAAGCTGAGCCCAATGGACTCTGTGGCCTTAGGCACATGTACACATACTGATAGTGGTGACTTTACTAAGGATTCACCTATAACTTTACTGTTTATAACATATCAAAAATTCAGCCATTTGGATGTCACAAGTGGCCCATAGGTGGGCTCTCGAAAAGCATGGCTGCGTCTGCGTGGATGTTCTGTATGAATTTACTCGTGATGTGTTTTCTATGGGTCCACTGCTTCTGTGTCACTCAAACAATGGCACTAGTCTACCATAAGATTCAGTGACTTGCCCAAAACAGTCACTACTGTCTGCCAAGTCTGGTCACAGTTCGATATAGGGTTAAGTGGTGCACACTTCGTCCTTACCGTTTCTGGTTGGAGGCGTACCGGGTCCCCTTCTAGTCTCTACTTCCTGTTGCCCTGTCGACACACAGGAAATGGCTGCTTAGCCAATGACTGGCCACTGATTGGTTGAGTATTCATCTCCTATATACTGAGAGGGAGTAAGGACCAGCGGAGGACATGGGAGGCCAAAACCTTTTCACTGTAGATAAGACAAGTAATGATGTTTGGATAATAGGTCGGTGTCCTTTTAGGCTCTGTTCACATCAGTGTTTCTAACTGAGCCATGGCAGCTACAATAGAACTGATCTGTTTCCCAAAAAATTGCATTGCAAGAATAGCTTTGCATACGGAGCTATTGCTTGTTGTCAAAAATACCAGGAACCAGATACGCAAATTCTGCATCGGCCCGGCGGTATTTTTCAGCCTCCCATTCAATTCAATGGAAGTTCTTCGGTGAAATCTGCCTGAAGGTCGAGCATGGCACTTATTTTTCTGCAAGCTGAAAAAAATCTTCATCTACTTCTTGCTGGATTGACAAGAGGCATATTTCAGGCAAAATTCCTCCATGTGAACATACCCTTAAAGGGATTCTACCATTAAAATCGAATTTTTTGTCGGTTACACATAGGAATAGCCTTAAGTAAGACTATTCTTCTCCTACCTTTAGATGTCTTCTCTTTGCTGCCGTTCGGTATAAATCCCGGTTTTCATCGGTATGCAAATGAGTTCTCTCGCAGCACTGGGGGCGGTCCTCAGCACTCAAACAGCACTGGGGGCGTCCCCAATGCTGTGAGAGAACTCTCTAGTGCCACCTCCATCTTCTTCAGGAACGGGCTCTCTTCGCGTCTTCTTGCGGCGCTGGCTTCAAACCTCTAGGCCTCGGGCAGCCGACTGCGCATGCCTGCCGGCCACAAGATAATGGCGACTTACAATACTGTGTAAGTGGCCGTTTTTTTTGCGCAATCGGCTATGCCCTAAGCCCGAGGCCTAGAAGTTTGAAGCCAGCACCGGAAGAAGACGCGAAGAGAGCCCATTCCTGAAGAAGATGGAGGCGGTGCTGGAGAGTTCTCTCGCAGCATTGGGGACGCCCCCCAGTGCTGTTTGAGCGCTGAGGACCGCCTCCAGTGCTGCGAGAGAACTCATTTGCATACCGACAAAAAACAGGATTTATACTGAACGGCAGCGCGGAGAAGACATCTAAAGGTAGGAGAAGAATAGTCTTTCTTAAGGCTATTCCTACGAGTTAGGGACAAAAAATTGAGTTTTAATGATAGGATCACTTTAAGCTTTGTTCACATTAGCATTTTTTTAATTTCCATCAGAGCTTCCAGTAATTTTTAAAGAAAACTTGACATGCCTCATTATAAGTTAGATGACCCCATAGGATTCATTGGGATCCATAAACAAACCAAGTTGCGCTATCATGGCTTTGTAATGAATGAAGGAAGTGTGAACAGAGTCTAATACTTTACTCTCTGTCTAGATCTAAAGAATAAAGTTCTAAAAATCTAAAGTTTTGAATAGTTAGAAAATACACCCTATGTCTCTAAGGCTCGGTTCACACCTGCGCCCAGTCTCCGTTTGGGGATTCCATTCTCTATTCCGCTTTACAAATGTGGAGAAAAAGGTCCTGCACTCATCGCGTTTCTCTCCGCCTCTTCTGCCCTTTTTGGGCAGAAACTCGTTGGAACTCATTATAGTCTATGGAGTCCGCACTTTTCCGAAGGTAACCACTTTTTTAAGCGGATTAGGTTTCGGTTCGGAACTTCCTGAACGGAAACCCGAACGCAGGTGTGAACTTAGCGTAACTGGGATTCAAGCCTAATCAGTTTCCTTTAGTTAAAGGGATTTTCCAGGCTTAATAATTGATGACCTACCCTTAGGTAGGTAGATCATCATTTCAAGACCATCCAGGCTCTGACACCCCTTCCGAAGAGTCTGCACTGTTCAGTCAGAGCTACGATCTCTTCACTACTTACCAAGCATAGCGCCGCACATTGTATAGAGGCCGTGCTTGGTATTGCAGCTCACCCTATTGTGTGGACCGGACATTTGACCGATGAATGTGACATTACGTGGCCTGTAAAGCAGAAGTGAGCGGTTCGTGGGGGTTCCCTGGCATTAGGCCCCTGCTAATCTAAGGATACGGGATATGCCATCAGTGACTATGTCGTGGAAAATCCCTTTAAGCCCCACCCCTTGTTTCCAGTCAGACCAGGAGAATATGAATCTCTACTTTGTCTGCACGATTGTGACTTTTGACTGCCTATATCAATCTTTCGGGCTGATAAGTAGCTTTGTATTTTTCTTAATGTTTTTTTTTTCTTATTCATTTCAAGGTTTTTTTGTCCTTTTTTTTTTAAAAAAAGTTGTCAATAAAATGCAACAATCTGCAAACTGTCAGGATTTCCCTTATACCGCACCCCGACCATTCATACTCCTATGGTAAATCCTATACTGTAACATCCAGAACTGTTTAGGGTGGGACTGTAATGGGCACGTACAGCGCCCACTAATGTGAAAGTAAACAGAATTTTCCACATATTTGAGAATTTTAGCATCTATTTCTATAGAGATAGAAAATCACATCGAACCATCCTTTCAGGATGTGACACAGTGCACATTTATTACCACAAGTACAATATTTAGGGTAGCCTTTGTATGGTATTATATGGTGGTTGGCGGCTGCTTAGTGTCATGTCTTCTTGCTTATATCTGTGAGCAAATATGGGGGATCGGTAAACCTAAAAGTCACATTTGGTATAGTATACGCAAATCTTTAAAAAATCTACACAAGTCGAAAAACCCGATCCATTTCCTAATGTTCCCATTTTTTGTTGCAAAGCTAAACATCCCTTGTATGGAGCTAGATGATAAAGTGACAACATTCAGTCTGCCTGCAGCCACCACTAGGGGGAGTTTATGTACTTACTGTATACAGAGTTATGTAATAGATGAATATACAGTCAGCATCTAAACTTCCCCTAGTGGCAACCGTAGGCATTATTTAAAGGGGTTTCTTGCAAAACAAATGAGAGTTTAAAGTATCCAATAGACCAGAAGTCCCAAACCTTTTTTGCACCAGGGACCGGCTTCAAGCAAGACCATTTTCTCATGGCCTGGTGGAGTGAGGCAGAGGCGGGGATTTGGTCATATGGGGCGGGGTTATAGATGGGCTCCACTGTGTGAATGGAAAGGTTTTCCACTGGGATCCTCTATGGGGCAGGCGAACGTGACACAAGCATCTGACCAGACATGGCGAATCGCTAGACTCTGAGGTTGGAAACTTCACGCTAAGCCTTAACAGCCACAGGACGCCACGCTACCTGACAGTTTATACATTATCATAGTAATGTGGCCTAGCGCGAAGTATCCAGCTAAGACTGAGGCTAGCCCGCCGCCCTGCAGATCGGCAAAAAAAAACAAACAACGGCCTGGTCCTTATCTATGGAGCGTGTTGGGGACTGCTGTAATAGACTGGAGGAAAAGAACCATGGGAAGAGTATGCAAATCTGTCTTCCATGATGTAATTAGGAAGTCAGGTGCCTCAGTGTTGCAAACCAATAGAGGGCGCTCACTGGAATGTGCAAGCCTGTCTTCCCTGATGTAATTAGGAAGACAGAATCTCAGTGATATGGCCCAATAAAGGAGTGACGATATCCCCCTAACCCTGTCTAAGGGTGAATTCACACTGAGTAAACGCTAGCTTATTCTGAACGTAAAACACATTCAGAATAAGCGGCGTCTAAAGCAGCTCCATTCATTTCTATGGGAGCGGGGATACGAGCGCTCCCCATAGAAATGAATGGGCTGCTTCTTTCACTCCGTGCAGTCCCATTGAAGTGAATGGGGAGTGCCGGCGTATACGGCAAGCTCTGCTCATGCCGGAGCATACACGCCGGCACTCCCCATTCACTTCAATGGGACTGCACGGAGTGAAAGAAGCAGCCCATTCATTTCTATGGGGAGCGCTCGTATCCCCGCTCCCATAGAAATGAATGGAGCTGCTTTAGACGCCGCTTATTCTGAACGTGTTTTACGTTCAGAATAAGCTAGCGTTTACTCAGTGTGAATGCACCCTAAGCCTCTCACCTCTACCAGGTTATAGTCTTCTCTACACCGGGCTGACGAGATGCAATAACATCGAAACGGCCGTCCTCGGTTGAGAGACTATACCTGGTAATAATCCCAGCATCATTGCAAAACAAAGGCCTCTTGGAAGGTCGAGCATGATGTTAAAGGTAGCAGCCTTTATTGGGCCATATCACTGAGATTCTGTCTTCCTAATTACATCAGGGAAGACAGGCTTGCACATTCCAGTGAGCGCCCTCTATTGGTTTACAACACTGAGGCACCTGACTTCCTAATTACATCATGGAAGACAGATTTGCATATTCTTCCCATGGTCCCTTGCAAAGTGGAGTGCTAAAGGCTTAATAAGTCTCCACACACCTACAGTCCTATGAAAAAGTTTGGGCACCCCTATTAATCTTAATCATTTTTAGTTCTAAATATTTTGGTGTTTATAACAGCCATTTCAGTTTGATATATCTAATAACTGATGGACACAGTAATATTTCAGGATTGAAATGAGGTTTATTGTACTAACAGAAAATGTGCAATATGCATTAAACCAAAATTTGACCGGTGCAAAAGTATGGGCACCTCAACAGAAAAGTGACATTAATATTTAGTAGATCCTCCTTTTGCAAAGATAACAGCCTCTAGTCGCTTCCTGTACCTTTTAATCAGTTCCTGGATCCTGGATAAAGGTATTTTGGACAAACAATTCAAGTTCAGTTAAGTTAGATGGTCGCCGAGCATGGACAGCCCGCTTCAAATCATCCCACAGATGTTCAATGATATTCAGGTCTGGGGACTGGGATGGCCATTCCAGAACATTGTAATTGTTCCTCTGCATGAATGCCTGAGGATTTGGAGCGGTGTTTTGGATCATTGTCTTGCTGAAATATCCATCCCCGGCGTAACTTCAACTTCGTCACTGATTCTTGAACATTATTCTCAAGAATCTGCTGATACTGAGTGGAATCCATGCGACTCTCAACTTTAACAAGATTCCCGATGCCGGCATTGGCCACACAGCCCCAAAGCATGATGGAACCTCCACCAAATTTTACAGTGGGTAGCATGTGTTTTTCTTGGAATGCTGTTTCTTTTTGGACGCCATGCATAACGCCTTTTTTTATAACCAAACAACTCAATTTTTGTTTCCAAAATGAAGCTGCCTTGTCCAAATGTGCTTTTTCATACCTCAGGCAACTCTATTTGTGGCGTACGTGCAGAAACGGCTTCTTTCTCATCACTCTCCCATACAGCTTCTCCTTGTGCAAAGTGCGCTGTATAGTTGACCGATGCACAGTGACACCATCTGCAGCAAGATGATGCTGCAGCTCTTTGGAGGTGGTCTGTGGATTGTCCTTGACTGTTCTCACCATTCTTCTTCTCTGCCTTTCTGATATTTTTCTTGGCCTGCCACTTCTGGGCTTAACAAGAACTGTCCCTGTGGTCTTCCATTTCCTTACTATGTTCCTCACAGTGGAAACTGACAGGTTAAATCTCTGAGACAACCTTTTGTATCCTTCCCCTGAACAACTATGTTGAACAATCTTTGTTTTCAGATCATTTGAGAGTTGTTTTGAGTAGCCCATGATGCCACTCTTCAGAGGAGATTCAAATAGGAGATCAACTTGCAATTGGCCACCTTAAATACCTTTTCTCATGATTGGATACATCTGGCTATGAAGTTCAAAGCTCACTGAGGTTACAAAACCAATTTTGTGCTTCAGTAAGTCAGTAAAAAGTAGTTAGGGGAATTCAAATCAATAAAATGATAAGGGTGCCCATACTTTTGCACCGGTCAAATTTTGGTTTAATGCATATTGCACATTTTCTGTTAGTACAATAAACCTCATTTCAACCCTGAAATATTACTGTGTCCATCAGTTATTAGATATATCAAACTGAAATGGCTGTTGCAAACACCAAAATATTTAGAACAAAAAATGATTAAGATTAATAGGGGTGCCCAAACTTTTTCATAGGACTGTATATGGTGGTCTCTCCCCAAGGAGTGACAATATCCCCCTAACCCTGGAGGAAAAGAAGGCATAGTAAGATGCAAAGAAGTTTTTTCCCCTGATGTGGAGCAACTGACATCAGTCTTGCCCCGGGATCAACACGGTAGGGTTATAGGTTGGACTTGATGGGCCTAGGTCTTTTTCCAACCTCATCCACTCGTCACTCCAGTTTCAATGCTGCTCAGTCCCCATCTGTACACAGGAAACATATGGAGATGCCAGATCACAAGACTGAGGAGTCATTTCTAGATCATTCCTGTATGACCGGGCAGCATCAAAACCGAATTGAGAAGTGGTCTGTGAGCCATACTTTTTTTTCTTTAAGAATTAAGGGTAGGAGCGTCAGATAAATTTTTCAGGGTCCAGTAGGACCACCTAGGACGTAAACTGCTGCAGCAGCTATACATTGCAGAGCCACCAACCAGATTTCCTTAGCATGGGTTATCAATATGTATGCAGTGAGAAGAGGGAGTCCGACATCCGGCACCCCAACATATCAACTGGATGAAGAGACTGCAGCGGACTGGGTGTCCATTGCAGCCATTTCACTGAATATCAAGCACAACACCACACATATCGTAACTTCAGATGGACGAACCTCTCAGGATTCATTCCAGGGTCGGGTGGCTGGTGTCCAAGATTTGTTTCAGGCCAAACAAGTTCGGTACATACCACACCTTATATCGGCTTTCATTGGGGCTCCTAGTAACCTATTTCCAATTCTAGTTCTCTAGTCAAACACAGTCAAAGTTATATCAATGTGTAAGTGACATTATTATACCCCGGGGTCCCCAGAGTGTAATATGTAGAGGCCCAGGGGAGGTGTAGAAACCAAAAAATAATATGTATACTATCTTTTCTTTTGGGCCTCTTCATGGTGTCTGGTGCTCTCTCTCTCTGCCTCCTCAGTAGGATCACTTGCCCGGGGTCACTGCAGAGGCCTGTGATTGGGCCACCAGCAGTCTCATAGGTATCCTAAAGTGCCTATGGCACCACTGAGACCCTAAGATGAAGATACCCCAAAGTATAATGTGGTGGCCTTTTTAATTCACCATAGACAAATCTCTATTTGTTTCATACAAAACTGAACAATTTGATATATTGGGGTTCGCCCATCTGCAGCACAGCCCAATTCATAGTCCCAGTCCCATGACGTCATGGCACAGGGAAGAAGCTGCAGCCATCATGAATAGAGATGAGCGAACAGTAAAATGTTCGAGGTTCGATATTTGTTTCGAGTAGCCCCTCAATATTCGACTACTCGAATCGAATATCGAACCCTATTATAGTCTATGGGGGGAAAATGCTCATTTCAGGGGTAGGCAACGTTCGATCAAATTATACTTACCAAGTCCACGAGTGAGGGTCGGGCTGGATCCTCCGAGAAGTCTTCTCCCTGCGCAGCGTCCCCGCGGCGTCTTCCGGCTCTGAATTCACTCTGCCAGGCATCGGGCCTGGGCAGAGCCGACTGCGCATGCCCGCACTACAAGCAGACATGCGCAGTCGGCTCTACCCAGGCCTGATGCCTGGCAGAGTGAATTCAGAGCTGGAAGACGCCGCGGGGACGCTGCGCAGGGAGAAGACTTCTAAAGGTAGGAGAAGAACCAGCGTTGATTGGCCGACTGTATAGCATTTGGCCAATCAATGCTGGTTCTGCATCAAACTTTTACATTCGAATAGCGAGTGGTACTCGATCGAGTACGAGTATTTCGAATACTGTAGTATTCGATCGAATACCTACTCAATCGAGAACTAGAGGATGTATCAACCCCAGATACCAAAGAAATAAGGAAAACAAATAGGCAACAAAACGCCACTACCACGCCCATGTCACAGTTTCCAGCCTGGCCCCCGGTGACTCAATAACATGGGTCACCGTCATATAAAAGACTGTAATGGAGAGGGAAAACTATTTAACTTTTTTTTTTTTTTCTTTAGTAGCACTTTGTGATATTTAAAAAAAAAAAAAAAAAAGAAAAATATGAAAACCAGACACATTTCCTCTCCTTTTTTGTTCACATTTTTTCAGATATTAATAGAAATAAAAAAACATGGAAAAAGAAAAACAACATAATATAAAACCCGAAAAATGTGTCCAATCCTGAACCAAATAAAATAGTAATATAAAGAGTTGATGCGACACCAGTTATATCTCCCAGATTTGCAAATTG
Source organism: Leptodactylus fuscus (assembly GCF_031893055.1). NCBI lineage: Eukaryota > Metazoa > Chordata > Amphibia > Anura > Leptodactylidae > Leptodactylus > Leptodactylus fuscus. The sequence goes on along the minus strand of NC_134267.1, from coordinate 13,349,341 downwards.
GCGATAGTTCTTTGTGCTATGTACATAGGTGTGACCTTACACGGGTGTGACATTACACACATGTGCTGTTGCAGGGTCAGGGTCAGGGTCACAGCTCTGTCCTTGCACTATGAGCTGAATGTTTAGCTTGATGATATCACCATCTAGTGGCAGACTGGGGAAGTACACCTAACAATTAGCAGAGTTTCTCTCCAGGACACACAGAATTTTTAACTAGTGGTACCTAAATTTTACTGTATCACTTTTGGGTAACCCTCTTCATGGAGTGCCCTGCTGTCAGACAACACTCTTCAGATGCCTGTTTCTCTCTATAATTGCTATATTATATCCGTTTTGTCAACACACGATATCATATAAACAGGCTAGTGCTCCATTGCACCTCTTTGTAGCACAGTTTCCAGTGGTGACTATTGAGGGACAGCTGCAGATCATAGGAGCATACAGAGTTGTGTTCACTAGGACTCTGTAGCCATTCTTGTTTTCTATGTTGCAATAGGAGCACACACCTCCCAACTGTCCTGGGTTCAGCGGAACATTCCTGGATTCTGGGTCCTGTCCCACTGTCCCGGTTGGTGGGAGGTATGTATGTATGAGCACGGGGGCATCCCCAATGCTGCGAGAAAAATCTCCAGCACCGTCTCCATCTTCTTCTGGAATGGCCTCTCTCTGCGTCTTCTTCCACGCTGGAAGTCAAACTTCTATGCATGCACATGCCAGCTCTGCCGCGGGCATGTGCAGAGCCGACTGCGCATGCGTAGAAGTTTGACCCCCCAGCGCCGGAAGAAGATGTGGAAAGAGGCTGATCCAGATGAAGATGGAGAGTTCTCTTGTAGCTTTGGGGACACCCCCAGTGCTGTTTGAGCACTGGGGACCGCCCCCAGTGCTGCAAGAGAACTCATTTGCATACGGAAGAAACTGAACGGCGGCGCGGAGAAGACATCTAAAGGTAGGAGAATAATAGCCTTTCTTAAGGATATTCCTACGTGTTAGGGACAAAAAAATTCATTTTAATGATAGAATCCCTTTAAAATAGGAGGGCAGATGGAGGGGGGGGGGGGGCATTAAACTGGGGGCAGATGGAGGGGGACATTAAACAGTGGGGTTCGCTGGATGAGGACATTAAACCATGGGGGTAGCTACAGGGGGACATGTCTGATTCTAGTTGCCCTGTGTTTAATGTCCTCCTCCAGCCGCCCCATTTTAATGTCCCTATCATACTACCCCCACGATTTAATGTCCCCCCCCCGCTACCCCAGTTTAATGTCTTCCTCTAGTTTCTTCATACTGTGGGGCAATTGGAGGGGAACCTTATAATGCGGGGGCATTAAATGGTCGGGTGACTGTAAGAGGATTATATTGAGTGGTGGCACATAGAACAAATGGATGAGAATGGGCGGAGTCAGTGTATAAGTGGGTGGGGCTAGATTTGTCCTGGGGCGCACATTCTGTCCCTCTTTCTATCTATTGGTATGGAAGAGGCATGTCCAGTATTTGGCTGTCTATTGGCATAATAGGGACCCATTTGACCACTTGCTGCTACATCAACCTCCCCTAAGTAACAGCTAGCCCCTCCCACTTTCTTGAAAACCCAGAGTGGGCGCCCCTCCACTGTATACAAAAGCATAGAAAAGGTTGGTTAAGACCCCTGGTAGCGGTCGGCACCTACAAAGCACTGCTCAAAATTTCTTCTTGTAAATGTATTACTTGCAGTTGGGTGTTATCCCGTTCCCAGTTATGTTATTCCAAGATGGGCGGTTGTCGCAGGAATGTAGCAGGTATTAAAGCCATCATCTTGCCCACTGTTATAACTATAGGGGTTGCAGTAGTCATAGCAGCAATGGAGCCTAGAAGCCAGAGGGGCCACAAGTCAACCTCAGCACCCTATGGATGGTTATAATTCTTTGATCTCCTTTCTGATCTCCTTTGATGGCTGAGAGTCTGTGCATCGTAAATTCATGAGCCTTGCCCTCTGGTGCACTAGAGTGAGATTTATGATACACAACCTCCCACTGTCAGAAAGGAGAAAATTAGCCCTTTATTGGCAAAAACAGCAGTTAGTCAGCAGTGTATAGTCATGGAGGGAAGTGGCTGCACAAAAGGGGGCATCATTACTATATAGGGGGAACCGACAGGGGATGGAAATGATGACTTCATGAAGAAGTCTTCATGGTGGTCTAGGCCAGATAGAAAAGGAAAGGGGACTGTAAATGCTGCTAAAAGGTATCAATGTGATGCGGCTGCTGGTTGTGAAGAGAAATTGCAAGGCTAGGCTTACACTAGTGTTGGTCTCTCCATCATTCATGTCCACATAGGGACCCAAACGAGAGCCTGTCTGCTAAAAAAGTGGTTACCAGTGGACACCCACAGACCCCCTAGACTATAATGGGGTCCACCATGTGTCTGTTGGGTTTCAGTATAAAACCAGTGGAATTTTAGGTGGAATCTGCGTTGGAGTTGGTAAAGGGCCCCATTTACTTACCTCTCCTGGCTCCGGGCCTACTAGTTTGACGTCCCTGATCTCACATGACCAGGGCCTGCGTCCTTATGAGTCGCGACGCAGGCCCAGGTCATGTGACGTCCTGTACGTCATTGAGGATGGTTGACATCAAAGGGGAGTACAGCGGAGCCAAGGATAGGTAAGTAACATTGTTTTTTTATGTTTGTCTCCCCCCCTTGGGTCTCTGATTATTATTATAATTGTTCATGGGTGTCCACAGTGGGGCATAATACTGTGTGCAAGGGCCGCTATGGGGCATAATACTGTGTGCAGGGAGACTCCAATGCAGATGTGAACCTAGCTTCAGCTGAGCTTTCGTACCATAGCCCGTGAAGCTTTAGTGCCCCTGACCTTGGCAGTGATCACTTGGGCGCTGTAATTATACATGAAGGTGCCCTGACATTTTATGACGGGTGTTGAGGTCCCAGCAAACAAACCAATCTCGGATCCCTGTTAATTTTTTAAATGAGCCCAGGTGTATTGAAAAAAATAGAAAAATTCATCCTGACCTGTCCCCGATGCTCCGGTGTCCTCATGCGCCTCCCAATTCTTCTGCTCTGGTGCAATTTTGCCGGGTCTCTTCCAGAGGTCATGTGGCCGCTGAGGCCAATCACCAATTGAAATGTTTTGTTGCAGATTTGTATTCCGTTTGCTGATTTCAGATTTTCCGTACCATAGATTTAAAGGGGATGTCCAGTAGGGAAAAATGTTAAGTACCAATGTAAATTTGGAACTGGATCCAGTAAAAATCAGACACAACTGGCCATAACCCATCACTGTCCTTCAATGCCCAACGTATCGCCCAATGAGAAGATGAAGACGACGTCGCAGACATTCCGCTCAACTTTTTGTCTATGTTTTTGTAAGTACCATTGAATTATAAGGGTAAGAACATGTATTGGGATAGGCACAAGTCTATTTTCTGGTCTGTGATTATTCCCTGACTTATCCCAAAACAGTAGCCTACCACAAAACCCCTTTGGTTTGGCCACAAGGACGCGGCTCAGAATTACCATTTAAACCAATGGTGTAACTTTGCTTTTTTAATGTAACTCGACTCCTGGAAATTCAATGCTGTTGGGGCAGGAGGTCAATAACACCAGACTCGCTAGGAGAGTTTCTGCCTAAATCCCTCACAAAGCTTCATATCCCTAATTAAAAACAGAAACAATAACAAATTCCCATCATGTACTTTCCACTTTGTGGTAAAGAAGAAAAACACAACAGAAAAAAATAGTTCGAGGAAGATTTTTTTTTTTACGTATTATTTTTTCCTCCAGCCATTATTCCTGTAATGTTTACATTGCTGTATTTGCTTTGGTTTTACCGTTCAGTTTTCTTGGTTCTAAATTCATTTGTTACACTTGAATTGCATTAGGATTTAATGTTATGGATATCACGGGGGATGGAAAACAGTTAATCTTTTGGAAAGCCAGAATTGCAGATCTACGGACAACCACGTGGGGGAGAAAGAGAACTATAAAATCAAGGGATAGGGGAAGTTTTTGGAGCTGTGGAAATTTTTTAGAACCGCTTTTAGTTTACTTTTAATAGCAGATTATTAGATATATATTAAAGATATTGACCCTCGGTGTCTCAGTGCTATACTAAGTTAAGGCCAAAAATCAGACATTTTTTTTAAATTTTTTTAACCATGTGGTTGTTAGATCCCATTGTAAAGTGTACAGGTTATAGTTGCAAAACTGATGCATAGGAGTCCACTGATGGAAAGCAGAATCTTTACACAGATGTAGCAGAGCTGAATTTGCCAATTTGTGCAAAACATACTGATAGTGTAATGTTTGGTCTGCAATTTTACGTAGGACTGCGGAAAAGATGCAAATCTATCATATCGTAGTGAGTCACAGCAGTGTGCAAAAGTAACCTATCTATAAAACATAGTTTAGCACCAATGGCATAAGTAAAGTCTTGTGGGCCCCGATGCAATCTTTTCTCCGGGGCCCCCTACCTCATCCCTACAGAATATTCTTTATAGACATGGTTTGGGTACTAAGGAGTGTCAACTTTAATCAACTTTAGTGTGGTTAGGAAAATCTGTGGATCTCCTTGGCTTATGGGCCAGATGGAAGCTGCAATCTCAATAGTGATGCGAGTGCTTATGAGCCCCATAAGGCTCCTGGGCCCTGGTGTGACTGCACCCTGTGCACCCCCTCAACTTACACCTTTGTGTAGAACACTGTCAGGGTTATAAACCTATCTATAAAGAATATTGCAGAACACTCTTAAAACTCCTAAGAACCTATCTATAATACATATAGTGTATGACACTGTCAGGGCTCCTAGGAACCTATCTATAATACATAGTGTATATCACTGTCAGGGCTCCTAGGAACCTATCTATAAAACATAGTGTATGACACTGTCAGGACTCCTAGGAACCTATCTATAAAACATAGTGTATGACACTGTCAGGACTCCTAGGAACCTATCTATAAAACATAGTGTATGACACTGTCAGGGCTCCTAGGAACCTATCTATAAAACATAGTGTATAACACTGTCAGGGCTCCTAGGAACCTATCTATAAAACATAGTGTATGACACTGTCAGGGCTCCTAGGAACCTATCTATAAAACATAGTGTATGACACTGTCAGGGCTCCTAGGAACCTATCTATAAAACATAGTGTATGACACTGTCAGGGCTCCTAGGAACCTATCTGTAATACATAGTGTATGACACTGTCAGGGCTCCTAAGAACCTATCTATAATACATAGTGTATTACACTCCCCCCTTCATGTGACCACAGTTTCTCGTCCCCTCGTCTCAGCCCCAGTGTCATGCCGTTCTCCCCCCTCCTTCATCTGCCCCAGTGTCATGCCGTGCTCCCCCCTTCATTTGCCCCAGTGTCATGCCGTTCTCCCCCCCTTCATCTGCTCCAGTGTCATGCGATTCTCCCCCCCTTCATCTCCCCTAGTGTCATGTCATTCTCCCCCCTTCATATGCCCCAGTGTCATGCCGTTCTCCCCCCCTTCATCTGCCCTAGTGTCATGGCGTCTTCCCCACCTTTCATCTGGCCCAGTGTCAAGCCGTTCTCCCCCCCTTCATCTGCCTCAGTGTCATGCTGTCTTCCACCGCTTCATTCCCTTCCCACCCCCGTGGTTTCGCCAGACTGACCGCTGGAGGGCGCACGCTGGGCTGTGGCGCTGGTGGCGTGTGCGGCTGTCGGCTGCCGGCATGCAGGACAACATTTTCTTCATGTCAAGCCGCAGCCAGCCTGTGCCTCTGTAACTCTGCCCTCTGCAGTTGCCTGGGCCAATGGCAGCACGCCATATGACGTTGTGACATCATCGCAGGTCCTGCTGCCTACAACGACTGCGAATTCGGTCCTCGCGGCTGGCAAACGCGGCTATATACGGTGCTTGCAAGGCGTCCTCTATCCCTTCACACCTCCGTGGTTCCGCCTGACTCACCGCTCCAGGGCGCGCGGGCTGGCTCCAGCGCGGGCGGCGTGTGCGGCTCGCAGCTGCCGGCATGGAGGACACCATTTTCTTCAGGTCGTTCCGCGGCCGGCTTCTGCCTCTGTCGCTCTCCCCCCTGCAGTCACCTGGGCCAAGGGCAGCACGCCGTATGACGTTGTGACGTTATCTCAGGCCCTGCTGCCTACACCGACCGTGAATTCGGTGCTCGCAGTCGGCCAACCGGGCAATAAACGTGGATGGTGAGCCGCCTATATTTTATTCCCGGTGCCATTCTAGGTATGTGCAAAATTTGAGGGAAATCCGTTCGCCCGTTGCGGCGTGATTGCGGAACAAACATCTAAACTCACAAACATCCAAACTTTCACATTTATAATAGTAGGAGTTACAATTTTACAAAGTGTTAAGGATTTTCCCTAAGCATCTTGTATGGCGTTTGTATGTTCTCCTGCTGTTTGTGTTGCTTTCCGCAGGGAACTCCCGTTTCGTCTCTTAATCAGGTGTCTATAAAAGGCTTCATCTTTCTTTTGGTGGATTCTCAGGTCTGGTTGACATTTTTTCCCATGGCGCATTCCAGTAAATACGTCTCCATACACCCACGAAGTCTCTTCAATGAGAGCTAGAACTTCTCCTAAAGTCTAATCCAGTATTGACATGTCAAAGAATAAAAAAGTTGCCCACAATTCATTTTTCCTGGTGATCATTAGAGATGGTTGAACCTCTGAAGAGTCATTTGATTTTGGGTTCGGATGGTTCAGCCTAAAGAGTAAGATCGAATAAATTTGTCACCATTCAGCAGTGAAATTTTTATAGTCTGAGGTCTCTTCAGACAAAGATGAAGACAAAGTTCCAGGGGTTGAGGAAACATTTATACTCCTGTCTCTTGGGCATCTCCATTGCATTGCATGCTCCCTTGGGGTCCGTTCCTTGGGTGACATCCAATGTATGAGATCACCTTCTATGATTGGGCCTTAGCTGTCACATGGAGTCCGACATCTTGAAGCTTGCATTACAAACCCAAAATTTTTGAAAAATTTGGCTTCTATTTGGTTAGTTATGAACTGATCTCTAGTGATTGTGGTTAATGTTGCCTATAAAAAATATATATATTTTTTCTTGAATGCCTATGTATTGGCTAGTACAGTCCTATGAAAAAGTTTGGGCCCCCTATTAATCTTAATCATTTTTAGTTCTAAATATTTTGGTGTTTGCAACAGCCATTTCAGTTTGATATATCTAATAACTAGGCTTGAGCCGATCTTGACTTTTCAGGATCGATTTTAAAATCCGATTTCCGATTTCATTTTTCATCCGAACCCGATCTCGATCCCAATTCCGGTCCCAATGCAAGTCAATGGGATTTTTTTTATTAATCGGAGATCGGATTTTAAAAGCAATCCTATTCACTATACAGCATGGAATCTAATAATTGTTAGAATCCACGCTGTGTAGTGAATCACTAAAGTAGCCAGAGGATTTTTTTTAAATCCTCTGGCTACTTAGCCCCCCCTGGTGTCCACTTACCTGCAGAGATGGCTGGTCCGGTGCCCGGTGCCTTCCTTCTTCTTCGCCTCGCTGCCGCTCCATGCTCCCTGCCAGGTTAGGAGAGTGTGGGCGGCTTAGGAGAGTGTGGGTGGGTACTGGGAGGGGAGATGTCACGTCTCCCGCCCTATACCCGCCTACACTCTCCTAAGCCACAAGCCCCGCCTACCTAGCGCTTTAAACACTAACCTGAGAGGTGGGGCAGCGAGGCGAGAAGAGCAGCGTGGAGCGGCAGCGAGGACAAGAAGAAGGAGGGCACCGGAGCAGCCATCTCTACAGGTAAGTAGCTGCTAGCGATGTTTAGTTTAGCCTCCCATTCGAATGAATGGAGGCAGCCGGCGCGCAGGGGGTTAAGGCTGTGTGCCGGCTGCTTCCATTCATTCCTATGGAACTGCAGTGGAGCCTTCATACAGCATATACACAGTGTGAAGGCTAAGCAAAGCATTGTGGGAAAAGGTCACCGATCTCGATCCCACATAAAAAGATCGTGTTCGGAATTCCGATCGCGATCGTGAAATTTTCTCGATCGCCGATCGGAATCCGATCTTTTCCGAACACGATCGCTCAACCCTACTAATAACTGATGGACACAGTAATATTTCTGGATTGAAATGAGGTTTATTGTATGAACAGAAAATGTGCAATATGCATTAAACCAAAATTTGACCGGTGCAAAAGTCTGGGCACCTCAACAGAAAAGTGCCAGTAATATTTAGTAGCTCCTCCTTTTGCCTCTAGTCGCTTCCTGTAGCTTTTAATCAGTTCCTGGATCCTGGATGAAGGGATTTTGGACCGTTCCTCTTTACAAAACAATTCAAGTTCAGTTAAGTTTGACGGTGGCCGAGCATGGACAGCCCGCTCTCAAATATTAAGATTAATAGGGGTGCCCAAACTTTTTCATAGGACTGTATATATGTATAATGATGTGTGTTCCACCCCAGTATCTGCTAGATGGACCTTCCTTTGCATAGGCTGCGTCATTGTGGTTACATTTGTTGCATGCAGTGGGAGCTTCACAGTTTGAACCTCGCCTCATGGATCCCCTTTTGTGGCCTAGGCTCCCTTATATTTCTTCTCTCCTGAGCTGTCAGTCATAGGCCCGGTCTTGAGTCTACTGGAACTTATCAACATTTTTTGGTAACTAAACTTTACTTTTTCTCTAAGAGATTTGCAAGAGATCTGAGTGTGCAAATAAATAGTATTTTCCCCGTTGTCTGTTGTTAATTATCACTAAAATTTGATCTGTATTCACTTCAAAGAATTTCACGTCTTTTCTTTCCATTATATGTGTCATAACGATGGTTATTTAATATGAACCAAACGTGAGGACGCGGCCGCGCCAAAGGATGAAGACTATGTGTTTATACTCGGGGTCTTTCATGCCCAGTGAGTCACTTGCACTTCTGAGGGCTCGAAGTGTCTCCCGACAATGTGATGTAATAATAGTCTAGTACAAATAAAGTGGCCGCTCCCGGGAGACCGATCCCATCGAGATATCATAACAATGAGAGTCCATGTTGCCGGTGTTGGGTTGGGCACAGGTGTAACGATTTATGATAAGTTTTTTTGCATCATTTGGGGGGGGGGGGGGATGGAGATGGGCAAGGTACTTCGTCATGAGCCGGGGTTGACCCAAACATCCCACATTTTGACTGTCTCTTCAGATCCCAGAATATAACAGTTAGGGATCCAGGGGAGGTGAACCCGCCCCCTAAAAAAAAACAGTTACACTTCCCATCCCTCTTTCGGCCGTCTTTGTCAGTGATGTCATGCGTACCCCTGTGGCCTGTGATTGGGCTTCAGCTCTGACATGGGCACACCTAGCATTATGATGTCATGATCGGTGTGCCCATGTTACCACTGTTGTCCAATCATAGGTCTTAGCAGAGATCCCAAGCGCATGACGTCACTAGGAGAGTGCTGGACACTACGAGGAGGCCGAAAGGTGAAATGAATCTTGGAAGGTTCGTCTAAATTGTACCCTTGACTGGGTGATGTCTGTACTCGGATGACTCGGAGTGGAACCATTGAGTTGCAGCACTGAAGTCCTGTATTGGAAGAATCACATCTGCATGAAGTTGTATGTTCTCCCCAGAGTCTCCAGGATTGATGGCTTTCTTTCCAGACACCAAAACAGACTGATAGACTAATTGTCTTCTATAAAATTGCACCTAGTGTGAGATAGAGAAATTAGATGTATATATACTGTCTATCTATCTATCTATCTATCTATCTATCTATCTATCTATCTATCTCCTATCTATCTATCTATCTATCTATCTATCTATCTATCTATCTATCTATCTCCTATCTATCTATCTATCTATCTATCTATCTATCTATCTATCTCCTATCTATCTATCTATCTATCTATCTATCTATCTATCTATCTATCTATCTATCTATCCATCCATCCATCCATCCATCCATCCATCCATCCATCCATCCATCCATCCATCCATCCATCCATCTATCTATCTATCTATCTATCTATCTATCTACCTTCCCTATGAGGGAATTCTCAGTGAATACAGTCTGTTCTGGATCTTCATCGCTTGGCCAGAAGTTACTCTGGAGGACCAGTCCTGTCCTATATTACACAGAAAATCCATTGATTTGAATGGACACTGTGTAATGCTTAATTTTTCCTCTGGGGGCGCTGTAGAGAAATGATTTCTCTACAGATTACTGCTGATTACTGTAAGTTACTGCAGTTGGACACTTACCGGTCACCTTCTTGCCAAGAGATATTGCCCAAAATGCAACACCACTTTAATCCAGCCCTGTTTGGCTCATGCTGCCATCCGTATTTGTAGGAATAATTTCCTATTTGGCGACTTCTGATGTCACTGCAGCTAAAATAACTTTATTTTTACTGCATAACCTAATGGAGTCTCTGTCCCATGTGTTATGTGACTTATATTTTACAGCGGCCGAGTAACATTTTCCCTACAAAATATCTCCCGGCACATTTGCGGCCAGTGTACTGGCATATGGATTATACCTCTCGGAGATTTAAGGTTCAATCTGTTTATGTGTGAACACGTACTTGGCAGACACCTCTGTTGTGAAGGCTGGAATAAGAAAAACATACCTTGGACACACGGATCCCGTGTCCTACCATCTGCTCTCCCAACCCCGCCATCACTTATGATGGAAATGAATCATATGAGTCATGTTATTAATTCATTACTGAAGCCGCGCGGGTGGGGATATTTATGACACTTGGGCGCTGCGTTTGACAAATACAAAAGTCCGTGGGATTATAATTAAGTTATTTTGCTACATGGGTGAAATTTTACACCCCATCTAGACACATTATACTCAGGGCATCGTACGCAGCTGGACCTGCTTTCTTATTTCTGCTCAGGGTCAAGGGCAGTGAAGTTGTGGTAAAGGGGGAGGGTTCTTAATATATACTAGAAAGATATATTTCCCACAGCTGCTCCCCCTTATGACACAGAATTCACTAAAAACACCAATATTAAACACTAGGCTCATTTATGAAGACTTATTGCAAACATTTTTTAAGGAACTCAACACATTCTTATGTATATTGTCTCCAGACTCTTGAGCCCAGTTCTGGAGAGTCAGATGAAAAACTGTATCCTAAGATATCAGTCGTTTCCTCCTCTTCACGGTCCACTGTGACACAACTGGCTGCAGCAGGAGCCTCCCCCCCCCCCCCCACAGTCATGTCTTCCTGTTAAATGGTCTATGGAATGGGCAGGGCTAAAAGAAGAGAAAAACAGGAAGATGGCCATGAGGGGATGGGGTCATGTGACAGGTAGGGTTGAGCCGATCTTGACTTTTCAGGATCGATTTTAAAATCCGATTTCCGATCATTTTTCATTTGATCCCGATCTCGATCCCAATTCCGATCCCAATGCAAGTCAATGGGATTTTTTTTTATTAATCGGAGATCATTAAAAGTAATCCTATTCACTATACAGCATGGAATCTAACAATTGAACGCTTTAATTGTTAGAATCCACGCTGTGTAGTGAATCACTAAGTAGCCAGAGGATTTATTTTTAATCCTCTGGCTACTTAGTCCCCCCTGGTGTCCACTTACCTGCAGAGATGGCTGCTCCGGTGCCTGGTGTTCTTCTTCACCTCGCTACTGCTCCACGCTGCTCTTCTCGCCTCACTGCCCCCTGCCTCCCAGATTAGGAGAGTGTGGGCGGGTTAGGAGAGTGTGGGCGGGTACTGGGAGGGGAGACGTCACGTCTCCCCACCCTGTACCCGCCCACACTCTCCTAAGCCACAAGCCCCGCCTTCCTAGCTCTTTAAACACTAACCTGGGAGGCGGTGGCAGCGAGGCAAGAAGAGCAGCATGGAGCGAAGCGAAGAAGAAGGAGAACACCAGGCCCCGGAGCAGCCATCTCTGGAGGTAAGTAGCTACTAGAGATGTTAGTTTAGTCTCCCATTAGAATGAATGGAGGCAGTCGGCGCGCAGCGGGTTAAGGCTGTGTGCTGGCTGCTTCCATTCATTCCTATGGAACCGCAGCAGAGCCTTCACACTGAGTATACACTCCACTCAGAATGAGCGGAGCGTATACTCAGTGTGAAGGCTAAACAAAGCATTGTGGGAAATAGTACCGATCTCGATCCCACCTAAAAAGATCGTGTTCGGAATTCCGATCGCGATCATGAAATTTTCTCGATCGCCGATCAGAATCCGATCTTTTCCGAACACGATCGATCAACCCTAGTGACAGGCAAGGAGGTGCTTCCTGCAATGGGCGTAGCTATAAGTGGTGCAGAGCTAGCAATCACTACCAGGCCCCGGCGCCTGAAGGGGCCCAAAAGCTTCTCCACAATATAAGAAGATATTAGTATTTTACATTAGATTTTTAGATGACAGATTTTGCATTGGGGCCCAGTTCTAGTTACATATGTGCTTTCTACTACTTTTCTGATAACTTCACCCTATACAATGGTTAGCCCCGCCCCTTCATCAACTGTATTATGATTGGGGCTTGCACAAAAGCCATCACAGGGAGCTCTGCCTGGTTCCTGTCATGTGACAGGTCAACCAAATCCAGTGATCCATTGCCATGACAGTCAGGAGCCTATTGAAAGTGCCAAGGCTTGTCGCTCATTTACTCCTATTGCAGGCTGCTCTATGAATCCTGTTATAGAAGTACTGATATTTTGGAATGCATTAGTGATCAGTCCCTTGGGGTTATTAAAAAAATAAATAAATAAATAAATAAATAAATAAATAAAATAATATAAATATTCACATCATCCACCCCACAAAAAGAGATGTCCTATGCCTCCCTGTACATGGAAATATAAAAAAGATATGGGTGTCAGAATATGGTGACTTTAATAAAAAAAAAAAAAAATTTTGTAAATTTTTGGATTTTTATTAAGGGGTTAAAATATAAATAAAAACATATAAATTTGGTATCCTGGAGATCGTACATAAAACATAGAATACAGGTGACACGCCATTTTGGCAAAAAGCAATGGCCATAGGGGCCACACAGTGGCTTAGTGGTTAGCACTGTAGCCCTGCAGCGCTGGGTCCTGGTGTTCAGATCCCACAAAGGGAAAAAAAACATCTGCAAGGAGTTTGTATGTTCTTCCCGTGTTTGCATGGATTTCCATCCCATATTCCAAAAAGACATACCGATAGGGGATAAAATATACATTGTAATCTCTATGTGGGGCTCACAATCTACAATCAAACATTAAGCCCTCCTATGGCTCTGCAAACAGAAAAATAAAAAAAGTTTTGGGTCTGGAAGGCGGGAAGTCAAAAATGAAAAATGCCACCAGCTGCAAAGGGTTAAAGGGTAAGTCTCTACATCGTGTTAATACCATCTCAGTGATATCGGCCCAGATGCCCATCTATGTTCTGTGTATACTCTAACACTCACATCTTTACCACCAAGGGTATAAAGGTTACTGCAGCACATTTTTTTCCCTATTTTTTCAAGGTAAGCTTAGATTTCTCCCGACAAACTTTGCCCTGACCTCAACAACTTGAAGTCTGCGCTGAACTTGTTATCTTTCTAAATGAATTTATACTGATTCGTTCTGCTCAATGTGGTTTTCAAAGCAAAATACATTAAAAGTTAATTTGTCTTGTCCCTGCCATTGAGCCTTGAACAGACAGAATGAATCTTGTTCACATTCGTTTTATAGATACTTTGTAATATTCTACATAATATAATCTAGATGATTAATTTTATGATAATGAATAAAAAAAATGCAAAATATTAAAATAAACAACACAACGCCATTACAAATCAGTCATTGATCTTGGCTTATGTATTTAAAGGGGTTTCCCAAGAGCATAATGGCATATAAATATGAAGACAATCAAAAGTTAGAATTTTTGCAAATATAAAAAATTACAAATTTTGCAGTTTTAAAGATTTTTTCCAACCTTCTTAGTGGTGACATCTTTTGTCTTGATCAGTTTCCAATGGACATGTCCATGAACGTAGGAAGTTTATATGGTCAGAAACCCAGCCATGAGGTCCTTATTGTGGACAGGTTATCAGGATGTACATGTATGAGAAGATAACCAGACCACAATAAGGACATCATGGCTGGTTATCAGAAGGACACTACATGTATGAGAAGATAACCTGACCACAACAAGGACATCATGGCTGGTTATCAGGAGGACACTACATGTATGAGAAGATAACCTGACCACAATAAGGACATCATGGCTGGTTATTAGGAGGACACTACATGTATGAGAAGAAAACCCGTCCACAATAAGGACATCATGGCTGGTTATCAGGAGGACACTACATGTATGAGAAGATAACCCGACCACAATAAGGACATCATGGCTGGTTATCAGGAGGACACTACATCTATGAGAAGATAACCCGTCCACAATAAGGACATCATGACTGGTTATCAGGAGGACACTACATCTATGAGAAGATAACCTGACCACAATAAGGACATCATGGCTGGTTATCAGGAGGACACTACATGTATGAGAAGATAACCTGACCACAATAAGGACATCATGGCCGGTTATCAGGAGGACACTACAGGTATGAGAAGATAACCTGACCACAATAAGGACATCATGGCTGGTTATCAGGAGGACACTACATGTATGAGAAGATAACCCGACCACAATAAGGACATCATGGCTGGTTATCAGGAGGGGACACTACATGTATGAGAAGATAACCTGACCACAATAAGGACATCATGGCTGGTTATCAGGAGGACACTACATGAATGAGAAGATAACCAGACCACAATAAGGACATCATGGCTGGTTATCAGGAAGACACTACATGTATGAGAAGATAACCCGACCACAATAAGGACATCATGGCTGGTTATCTGGAGGACACTACATGTATGAGGAGATAACCCGACCACAATAAGGACATCATGGCTGGTTATCAGGAGGACACTACATGTATGAGAAGATAACCTGACCACAATAAGGACATCATGGCTGGTTATCAGGAGGACACTACATGTATGAGAATATAACCTGACCACAATAAGGACATCATGGCTGGTTATCAGGAGGACACTACATGTATGAGAAGATAACTCGACCACAATAAGGACATCATGGCTGGTTATCAGGAGGACACTACATGTATGAGAAGATAACCCGACCACAATAAGGACATCATGGCTGGTTATCAGGAGGACACTACATCTATGAGAAGATAACCCGACCACAATAAGGACATCATGGCTGGTTATCAGGAGGACACTACATGTATGAGAAGATAACCTGACCACAATAAGGACATCATGGCTGGTTATCAGGAGGACACTACATGTATGAGAAGAGAACCTGACCACAATAAGGACATCATGGCTGGTTATCAGGAGGACACTACATGTATGAGAAGATAACCCGACCACAATAAGGACATCATGGCTGGTTATCAGGAGGACACTACATGTATGAGAAGATAACCCGACCACAATAAGGACATCATGGCTGGTTATCAGGAGGGCACTACATGTATGAGAAGATAACTTGACCACAATAAGGACATCATGGCTGGTTATCAGGAGGACACTACATCTATGAGAAGATAACCTGATCACAATAAGGACATCATGGCTGGTTAT
Organism: Leptodactylus fuscus; assembly: GCF_031893055.1. Classification (NCBI taxonomy): domain Eukaryota; kingdom Metazoa; phylum Chordata; class Amphibia; order Anura; family Leptodactylidae; genus Leptodactylus; species Leptodactylus fuscus. The sequence goes on along the minus strand of NC_134267.1, from coordinate 13,333,770 downwards.
CAGGAGGACACTACATGTATGAGAAGATAACCCGACCACAATAAGGACATCATGGCTGGTTATCAGGAGGACACTACATGTATGAGAAGATAACCCGACCACAATAAGGACATCATGGCTGGTTATCAGGAGGACACTACATGTATGAGAAGAAACCTGACCACAATAAGGACATCATGGCTGGTTATCAGGAGGACACTACATGTATGAGAATATAACCTGACCACAATAAGGACATCATGGCTGGTTATCAGGAGGACACTACATGTATGAGAAGATAACTCGACCACAATAAGGACATCATGGCTGGTTATCAGGAGGACACTACATGTATGAGAAGATAACCCGACCACAATAAGGACATCATGGCTGGTTATCAGGAGGACACTACATCTATGAGAAGATAACCCGACCACAATAAGGACATCATGGCTGGTTATCAGGAGGACACTACATGTATGAGAAGATAACCCGACCACAATAAGGACATCATGGCTGGTTATCAGGAGGACACTACATGTATGAGAAGATAACCCGACCACAATAAGGAAGTTTCACCAAATAGCTAATTTTCAAATTGACAAAAACATCGTGACAACGGCTACATTGATTCACAAGGGAAAAAAAAACACCATTTCATTCAGGTGACCCTAACCTATCCAAAGAACTGGAGTAATATGCTGAGTTTTGGGCTTGAAGTAGTTTTCCAGGACACCCAGCACTCTACCCTTAACCTTTACTAAGTAGTGGCAGCGTTGCTGTGGCCACAATCCAATGAAGGAATGCAAAAATAACTATCTTTTTATGGATATGCAAATCAACCTGTAGGGGCGTCTAGGGTGGGGTATTGGATTTGGTGGATTTGCCTACAGAAAGTCATGACCCAGGCAGAGGCTAAAGGTGTGACATTGTGCAGTGATTTCAAAGGAGAACCAGAGCACTTGGCAAATCAGGCTCCACCCCTGTTGCACTTGCAGGCTGATTTGCATATCGATGAAAAGATGATTATCAATGCCGAGAGGGGAATAAGATGTTGTCAGACACTTACGGTTGGGGTTTATCTACTTATCTTAGACATGTTATTAGCAAAGATAGGCCTATTAAAATTTGAAAAAAAATACGTATCATCTCAACAGCGCCACTCTGGTCCAATGGCCATATCTGCTATTGCATCTCATATCCATTCAAATGAGGCTGAGCTGCCTTACCAAACACAGCCCATGCACAGGCTGGTCACTGTATATGGGAAAAAAAATCAGATCCTTTAATTCTGAATGATGTGCAGAGCCCATAAACCAGATTCCCTGGAAAATATGCAAATTATATTAGGCAAAAACACCAAGGGACCCATAAATCCTTTCTCCTTTGTTATAAATTGGGTGTTATAGGAGACACAGCATTTTTTTTCTCTTAAGAAATGCAAGGTCTGAAGTTGATTTCCCCACTGATAAGGTTCAAAGCTTTACTTCTCAGACATCTCTGCCAAACGCAAGAGGAAACCCTGCTCTTCAAGTAGAATGCCTTTGTACGTGCGTACGTCCAACACAAACACGAAGGAAAAGAGGGAAAAATGAAAGAAATATGGCAGCAACACAACTATTCACATCAATGCCAGCAACGCGCAACCAAAACCTTCTCGTTTCCATCTTATATATGTATATAGATTTTTATTACTGGAAAGAATTTTGCCGCCATCACGCCCTGCAATATGTGAAATTGTGCAATTATATCTTGGGTGAGTAGATTATAATTTATTATATATTATAATATTATTATAGAATAATTATATGGCAGCTTAGCCTGCATTTATGTTTGTCGTTAAAGGGGCAGCCAGGTGAGTGTATAATAAAAATAAAGTATGCTCACCTATACCTGAAGCTCTGTTGTCTGATTCCAACTCCATTCTCTCACATGCTGTGGTTCACTGGGCAGGAAGTGGAGAGACTCATACGACCCCCCTGTCAGAGCTCCTAGGAACCTATATATAAAACATACTGTATTACACTGTCAGGGCTCCTAGGAACCTATCTATAAAACATAGTGTATGACACTGTCAGGGCTCCTAGGAACCTATCTATAAAACATAGTGTATGACACTGTCAGGGCTCCTAGGAACCTATCTATAATACATAGTGTATAACACTGTCAGGGCTCCTAGGAACCTATGTATAATACATAGCGCATGACACTGTCAGGACTCCTAGGAACCTATCTATAAAACATAGTTAAACATTTTTGCAAATATAAGTAATTAAACATTTTGCAGAGTTTTAAAGATTTTCTCTAAGTATCTTGTGGTCACAGTCTGTTGTCTTGATCTGTTTCCAGTAGATACGACCATGAATGCAGGAACTTTCTAAGGTCAGAAAATCAGCCATGATTTCTTTATTGTGGCCGGGATATCTTCTGATACATGTAGTGTCCCTGCCTGATAACCCGGCTACAATAAGGAAATCATAGCTGGGTTCCTGACAAATCCCAGACCATAGAACGTTTCTGCATTAGTGGTCATAACCATTGGCAACTGATCAAGATAAGAGACTGTCACCACTAAGAAAGTTAGAGAAAATCTTTAAAACTTTGCAGAATTTTTAATTATTTATATTTGCAAAAATGTTAAATTTTAATTATCTACAAATATAGATATGTTTATGTACATGGGAATACCCCTTTAAGAACCACTGTTGTAGAAGTTACAAAATTATAACTCAAATACCATCCAACTAAAAGTCGAGCTCCACCATGATACAAATATTTGGTGCAGGCAAAGAACAACGTTCAGGCTGTAAAGAACAAATATTTGGCGTAGTGATCATAAAAACTGCATAAGCAGAAACAAATCATCTCTTGCTTATTGAGGAGATTAATCTAGGATGCACGATGGTGCAAATTTTTGTAAATTCAAGACATAGACTTGGTCTACTCTATGTAACGGTTTTTGACAAATCTGTTGTTTTTCATACAGATTTGCAACGGATGCCATGTGCAGAAATGATCAGAGCATCTGATGTAGGCCAGGAGGACCTTGTCAGTGCCTGGTTCATAGTCTGATACATCCACTTACATGCTGGTAATATAAAAAGCAAAAAACTTGCAAGTCTTCAGTAGGTGATACCTTTTTCAATGGCTAACTCATAATGATGACAGAATATAATGTTTCAAAGCTTACTCTGGGATTCTTCTTCAGATATATCTAAAAACACTTTCTGCAGGCTGCATATTTATGTACAACAGGACACATAGGGATAGGATTTCAGGAGGAAGGGGGGGGGGGAGAGGCTTATTACTATATACATATAAAAACAAATAAACAATCCACAGTTCCCAGGTTCTTTATCTTTTTGGCTGTCTTAGTTCAGTGATTTGTATAGAATGACATGAACCCATGTGATGTATTCATTCCACTATCCAGAGTCTTGAATAGAGTCATGCACTTGTGCTCATAAATCAGTCACTGTTTTCTTGATTTAAAATTCCCTCTTAAAATCAAAATTTTCATGTCATTGGTGATATTATGATCTTCATTGCAGAAATGTTTTGGCATGGGAAGGTCCATTCTTTGTTCTCTAATTGTATGGTGATGTGAATTAATTCTCATTCTGAGTTTCTGTCCGGTCTCTCCAACATACAGATTTTCAGTGGAACATTTGGTGCAAATGATCAAATACACTACATTAGGTGTGTTACAGGTGAACGTACCTGGGATTTTATGTTCCCTGTTAGAGTTTGGTATCTCTATCCTGTCAGTGGTCAGTATGTGAGGGCAGGTTTTGCACCTTTTCTGTCCGCATGCAAATATTCCTGTGTTAGTTGGAGATGACAGTGAGCTACTGACCACCATATTCCTGAGGTTTGGTGGCTGTCTATAGCACAGGAGAGGGGGATCTGTAAATATGGATTTTAGACGGTGGTCTTTTTGCAGTAGTGAATGTTTTTTGCGTGTGATTCCTCTCAGCGTCTCCAGGTGGGGTTATACACTCACCGGCCACTTTATTAGGTACACCTGTCCAACTGCTCGTTAACACTTAATTTCTAATCAGCCAATCACATGGCGGCAGCTCAGTGCATTTAGGCATGTAGACATGGTCAAGACAATCTCCTGCAGTTCAAACCGAGCATCAGTATGGGGAAGAAAGGTGATTTGAGTGCCTTTGAACGTGGCATGGTTGTTGGTGCCAGAAGGGCTGGTCTGAGTATTTCAGAAACTGCTGATCTACTGGGATTTTCACGCACAACCATCTCTAGGGTTTACAGAGAATGCTCCGAAAAAGAAAAAACATCCAGTGAGCGGCAGTTCTGTGGGCGGAAATGCGTTGTTGATGCCAGAGGTCAGAGGAGAATGGCCAGACTGGTTCGAGCTGATAGAAAGGCAACAGTGACTCAAATAGCCACCCGTTACAACCAAGGTAGCCAGAAGAGCATCTCTGAACGCCGCACAGTACGTCCAACTTTGAGGCAGATGGGCTACAGCAGCAGAAGACCACACCGGGTGCCACTCCTTTCAGCTAAGAACAGGAAACTGAGGCTACAATTTGCACAAGCTCATCGAAATTGGACAATTGAAGATTGGAAAAACGTTGCCTGGTCTGATGAGTCTCGATTTCTGCTGCGACATTCGGATGGTAGGGTCAGAATTTGGCGTCAACAACATGAAAGCATGGATCCATCCTGCCTTGTATCAACGGTTCAGGCTGGTGGTGGTGGTGTCATGGTGTGGGGAATATTTTCTTGGCACTCTTTGGGCCCCTTGGTACCAATTGAGCATCGTTGCAACGCCAAAGCCTACCTGAGTATTGTTACTGACCATGTCCATCCCTTTATGACCACAATGTACCCAACATCTGATGGCTACTTTCAGCAGGATAATGCAATGCCATGTCATAAAGCTGGAATCATCTCAGACTGGTTTCTTGAACATGACAATGAGTTCACTGTACTCCAATGGCCTCCACAGTCACCAGATCTCAATCCAATAGAGCATCTTTGGGATGTGGTGGAACGGGAGATTCGCATCATGGATGTGCAGCCGACAAATCTGCGGCAACTGTGTGATGCCATCATGTCAATATGGACCAAAATCTCTGAGGAATGCTTCCAGCACCTTGTTGAATCTATGCCACGAAGAATTGAGGCAGTTCTGAAGGCAAAAGGGGGTCCAACCCGTTACTAGCATGGTGTACCTAATAAAGTGGCCGGTGAGTGTATGTGACGACCAGGGGCACCCGATTATTTTCCTGTTTGGTATTGTATTTTAATAAATCCGATCTTGGTATTCTGGATGGTAACCCTGCCTCAAGAATGTGTTTTTGAGGCTTCCGTTTTTAGATATACCTGAAGAAGAAGCCAGGAAGCTTCGAAACGTCATCATTATGAGTTAGCCATTAAAAAAGGTATCACCTACTGAAGACTTGCAAGTTTTTTGTTTTTTATATTTCATACCCACTGGCTAACACGGCACAAAAACAAACATTTTCCTTATACCATGCTGGTAATAGGAATACTATAGGTGTGTATGTGTATCTATCTGCTCTATAGAATAGGTTTAGCTATCGTCGAGCCGCTATGAGAAACTCGCAGTCTTGAGTTCATGCTGAAAGGGGCAGAGAAATGTGACCCCCTCAGGACTCTCCCCTGTTCATTTCCTCCAGAGTCGCATGACAATTACTAAGGTGAGGGTGACTTGCCGTGACATACCCCGAAAGCTTTCAAACTACCTAAAGAAAGAAAACATCAGGGCACACGTTGCTTTTATTGTCTGGGGAATATTTTAATGTACAGTCCACACGGGGAGCCCACACGGTTAATTTACTACCTTCTACTTTTATTCAAAAAAGCTGCTCATCGAATATTTTTACCACTCATCCGCAGTTTTACCTTCTTGCTCTTAATTGCAAGTCCTTTAGATGCAGCCATGGGAAAATCATTTAATTTCCAATAATATATGGATTCATAAAGCATAAACGGGAACATTAAAGGGACGGCCTAGTAGAAACACTCCATTCATAAGCCGGACCATGGAGGTTAATTAGCTGGAGTGTTGGCACTGATGGATGCGAAGATTTCTGACATGGACCACTTTTTTTTTCTGCTATGTCTAAATATTAATTTGTAAGAGAGACTGGATAAATATTACTGGGGACTTTTTGTGAAATTTTAATACGGAATGTGTTTTTGATTTTTTTTTTAAATTTTGGTATTATATTTGATAGGTCTGGACTGCCTGGCCCTTTAAGACATCTGGCAGGTTTGTAAAGTGAGATCCTTGGAGATGTAAGATGTTTCATACCGTCAGCATCCCCAGGATGGGGTGGACCTATAGCCTTTTGCGACCTCTTAAAAGCAGTAGGGAGCGCACTATGGTCATCTGGGATGTTCAGGTTAAAATGCTGAGTAAGCAAGGACATGTGAATTGCCCCAAAGACATCTCCATCATTGTCTCAAAAACGGGTGTTATTTTTAAAATTTGTTTATATACCCTTAAACAAGACAGGTTACCCCAACCAGGGATATATCCAGGTCCCTAGAGATGTTACTAGATATGGACCAACCTCTCAAGATTAGTTTTGCAAATATTCACACTTCTGCCACCAGTTTAATGTAAGACTAAGGCTATGTTCATATCTGTCCATTGTAGAGTTCGCTGAACATTGGAGGATTTTTTCATCTACTAGTTTCATTTTAAACATGGTGGACCACCGATGGACCCAATTATAGTCAATGGGATAACCAGAGGAGTAACACTATAAAATGACTCATATTTTGTAGCGGTTTCCCCCTCTACATGCTGTATCTTAAATTTGTAGTTCTCTCTAAAATAATGGGTTGAAACTAGCTGTCATATACTGCATTCAGTGAGTAGAGAAGAATCTGCAGTTTAACTGTCTCTCACTCAGAACCAGCTCCAGGATCGTGCAGGACATATATAGAGAAGGATGAACATGTACTGGTGGGATTAAAGCACTTTGGTTGCTATAGAAAGCTCTAACATCAGTCTAAACCTTGGGAAGAATATGCAAATCTGTCCTCCATGATGTAATTAGGAAGTCAGGTGCCTCAGTGTTGCAAACCAATAGAGGGCACTCACTGGAATGTGCAAGCCTGTCTTCCCTGATGTAATTAGGAAGACAGAATCTCAGTGATATAGCCCAATAGAGGCTGCTCCCTTTAACATCATGCTCGACCTTCCAAGAGGCCTTTGTTTTGCAATGATGCTGGGATTATTACCAGGTATAGTCTTTCCACCGAGAACGTCCGTTTCAATGTTATTGCATCTCGTCAGCCTGGTGTAGAGAAGACTAACCTGGTAGAGGTGAGAGGCTTAGACAGGGTTAGGGGAATATCGTCACTTCTTGGGGAGAGACCACCATTTAGGTGTGTGGAGACTTATTAAGCCTTTAGCACTCCACTGTGCAAGGAACCTTGGGAAGAATATGCAAATCTGTCTTCCATGATGTAATTAGGAAGTCAGGTGCCTCAGTATTGCACACCAATAGAGGGCGCTCACTGGAATGTGCAAGCCTGTCTTCCCTGATATAATTAGGAAGACAGAATCTCAGTGATATAGCCCAATACCCTGTCTAAGCCTCTCACCTCTACCAGGTTAGTCTTCTCTACACTGGGCTGACGAGATGCAATAACATCGAAATGGCCGTCCTCGGTTGAGAGACTATACCTGGTAATAATCCCAGCATCATTGCAAAACAAAGGCCTCTTGGAAGGTCGAGCATGATGCTAAAGGGAGCAACCTTTACTGGGTCATATCACTGAGATTCTATCTTCCTAATTACATCATGGAAGACAGATTTGCATATTCTTCCCATGGTCCCTTGCACAGTGGAGTACAGTCTAAACCTGTCATTCTTGTGACCTGCAGCCCTTAAAAAGATGAATAGAGCAGAGTGAAAGTCAGTTTTGAAGAAAGAGGGGACACAGGAAAAGCCTGATAAAAGCAGAAAGAGGAATTTCTCTCTGATAAGATATATTACAAATAGAGATGAGCAAACACTAACATGTCCGAGGTTCGAAATCCGATTCGAACAGCCGCACACTGTTCGACTGTTCGAACGGATTTTGAACCCCATTATAGTCTATGGGGGGAAATGCTTGTTTCAGGGGTAGGCAAAATTTGATAAAATTATACTTACCAAGTCCACGAGTGACGGTCGGGCTGGATTCTCCTTGAAGTCTTCTCCCGGCGCAGCTCCCCCGCGGCGTCTTTTGGCTGGAATTCACTCTGCCTAGGCATCGGGGCCTAGGCAGAGCCGACAGCGCATGCATGGTCGGCTCTGCCCGGCCCGATGCCTGAGCAGAGCAGACTGCGCATGCGAGGGCATGCCCGCGCATGCGCAGTCGGCTCTGCCTAGGCCGGATGCCTAGGCAGAGTGAATTCCAGCCAAAGACGCCGCGGGGACGCTGCACGGAGAAGACTTCTAAAGGCAAGAGAAGAACCAGCGTTGCTTGGCAGAATGTATAGCATTCTGCCAATCAATGCTGTTTCTGCATTGAACCTTAAACTTCGAACAGCTAGTAGTGTTCGATCGAGTATGAGTATCTCGAATACCGTAGTATTCGATCGAACACCCACTCGATCGAACACTACTCGCTCATCTCTAATTACAAAGTTTCTTCTAATCACCTATACTATTAATGGAAGAGAACTGGTAGAGTACACCAAATATATAGTTAGTAGAGGGGGCCCACAGACCCTCATCTCTCATTCAAAGTGGAGAATGGTTACAAAGAACATATCTCAATCTGGAGGACCTGTCCTGTCTTGTATTACATAGACAGCCCATTCATTTGCATGGGCACAGATTCATTTGCATGGGCACAGTGTAATGCTTCGTTTACCCTGTGGTGGCGCTAGTGGTGAACACTTTTTGCTAGGTTTTATCACAGATTACAGCTGATCACTTGGGGTTCTCTGGGACCTACACCTATCTCTAAAATCAACCCCCACAGCCCGCATAACCCAGCTCTTACCTTGCTTAGAAGACAATTCTCGCTTATTAGGCTTACAAAAGCGACATGACTTCTACCGGGAGCTCCATTATTTCCATAACTGCCATAGAAGTGACAGAGTTACAGTAGCTTACTGTCCTACGCCATTTCCATAATTCCCATTCATGTCTATGGCAGTTACAGAAACAGCATAGCTAATAGAGCCCAACCATTGAACACAGTCTTCTAGCTGGTCGGTTTTCGGTAAGAGTTGGGGTTCAGAGGCTGGGGGTTTATCCGGGACCCACATCTACCAGGCATTTATGACATATTCTGTGGGTATGCCCGAAAGGACTTTCATGGGAAAACCTTATAGTCAAGCACTGATCTACAACGGAGACTCGTTGGCTTATGGTGGAAAACAAGTGGCCAAATCCTAATAATTGGTTCTTTAATAACGCACATTGACATTTCCACTGCAGTACTATACGTTATTGTCTAATATTGTTTATTATGGCTTGGGGGGGTATTTTCCACTCCTCCGCCCCGTGCCGTCCATGGGTCACCTAGTATAAGTGGAGGCATTTTATTCGTAGGAAGCCGACCTGACCTTTACACATCTGTCGAAGAAAAATGAGCAATTTGTTTACGCCTTTTCCGATGACTGATATCACTTAAGAAAAATAGAAATCACCGAGTGATGAGATTAGATCTTCCACTGGAGACTTCACTTGTGTATTTGCATAGATATCTGTAAGATTTTCTCCTTGGATAACAATTAACCTCCTTTAACACCCCCAGACATTAGAATGTGCTTAAAATTAAAGACATCTGGATCTGTGTGCCATTGATAATGGCTGAGTGATAACCTCTCATCTCAACATCGCTCCAGCTGAATCTTTCTCCAAAATTTGAAGAATTTCACACTGAATGACAAGGTTTGGCTCTCGAACACATATTTTACTTGGGTCCCGGTGGTCTTACCAAGGTCAAGTTAAGGGTAGAGAAATCTTAGTATGGCTCATTGCTCAATAGGGATCTGCCGTCTTCCCCCCACCCTCTATTTAAAGGGAGCAATGGATTCTAAAGGAAGACACAAAATATTGCTCGGAAACCTCATCTTTGGAGATATTTTCCATTGGTTACTCTTTACAGTTTTTGGTTTATGAAAACATATTTCGAGCCCAACAGGAAAAAAATTCTTTCAGATGTTTAGGTATTGGTTAGATAGGGTCAGTGGCAGGGGTGAACCTAGCTTTTATGCCGCCTGAGGCGGACAACAGGGGGCGGAGCGAAGGGGGACGGGGTGGAGCGGACGGGGCGGTGTTAGCAGGCAGAGAGCAGGCAGGGAGAGGACCTGCTCTCTGCCTGAGCGTCAGGGGAGGCCACTGGAGCAGCGCTGCGTCCACAGGGCCTCCCCAATCCACCGCTCGCTTCCCGTGTCGGGCTGCCGAGACGGTGACGCTAGCCAGTCCAGGACAGCTTCAGGTCGCCTCATGGGAGGTGCGGCACTGGTCAGTGGTGTAGCTGTAAGGAGGTACAGAGGTACAGAAACAAGTATTATAAAATTGTAGGTCGGAGGTACAAGAGCTCCTAAACAAAACCTCTAAATATAGCATCCCTTTAAGAAGATTACCCTTTTATCAAGACCTTATTTTCTGATTTTCTGTGCTTGACACATGTATATTATCTATATATAATGGTTTATACAAGAATTTTTGTATACAATTTTGGGTGACCATCTGAAGGAAGTTTCAATGTAGCGAGGATCATCTCTCCTATAGGGTTGAGCCGATCTTGAGATTTCAGGATCGTTTTTAAAATCCGATTTCAATCATTTTCCAGCCAATCCCGATTGTGAAATTTGCTCGATCTGCGATCTGATCTTTCCCGATCCTGATCGCTCAACACTAATGTTAGCTTTTCCCACAATGATTGGCCAGTAGCCAAGCATTGTGGGAACTAATGTGAGACCTCGATCCCGCCTAAAAAGATTGGGATCGGAATTCCGATTACGATCGTGAAATTTGCTCGATCATCGATCGGAATCCGATCTTTTCCAATCCGATCGCTAAACCCTACTCTCCTATCACCTTTTGTTAAGCACGTCCGCTGTTGACCCTTCCAGGATGTCGGGACTTAAAACATGGGCCTGTTTCTCGTAAAAGTATTAAAACATAACAAAAACTATATAAAATATTGCCATGATCATACCGATTCGCAGAATCAGCCACGTCATTTCTGCTGTGTAGTTCAAACCTTAAAAATGAAACCCAAAAAAGAAAATGAAACAAGCGAAGGTGTTTATAATTCCACCGTATTCAGAATTTTTTGCCAGCTTCCCAGTTCATTGTGTAGAATATTGAATGGGGCCATTGTAAAGTACAAAATTTCCTCCAAAAAATGCGGGGCTACACGGTGGCTCAGTGGTTAACATGGGAGTCATGGGTTCGAGTCCCGCCAGGGACAACATCTGCAAGGAGCTTGTATGTTCTCCTCGTGTTTACATGGATTTCCTCCCATTCTAAAAAGATAGACTGATAGGGAAAAAAAAATAAATTTCCTCCGAAAAAAAGCTCTCATATGACTCTGTGAACTGAAAAATCTAAGAAAGTTCTGGCTTGTATGACAAAATTAAAAATGGTTACATAGAGAGGGGATTAAAGTTCTCCAAGGTTAAACCTTTGGACCCTGCCATGGCCCTATTATTCTGAACCTACCAGAGATTTCACTAGAGGACCCTTCGTGACTAACAAGAGTCCATCATGGCTGGTGATTGTCCCACTACGAACCTCTCCACACCACTACAAAGTCATGAACACTTTGGTTATATCTAATAAGGTTACATATTTATTTTTGTAAAGTCCCATAACTTATACGTAGGGTATTCAATACCTCGGTCTACTGACCCTCTGTGACTTAGGTTTTGAGTACACCTTGGTTGAGGTAGTGATTTTGTTATTTGAATACCTTGGTCTATTGACCCACGCAGGCTCATATTATCATGTTACCTGTTGCTTTGATCTCTGCCCCCCCTTTGAATACAACGGCAGCACATTCAGGACAGATTTTGTACACTCTGTGTAAACATACCCATAAAGGCTTATTCCCTTGTCGTCAAATCCTTGCTACACTCTTTCAGTAAGTTTATGGGTACGGCTGATCCTGTAAGTATTGCCCTAGAGGACAGGACGGGGAGTAGTTATTTCCTTGTCGGTCGTGATTTGCTGAGATAGAAATAACACTTTAACCTCTTCTCACCAGAGGTATTTTTCAATTTTCATTTTTTACTTCCCACCTTCCAAAAATCATAACTTTTTCATTTTTCAGGTAATAGAGCTAAGTATATGGGACGCATTTAATATTCTGTACAATATACTGGGAAGCTGGAAACAAATTCAGAATGAGGTGGAATTGGAGAAAAACTGTATTTGTCCAACTTTCTAATGGACTTCATTTTTATGCCAATCAATGTGTAGCCAAAATGATATGCTAGGGTTCTCATCTGTGCCCGGTCACCGGTTTAGCCAATTCGGTGAGTTTCCATCTTCTGTCCCGAGAAACAGGACAGGGGACGGAAACCCGCCGGTCAGTTTTCAAACCTATTCACTTAAATGGGTTTGCAAAGTGTCCTCTCGTCAGTGGCGTAACTACCACCATAGCAGCAGAGGCAGCTGCCACAGGGCCCAGGACATTAGGGGCCCGGTGACAGCTACCACTGCTACCCCCGATCTTATCACAGACAAACTGTTGTAACTGTGATAAGAGCGGGGGAAAGATTGTAGGACCTTGTGTGACATCAGCCGTCACATGACTAGGTGGGCGTGTCTATAGCCCGTGCAGTCCTGGAAGAGAAGGAGAGATGTGCTGCTAGCTACTGAAGGGGAGGGGGAGGGGGGAGATGCAGGATGGAGAGTGTCTGTCTGTGTGTAAGTCTGTATGTATGTGTGTGAGTGATATCTGTGTATTAGGAGGAGAGGACAGTGTACTGAGATCTGTGTATTAGGAGGAGGGGGAGGTCAGTGTCAGTAGCTGGATCAGTACTCTACACATTGTTTGTAGTCAGACTTGCCTGCAATTGCTGTTACTAATGACTGTCTAATAGTAGTCAGGGGGCCCTCTGTGTATTGTATTGTATTGAACTGAATGGGAGGGGGGATGTGAGATGCAGGATGGAGAGTGTGAGTGTGTATGTATGTGTGGTGAGGAGCAACAGTAACCTAGGGGCAGAGATGGAGGGGAGGACATGAAAATGGGGGTAGAGATGAGGGGTGCATGAAACTGGGAGCAGATGGAGGGAGGGCATGAAATGTCACGTGACATCCGTGCGTTATTAAAGATGGCCAACACCACCAAAGACTGCATCGGAGCCGGAGACAGGTAAGTAACTATTTTTTTTTATGTCTGTATCTCCCCTCGGTCTCCGATTATTATATTCTGGGGTCTGAAAATAATAATTGTTCGTGGGTTTTCATTATGGGGCATAATCTCGTGTGCAGGGGCCACAATGGGGTGTAATACTGTGTGCAGGGGCCACTGAGGGACATAATAGAGCGCGCAGGAATGCGGCGTGGGGGGGGGGGTCGGTCGGTCAAGGTCTTCGGTGTCGGTCAGGAAGGGGGGGGCCCCATGTCAAAAGTTCGCCACGGGGCCCCGCCATTCCTAGTTACGCCACTGCCTCTCGTGTCCGTCTTCTGCCTGTCTGCAGCAAAACCGTTTCTTTAACTGGACACAGTCCTGCATGTCCGACTTTGTGTCTGACTAAAAAAAACGGTTTCGCCACGGACAGGCAGAAGACGCAAACGGGTGGTCATTTTGCAAACCCATTCAAGTGAATGGGTTTGAAAACTGACCGCCGGGTTTTTGTCCCCTGTACAGTTTCTCGGGCAGAAGACGGAAATCTGCCGCATTGGCTAAAGTGGAGACCGGGCGTGGATGTGAACCCGCCCATACTTACATTCTGTGTTTTGGCTCAATTATGAAATTACCAAATATATATAGTTTTTAATACCGTAATAGAATTTGCTTTAAAAAAAAAAAAAAAAAAAATTTGTTACTGTTTTATTAGCCATACCTAGGAGGCTTGAACCTGTAATGTCCAGATTGCTTGTCTCATAGATTGCAGTCTGTGAGTGAGTTGCTACTTAATGAGGCCACAGACCAGCCTCAATAGTTATATTCATATGACATCGTCCAGGGGGCTATAACATAAAGCGATACCTGCAATCAGAGTGAATATCTTCTTTTAAGAGCGCCATGTTTGAAGATGCGACTTCCGCTGTACTATTACAAAGGATGTCGAGAAAGGGTTAAAATTAGGGTTGAGCCGATCTTGAGATTTCAGGATCGATTTTAAAATCCAATTTCCGATCATTTTCCAGCCGATCCCGATCGTGAAATTTGCTTGATCACCGATCGGGATCCGATCTTTCCCGATCCCGATCACGCAACCCTAATTGTATATTATAAATACAGCGGGGTTGAGCCGATCTTGAGATTTCAAAATCCGATTTTCGATCATTTTTCAGCTGATCCCGATCTTTCCCCATGACCATCGCTCAACCCTAGTTAAAATACCAAAATCATGGTTGCACATAGCCTGTTTTTTGCAGACTACCAACTGCTCTATAATACAGTAAAGACCAACCCCCAACTCAGGCCATAGATTTTCAATTTTCTATATTAACCACTCCAGTAAACCACGTTTTGATTTAATTTTGGGTGGTCGTCTCAAAGAGTTTTTACTATTTACTATGAATTTACTATGAAAATCAAACCCAACATTTGCACCTTGTCCCCCATGTCCTCTTCAGCTCTGCGGTGGAGACCATGTCGATGTAAGAAATACCATTAAACTACCAACGTTCCCGTTCCAAAGTATAAATCTAGATTTGGATATTTTTTCTTGTGTTCTCCTAAGGATTGTCAATCAGGCGAGTCCTTAATGAATAAGAGCATTTTGCCCCATTACACAGAGCCCTTTAATAACAAGCGTCGGGCTCGCCATTATTCCACGTAATGTTCATTGGATGTGTCATTTTGAAATGCCCCATTATCGTTGCCTGGGATTATTTTCTATTTGGTGAGGGAGCCCTTGTGAAAGAAAATGATTTTAATAATATTCCAACACTTAGGCTTTGTGTACGCGGAGCCGCGCTCTCGGCATTACTAGTCCTCCAGATATTTATGGGATTCCATTTATAAAATGTTTTTAATTAGCACAAGCATGCCGCTGGGATTAGTGCCATGCCAAGACTAAAGGAGAACACTCGGGGTTAACATATAATGTGCTTTTATAAGATTTATGCCTATTATTATTAAAAAATAGGACTTGTTTGTCTAACCCCCCCCCCATTCCCCGATCCCAGTTTTTGTTGTGGTCTTTTTGAATCATTTCTTATTGGAACTATTTTTGGTCCATTCTCAGTACAAAGCATTCTGTTATGTTTATGTTTCTTCTATTATATTTTTAGTTATGGTTTTATTGGTGGCCTTTTATTTTTTTGTATGCGTTTCACACGTCCATGATTGGATGATTTTTTTTCATTGCATCCTTTTTAACTAATATTTCCATCATTCCAAATGTTGGGAAATTTTTGAAATTGTGAGATGTCTTTTGTATATTTTTCCTATTTCGTTTATTTTTCTCGTTGCCTATATTGTAATGGGTTGAGGGGATATCGTCACTCCATAGGGAGAGACCACCCTATAGGTGTGTGTGGAGTCTTATTAAGCCATCATGGAAGATAGACTTGCACATTCTCAGTCAGCGCCCTCTATTGGTGTGCATACTTGAGGCACTGGCATCCTAATTACATCATGGAAGTCAGATTTGCATATTCTTCCCATGTTCCTTTGCATAGTGGAGCGCTCATGGCTTAATAAGACTCCACACACCTATATGGTGGTCTCTCCCTATGGAGTGCCGATATCCCCTCAACCCTGTCTAAGCCTCTCACCTCTGCCAGGTCAGTCCTCTCTGCACCAAGCTGACGAGGTGCAAGTACATCGAAACAGCTGTCCTTGGCTGAGAAGACTGTATCTGGTAAAATTCCAACATCATTGCAAACAAAGGCCTCTGAGAAGGTCGGCATGATGTTAAAGGGAGCGCCCTCTATAGGTTTTGCTTGACTTAGACTCTGTCTTCCTAATTACATCATGGAAGATAGTCTTGCACATTCTCAGTCAGCGCCCTCTATTGGTGTGCATACTTGAGGCACTGGCATCCTAATTACATCATGGAAGTCAGATTTGCATATTCATCCCATATATTGTAATGGTAATTATTGATATCAGTTCCTGTTGCCAGATATTGGTCACAATTACTGATGAGCAAACCTTACGAAAACGTTCATGAGAGCTGATTCCGTTCCGAAACAGAAGACTCTGCAAAGCCTGGCCCAGGGGAGGTGCGGAAACATAGTAAACAGTTCATACTAACCTTTCTTCATCTCCACAGGGCTCCACCACAGCATCTGGTCATCTTTGCTCACGTCTACGAGTCTGTCCTGTCCACCTGGTTGCATCAGAACCAGCTCACTTCTGAAGCCTATGATTGGGTCTCGATGGTCATATGGGACACATGGACATCGTGACACTTTCCTGGGCTTAGAAATTTTTTATAAATAAATTATACACAATAAAATGGAAATTTCCATCTGGAACAAACCCTCCGATCCTTTGCTCTGCACTGTCGAGAGAAGATAAAATGGAGTGGTGGTCTCATATGCATGCCACTCTCCAATGATGCCCATTGGACTTAGAAAACTCTCAGCTATTGCTGAGTTTTTGAAGTATTTGGCAGCCCCAAAAAGTGGAACCTCACTAGTCAGAGATCTGCGTTTAGTTCTCCAAAATGTTTGGAACAACCAAAAAATTTTATGCAAGTTTTCCAAGAAGAATTGATGAAAGGCAAAGAGCAAAGGTCACACCAAATATTGATATATTGCAACATTTTTTCTGAATTGGAATAGTCTTAAGAAAGGCTATTCTTCCTCTACCTTTAGAATTCTTCTCTGCATCACCGTCTTCTTCTACAGCCACGCATGTCCTTCTGCGTCTTCTTCCTGCGAGACTGCGTTCACTTGTGTAGTGACCATAGAAAAATGGCCATTTTTCTGTGGCCGCTACATGAGCATATGGCGCATGCACCGTATGCTCATCTAGTTCTACGGAATACAGAGCATACTGAGCATGCTCACTAGCTCTGTACTGGCATCAGTACAAAAAAAAGACACAGGAGGACATAGAAGATCGTTCGTCGCTGGAGAGTCCTCAGGCATTACAGGGGACACCCTGTGTACTGTTTGAGCGCAAGGGGACCGCCCCCTGTGCTGTCTGGAGACTCATTTGCATACGGAGAAAACTGGGAATATCACCGCAACGGCAGCGTGGAGAACAATTCTAAAGGTAGGGGAAGAATAGCCTTTAAACTTACTTACGTTGCGGACACGTAGTTTTTTTGTTGCCTTTTTTTAGACAAATCTAGGAGTGCATTGAGCAAAAGGTAGAAGTATAAAACCCTCCCATTTGTCTTGTAGCCATTCTTGGCTTTGGCTCAAAAAAACGCAACAAAATTTGCAACAAAAAAAGCTGCGATTCCGGAACGTGGGGCCTCAGCCTTATAGTGGATATGAAGGGGGACATTGAAAGAGTTGTGCCTAATGACACACCCAGTGCAGTTACATGTAACAATTAGAGATGAGCGAACAGTAAAAAGTTCGAGGTTCGATATTCGTTTCGAGTAGCCCCTCAATATTCCACTACTTGAATCGAATATTGAATCCTATTATAGTCTATGGGGGAAAATGCTCATTTCAGGGGTAGGCAACGTTCGATCAAATTACACTTACCAAGTCCACGAGTGAGGGTTGGGCTGGATCCTCCGAGAAGTCTTCTCCGTGCAGCGTCTCCGCGGCGTCTTCCGGCTCTGATTTCACTCTGCCAGACATCGGGCCTGGGCAGAGCCAACTGCGCATGCCCGCAGTACAAGCGGATATGCACAGTCGGCTCTGCCCAGGCCCGATGACTGGCAGAGTGAATTCAGAGCCGGAAGACGCCGCGGGGACACTGCACAGAGAAGACTTCTAAAGGTAGGAGAAGAACCAGCGTTGATTGGACGACTGTATAGCATTCAGCCAATCAATGCTGGTTCTGCATCGAACTTTTACATTAGAATAGCGAGTGGTACTCGATCGAGTACAAGTATTTCAAATACTGTAGTATTCGATCGAATACCTACTCGATCTAATACTACTCGCTCATCTCTAGTAACAATCTCAGCCCCGCTACATCTACTGGCAACGTATTTCCCTATCTGGCGACAACTCCGAGTCTCACTTTGTTAGGAGACAGCTCCAGCAGCCATACGTTAATATGTGACAGGACTCTATAAGCCCCTTTCAGCAGGGCTGCGGTTGATAAAAGCGTTCTCCGCTGCCAGTCTGATGTCTGACACCAGTTTTAATAGAACATAAACTGAGCGCTCCAGACTCGATTTTTTTCCAGCTTTGCATATTGCCATCATTTTAAAGGAATCCCGCTGTCCCCTCCAGGACCACAGATGATTGCTGTGTTTATTTGTTCTCACTTTCCTTCCTGTTGCAGTAAGAATGATTGACAGCTGTACGATGCCATTTCCGCGCTGGCGAGATTTTCCTGTATTTATGCTTGTTTTTGCTATGTCACGTTACATTGGATTTCAAATCTTTCTCGCCGACTCTCTCATGTCTCTTTGGAACTGAGTAGTCCGCGAGGCAAAGACATAAAGAGAGAAAATAAATACAACTAAACCGCAGCTTTAATACCGGTGCGGTAATGATTTTTGGCGCTTACTGAAAGAAAAAAAAAAGAAAGAAATGTAATTTAGAAAAAAATAAGAAAATCTTACTAAAAATAAGGAAAAGCTTAAAAAGTAGGTTCACCTCAAAGACCATTGTGGAAAATCAATCTACGTAAAAGTTTACCAGTCTTGTAAACACATTCCATTGCTTCATGTCCTGATCCGGAGTTACAATCTGTGTTATAGCCCAAAGCCGCATTCGTTTTTTTTATACTGCAGAGCTTAAATCCCGCATCGTTTGTTGCTAATTCGGTGTCTGCTCGGAACGTTTCAGAGAAGTGTAATGTTTAAAGCAGCATTCTAACTGTGTCTCTGAAATATGGCAGCTCAGATAAGCTTTTAGACCTGTGTCTGACTGTTTTCAGCAGAATTATAAATGCAGCTCTGAAGCACACACAGGCGGTAATTTAGGACAAGATTAGTTAGGAGTGGGGTTGAGCCGATCTTGACTTTTCAGGATCGGTTTTGAAATCCAATTTCCAATAATTTTTCATTCGAACCCGATCTCGATCCCAATTCCGATCCCAATGCAAGTCAATGGGATTTTTTTAATAATCGGAGATCGGATTTTAAAAACAATCCTATTCACTATACAGCATGGAATCTAATAATTGAACGCTTTAATTGTTAGAATCCACACTGTGTAGTGATTTTTTTTAACTACTAAGTAGCCACAGGATTTTTCTTTAATCCTCTGGCTACTTAGTCCCCCCCGGTGTCCACTTACCTGCAGAGATGGCTGCTCCGGTGCCCGATGTTTTCGTTCTTCTTCGTTCGCTGCCTCTGCCTCCCAGGTTAGGAGAGTGTGAGCAGGTACTGGGAGGGGAGACGTCATGTCTCCCTGTCCTGTACCCGCCTACACTCTCCTAAGCCACAAGCCCCCCTTCTTCCTAGGTCTTTAACACTAACCTGGGAGGCGGGGGCAGCGAGGCGAAGAACGAGAACACTGGGCACCGGACCAGCCATCTCTGCAGGTAAGTAGCTACTAGAGATGTTAGCTAGTCTCCCATTAGAATGAATGGACACAGCTGGCACGCAGGGGGTTAAGGCTGTGTGCCGGCTGCTTCCATTCATTCCTATAAAACCGCAGCGGAGCCTTCACACTGAGCATACACTCCGCTCAGAATGAGCGGAGCGTGTACTCAGTGTGAAGGCTAACATTGTTAGCTTTTCCCACAATGCTTGGCAGGTAGCAAAGCATTGTGGGAAATAATCACCAATCTCGATCCCACCTAAAAAGATCGTGTTCGGAATTCCGATCACGATCGGGAAAATCTTATCGATCGCCGATCGGAATCCAATCTTTTCCGAACACGATCGCTCAACCCTAGTTAGGAATATATTTAATATTTTTTTCAACTCTCTGCATGGTTTATCTCTGTAAAACAGGGTAGAATCGACCCAGTAATTTTTTTGTACCGCCCCATTTGAAACTGAATAAGTTACTAACAACTTGATTGTGAAGTTATGTGCTCCTCTCCAGATCACTGACTGACTACCTCTTTGGTCACAGTTCAAGTCTATGGGAGTCATAATAATCATGGAATACCTCTGCATTGTGAGTTTGCTCTACTGTTCATACAGGAAACAGAGTGTGTATCAGAGGAGCAAAAAGGAGGTCTGTGCTCCTGAAGGGAGCATATAACTATACAATAAAGTTGTTATTAAGTTATTAAATACAGAATCCTAATGATATGTGGCGTGGGGACAATTCTTTTTCTCTGGATAACTTCTGTTTTTGTTGGCTCAAATTATTTCAAATGTGGAGGCTCTTCAGAGAGTAGTTTACATGTATGGAAAAACAAGGAAATCGGGAATCTCAGTCATTCAGTAGTTAAAGATTCCAACAGGTTCATAACAAAAATGGCACTATAAATGCAGAATGAAATCAGTTTGTGGCTCCTTTTTTATATTTCTGTGTGGGTTCTCTGATTCCCAGACCTCTTTACGATTTGGTAAAATGGACGCCAACTTCTTATAATACTTAGGGAGCCTTCACATGGAGTAAACCCGCGTGTATTTTTGCATAATACACATGTAAAAATAAGACTCCCATTGACTTCAATGACATTTTACAGGCGTATTTTTACATATGTAAAAAATATCATTGAAGTCAATAGGAGTCTTATTTTTACACGTGTATTTTGCAAAAATACACGCGGGTTTACTCCGTGTGAAGGCTCCCTTAGTTCAGTTCGCTTTCAGACACTTCACCATTAACTTCCTCCTGGTCCATCCAAGACTGTGAGGAATGGCTACCAAAGCCCGGTGTGCACAGAATATTTTTTAGAAGGTAGTGGCTAAAACCTCCTGGCTTATTTTGGTCCTGAAAAAAAAATAATGCTTCCTAATTATAAAGCGGTTTTTTGACCTTGAGGCGTTTTTTGGAGCTTTTTCTGGAGCAGTTGCTTCAGAAAACGGCAGGTGGTTTTCCCCTCCTCTAAAGTGAATGGACTGTAAAAAAAACGCTAGGCATTTTCAGTCGCTGTTTTTTGCAAAAAAAAAGCTAGGTGTTTTTTGCCTCCCATTCACTTCTATTGCTTTCCTGAGGTGGAATCCGCCTGAAGAAAGGTCATGTCGCTTATTTTTTCTGCCAGCAGAAAAAAACTGCTAGCAGAAAAAAAAAACGCTAGCAGTCTCCATAGACCACCATTGTATGGAGGTAGATTTTGAATCAAAATCTGCCTCATTGCCCCCTGTGTGAACTAGCCCTAGGGTCCATTCACACTAAGTTTTTTGGCAAGAATTTTGGTGAAGAAAAAATCTTCCTCAGGAATTAGGAAATATTTTTTTTCCTCCAGCACAGTGTATGGACCTTGAAAAATAAAAAAACGCTAGTGTTTTTTCCACGTGGTTTTTGCCAATTCCACGTGGGTTTTCCACCTCCCATTGGTTTTTTCAGGCAGAATCCATCTGAAGGAAGCTTATTTTTCTCTAGTGGAAAAAAATCCGCTAACGGAAAAAAAAAAAAGCTAGCGGAACCCATAGAACTCTATGGGGAGGCGTTTTTTCCATGTAGATTCTGACACGGATTCAGTGCCAAAATCCTCACCAAAAACCTGTGTGAATGGACCCTTACAGAAGTGAAGAGGAGACCCAAAAACTAGGGAAATATATTTATTGTGAGATTTTTATTACTTTTTTGAAATCTCTTGATGCACACACCGAAACGTATCCATTAGACTCCATTAACCTGCCAGATTGCAGAAGAATGTCTCTCTAGTATCCTCGACTACAGAGGAAAATTTTTTGATTTTTTTTAAAAAATGGGACCCTATAGGTGATTGATGTCACTATATTACCATACAGTGACGTGTTAGAGCCTTCCAACAAAAATCTGTTTAGAACAGAGCCTATGGAGACAAATTCTCTTTCGTCAAGGGTGTCCATTCACACTTTTTTGGCAAGGATTTTAGTGCTGAAAATCCACGTGGTAAAAAAGCATACCATTGGGGCAACATGGTGGCTCAGTGGTTAGCTCTGCTTCCTTGCAGCGCTGGAGTCCTGGGTTTGAATCTCACCAGGAACAACATCTGCAAGGAGTTTGTATGTTCTCCTCGTGTTTGTGTGGAATTCCTTCCATTCTACAAAGGCATACTGATAGGGGAAAATGTACATTGTGATCTCTATATGGGGCCCCTATCTACATCGAGAAAAAAAAAGTCTCCCATTGACTTCCTTTTTTCCGAAAAAAAATAGACCCTAAAGATGATATATTACATAAGCATAGCTCTAGAGGGCGCGGCGCTAATCTACACCTTGACGCACATAGAGAAGGGAAGCCATGGCCCCAGGAAGGGCCCCAGTGACCATTTGGTCTTCAGTTGCCCCATTGGCCTTCATTACAAATCTATACTCACAAATCCCAAAAACATGATTGTAAGGGCACGGCGTCACTTCCATGAAATAAATCACCTCTTCAACTTATTCTGTACTCCAGACAGATAACCCTTGGCACTTCAACGCGCTGCAGCCAATTATTCACCCTCCGAAAGTAAAGGATCTGCCACAAGACAGATTACAAGCATTTCTTCTAAGATAACTCAAAGAAACATCTGTAGCCTCGGAAAAGTAGGGGTAAAAAAAAAAAAAAAAAAAAAAATCAAAAAATTTGCAAAAAAATTCATGTAATGATTTTTTTATTCATCCGCTTTTATTCCAGATGAAAGGAGCCACAAGTGCCTTTGGTATGTATGGCTTGTAATGAATACATGGAACTGTTCTGGAAGCCACTTCAAGGTCTTTACATATAAGCTGCTCAGGCGTAATAACAGTGCACAAGTCATCGGGAAAGCTGAGAATACGAAAAAAAATACAAGCGAGAGGGATTCATGTGGAAATACGGCCTCTGATGTTTTAATAGCCTGTTTTCTTAATATGGAGTTTTGCTACTGTGGGTTACGGAAAGTGAAAACTTTCCACCGTTTTTACTGCTCTCATTTGCATTACATACACTGAGATATTTGATTTGTGCGACTCAAGTCAAGACCGCCACACGCCATCTCCAAATCAGCAAATTTGCTAAATTTTGTGCTGTCGGAGGTGTATTTTTTCTGCTTGCTTCTACCACACAGGAACATCTGAGGAATATCAGGGGCACGTGAAAATAGAAAATATTTCATGCCAGAACCACCATTTTTGCTCAATATAGTAGGTAGTAGGTGGTAACTTGGATCACTTTCAAGCCGGGACCCCACGTGGCCGAAACAGTCCCTGCAAATTCTAGTGAATCTTATCCACACATGGCGGGCTATCTACCTATGATCCAGTATATTGAGCATCACAGGCCCCCAATCCTTGACAATCGTGAGGTAAAGGACATCATTAAAAAATTTTTCGTTTGCCCAGATGGTCCAAATTAAGATGTAAAATGGGGAGAAAGAAGCTGAAAAATCATAAAAATGAAAAAAAAAACAAAAACAAGTTTATAAAAAGTTTCATGTTTGATACCAGAATTCTTTCAAGAGAAAGTTATCAGCACAACGACTTGTTAAAGGGATTCTACCATTAAAACCTCCGCCACACCGTTCCTTACAAATACCGTTTTTTACCGGTATGCAAATGAGTTCTCTCACGATCCTGCGACGCCTCTATCTTTGTCTGGATCCTCTCCTTCTCTGTCTTCTTCCTCCTGCGCCACCTCTGACACCCGCGCAGTTGGCTCTGCCAGTGAGACACCAGCAGAGCTGAGTGTGAATGCCGGCCGGCGGCCATTTTTGGGAGGCTGCTCCTGTATTGAACTTCAAGAGCAAGAGTGGCCTCCCAAAAAATGGCCGCCAGCCGGCATGCGCAGTTGGCTCTACTAGTGTCTCACTGGCAGAGCCAACTGCGCAGGCGTCGGAGGTGACGCAAGAGGAAGACGACAGAGAAGGGGAGATAGAGATGTTGCATGATCGTGTTCTCGAGCAGCAATGGGGACGCCCTCATCGCTGCCAGAGAACTAATTTACATACCAGTAAAAACCGGTATTTCTAAGGAACGGCGCGGGGGAGATCACATCTAAAGGTAAGAGACGAATAGCCTTTCTAAAGGCTACTCCGACGTCTTATCCACAAAAAGAGGTTTTAATGGTAGAATCCCTTTAAATTCTTCAGGTCCATTTACACCCAAGGATTGTACAGACCGCTAATATGTAAAATGTTGGTGGTTTGGTAGCTTTGGTGGTTGTTGAGGATATTTTGGACATTTCCGTCATTATGGTTTTCCCTTGAGTATCATTCCAGTTAAGAACAGGGGTGTATCGATCATGGTCACATGGAGTGCGACCACGCCAGACCCCTTTTCAATAGATACTAGCCCAGGAGAAGTGACTTAAAATAATAAATAGATATACTCACCTCTCCTGGGCTTCTCTCCTGCGCTCTTCTGTCATGTGACTTATGCCACAGCGGTCACATGGGGCGAAGTGGCGTAATGACGTCAGTGCTCCCCCACATGACCACTGACGACCAGTCACAGGCCTCAGCAAAGGCGTCGGTTAGATGGCCGAAGATGCTGAAGGCAGGCGGAGCCAGAATGCCCAGGAAAGGTGAGGCAAGGTGAGTATTAGTGTTTGTTACTTTTATTCACCATCTCTGGGCCCCTGATTATTATACTCTGGGGTCTTAAGAGACATGGAACATGACTAGGATGACCAACTAAATCAGAGACAGAATTGCCCCATTTGTAGACAGAATTCTAAGACTAGGTTCACATTTGCATCGGAGATCATTGGAAATTGGCAGAACAAAAATTCCTGCATTTTTTTCCCCACTATTTCAGTTTCAAAATGGCGGACACCCATTATAGTCAATTGGGTCCGATAGGCTCTGTGTATAACTGTTTTAGCGTTCCGGCTCTTGATCATTCGGGTCCCCCAATGGACGAAACGACGGAGAGCTGGAGCTTGTGTAAATCTAGTATAACAGAGTTTTTGGTCCTCAACACTACAGAGTTTGATTCCAGTCTTCTGGGTGCGATGACCTTATAGGAACTCACATAAGTAACAGGATAGCTACCTACAGGCGTAACTTGGATGACAATTTCCACTTTCTGGCGATTTTATAAACTTTTTTTTTTTGGTGCCCTAAAGACTCTTCCCAAAAAAAAAAAAAAAAAAAATTCCAATGACTTTCTACATTACCGAAGATGTTATTAATAATATAATATGTCTCTAATTATCGCGCTACGGATTGTGTGACTTAATTGGATTTTGTGGATTGAATTCTTTTCGAATTTTATTTAATCTCAGACCCCAAAGTGACTCCGTCCAAAAAATTCCCATTCAGTCATTTCATGATCCCGGAGACTGTAACTCCGACTTCAAATGGTTATTAGAAAGGTCTTGTCAATAAGCCAAGGATTCTTGCCTGACAATCTGCCTTTCACACAGCGTACGTAGCGATGACTTAACTCTTGTTTGCCATGATACGCGTCTGAAATTGCTTTTAAATGAGGAAGAAAGCCATTATTTAATCAATAGAATTACAACAATTTAGGAAAATTTGTCTCCAATCTAAACAGAGGGAATGTCTTTGCGCTGTGTGAAAACAAGTGGAAATTGCTTGCAGATCTGCTTGATATTAGAAGACGTAAAGACCTCTGAAGTTGACACATTTAAAGCCGCCATTAAATTTTTTTTGCAATTATGGTGAATTAACAGAATACATTTTATATTTTTGACATTTCAAAAGCAAAAAAAAAATCCTCAAAATGGGACGAGGACAAATATTTGGACTCCTAATACTGACTATGGGGGTACCGTAAATGCTGCCGTTAAGGGGGAATTAGAATGGATTGTACAGGATTTTTTTTACATTTAAAATTTTTTCAAAATTAGATATTGTAACACTTTAGGAATCAATTTGAACTATACAACTCGTAGTACAAATGAATTCCTAATATCTAATTTTTCAAATTTTTTAACAAAATCCTGTATTTTTTGTTTTGTAATTATTTAAGTGTTTCTAAAATTAAAAAAATGTACCTATTTACAACAATAAATTTTTTAAAAAAATTAATTCTTTAATTTTATGAATTAAATAAACAATTTAATTTTTTTGGAACTTAAAGTTGTAACATCTTTGGGACAAAGTGAAATCAGTCTCATTGGACTAGCAGAGTCATGACCAAAATCCCTGTGCAGCCCCAGCCTAAGATTTAGGGTAAGTTCACACCGAGTTTTTTGGTCCAGATTTTGACGTGGAATCCGCATCAAAATCCAGCTAAAAAAACTGCCTCCCATTGAAATCAATGGGTTCCTTTTTCCGCGAGGGGTTTGTTCCCGCTTGCGAAAAAAAAAAGAAGCAAGCTGCCGTTTCTTGAAGCGGATTCTGCGGCTGATTCGGAGGCGGATGTCCGCCTTGCAACACTTCCTCTCGACTAGACCCAGTCATTTGGGCCTAATCCGGAGCGGAATGCCGCGACTGGAGGCTGGAGCGCTGTACCGGCATCCAGTCGCGGGAGGGTTTTTTTTTAGACCAGATTCTGACGTAGCTTCCCTCATCAGAATCTGGACCAAATAACTCCATGTAAACTTACCCTTACGAGGATTTGGCACTGAATTTTAGGTGGATTCAGGCTCAAAAAGAGCTCCAAATTCTGCCTAAAACCAACATACATTAATTTCAATGAGAGACAGACACTGATTTTTTTCCTCTGGCTGATTTTTTCAGTATTTGTGAAAAAACCCCATCATGCTCGATCTTCGGGCATATTCCGTCTGATATCTCCTATCGAAGTCAATGGAAGGTGGAAAACTCCATCTGGAGAATTTGATGCAGAATTTGGTCAAGCTGAATTTTTCCGCTTGACCAAATTCCACATCAGCTTCTGCACCTTCTAGATGGTATTTTACCTCTTCAGTGGGAGGTATCAGGTAAAATCCACCTGAAGATTGAGCATTAGGGTATTTTTTTTCATGAACTGAACTAGAGGGAAAAAAAATCAATGTGGGCTGAGTTCACATTTTATTTGGAGCCGATTTTGTGGCAGACCCACTTCAACTTCTATGGCAAATTCCATTGTGTGAACATACATTTAGTTCAGGGCTCCATTAGCTGGAAATGCCGTGATTTGCCCGCCGTGGAAAAAACTGTGGCATTTACAGTAAGGGCAAAGTGGATGGGATTCTAGCAAATCCCACTTTGCAGTAAAAACCGTGGTGCGGTCACGACACGATTTCCAAAACCAAAAAGTTTTTCCAAAAACTATGCAAATGCTGGTGGTTTCTCAACAGGTATAATTGTAACAGAAGGTCTGCGGAGGAAAACTCCAACTTTTTTGCTGTGGGATATCCCATGGGGCCTTAGCACGAATCTGACAGCAGGAACAAGGAATGGGGAATTTTAGATGTCAATATGTCCAAATTTTTTGTACCCGAATGGACAAATCCGACATTGACATGTTTCTTTCTCCCCACTGGATAAAAACCC
The DNA here is from genome assembly GCF_031893055.1 of Leptodactylus fuscus. Classification (NCBI taxonomy): domain Eukaryota; kingdom Metazoa; phylum Chordata; class Amphibia; order Anura; family Leptodactylidae; genus Leptodactylus; species Leptodactylus fuscus. The sequence goes on along the minus strand of NC_134267.1, from coordinate 13,306,077 downwards.
CAAACCAAAAAAAAATTCCAAAAATATCTTGTCATTAGGGTTGAGCGATCGTGTTCGGAAAAGATCGGATTCCGATCGAGAAAATTTCACGATCGCGATTGGAATTCTGAACACGATCTTTTTAGGTGGGATAGAGATGGGTACTATTTCCCACAATGCTTTGCTTAGCCTTCACACTGAGTATACGCTCCGCTCATTCTGAGCGGAGTGTATACTCAGTGTGAAGGCTCCGCTGCGGTTCCATAGGAATGAATAGAAGCAGCCGGCACACAGCCTTAACCTTCTGCGCGCTGGCTGCCTCCATTCATTCTAATGGGAGACTAAACTAACATCTCTAGTAGCTACTTACAGTACCTCCAGAGATGGCTGCTCCGGTGCCCGGTGTTCTTCTTCTTCTTCTCCTCGCTGCTCTTCTCGCCTCCCAGGTTAGTGTTTAAAGAGCTAGTAAGGTGGGTCTTGTGGCTTAGGAGAGTGTGGGCGGGTACAGGGTGGGGAGACGTGACGTCTCCCCTCCCAGTACCCGCCCACACTCTCCTAAACCGCCCACACTCTCCTAACCTGGGAGGCAGGGGGCAGCGAGGTGAGAAGAGCAGCGTGGAGTGGCAGCGAGGTGAAGAAGAACACCGGGCACCGGAGCAGCCATCTCTGCAGGTAAGTGGACACCAGGGGGGACTAAGTAGCCAGAGGATTAAAAAAAAATCCTCTGGCTACTTAGTGATTCACTACACAGCGTGGATTCTAACAATTAAAACGTTCAATTGTTAGATTCCATGATGTATAGTGAAAAGGATTGCTTTTAAAATCTGATCTCCGATTAATAAAAAAATCCCATTGACTTGCATTGGGATCGGAATTGGGATCGAGATCGGGTTCAAATGAAAAATTATCCGAAATCGGATTTTAAAATCGATCCTGAAAAGTCAAGATCGGCTCAACCCTACTTGTCATTGGTTTGGTCAAAGTTCTCAAGTCTACGTTCAGTTTATAGGTTAAGCAGAGATTCATGTTGGGTATTTTACATTAGGAGAAATTCTTTTTGGCATTAGTTTAAATTTAATTTATGATTAGAATTTTTTTATAGCAAAAATGACAATTGAGAATTTTTGTTGCTTGCGAAACTTGGCAAAGGGATGAATTATTTCAGAATGATGAATGGCTGCTATTGTGTCCTATCAGTGAGAGTCAGAAGCTTCGTTCTCAGCAGTGATTGTAGTCGTCTCTTCCAGGGCCCGGTAACATCAGATCCTGTATCCCCAAATAAACAAGAAGCCATCCCCTTCTTGTTTTTCTTCTCTCATCATGTTCATTCTAGAATGTTAAGAGACGACATGTGGAGAAGCAACACACAGTTCAAGGAAGATCCCCTACCGAGCTGCTGACATGCTTCCCTCGGGTTGTGACATGGATGGTATTTGCTGGTGTCACACAGTGGGGATCTTCATTGAAGCTCATGTTTTTGAGTTCCATCTTGACCTTTGCACTTTTCCTCTTTAACATACTTAGCTCCATTCTTCCCGTACAGTGATTGACTCTCGGGCAATTTTCTGCTGACTGTAATTTCTGGAGTCATATATATTTTCAAAGAGACGGCTGTGATTTGCCCTACATGAACTTTTTGTTGCGTGTTTTACATTCTTTTTGGGTGAATTTTCGTCAAGTATCGTTTCGAATTAGTTGGTGTAACATGTGACGAGAGGTCATATAAGACGTGGCGAATTTTGGGAGTCGGTAGTGACATAGATATTGGTCTGTATTCGCTTTCTATGGGTAATATAATATATATATATATATATATATATATATATAGTATATATTCCGTAAATTTGATTTGATATCAATGAGTTAAACAGTAAATTCCAATTTTTTTCTGTGATGACTTTGCTAACACTTCCTAAATTTTTGTCATTAAGATAAAATCTCTCATCTTATGCCATGTCATTTTTTTTTTTTGCATGCCCCTGTACGCCTCTATATTTTTGGAAAAAGCTCCGGACAGTACTTTATTGAAGGTCCTAAGGGGCCGTGTTCAGTCAACCTTTTCAATAAAGCAACTTAAATGATATTTTGCTAACAAACTGGTTCATAGCAAGAGAGAATGGGAGTAGTAGTGAGGATAGTGGTCATGGGGATCATGGCGGTCAGGCTTGTCTCTACTAGATTTCCAAAAAATACGTCCTACAATTAAAGGGATTCTATCATTAGAATCCCTTTTTTTCAGGCCGACCACGTTGGAATAGCCTTAAGAAAGGCTATTCTTCCCCTACCTTTAGAAGTCTTCTCCGTGCCACTGTTCTGGTGATATTCCTGGTTTTCACCGTATGCAAATGAGTCTCCAGACTGCACTGAGGGCGGTCCCCCTGCGCTCGAACAGCAGTGGGGGCGTCTCCTGTGCTGCCTACAGACTCTCCAGTGACACTCTCCATCTTCTTCTACGAACTTCAACTGAAAGTGCCGACTGTGCATGTACGCTGGCCATTTTCCTGTGGCCAAATGAACAACTGAGTAAGAGGTCACAGGAAAATGGCTGCTGCTCATGCGCAGTTGGCACTTTCGTTTGAAGACACGGCCATTTTCCTTTTTTTTTTTAAAAAAAATGTAGATTGTGAGCCCCACATAGAGCTCACAATGTACATTTTTCCCTATCAGTATGTCTTTTTTTTTTTTTGGGATATGGGATGGAAATCCATGCAAACACAGGGAGAACATACAAACTCCTTGCAGATGGTTTTTTGCCCATGGTGGGATTTGAACACCAGGACTCCAGTGCTGCAATGCTGCAGTGCTAACCACTGAGCCACCATGTGGCCCCCCGACACGGCCATTTTCCTGTGGCCGAGTGGACAATCGGGTAAGGGGTCACAGGAAAATGCCTGCTGCACATGCGCAGTCAGGCTTTCACTTGGATGCGCGGAGAAGAGGCAGCCTCAAAGAATAACCTTTCTTAAGGCTATTCTGAAGTGGTAGGCCTGAAAAAAGGGATTCTAATGATAGAATACTAGAGATAAGCGAGTAGTTAAATACTCGATATTCAATATTCTCGAGTAGCCCCGCAATATTCGACTACTCGAATCGAATATCGAATCCTATTATAGTCTATGGGGGAAAAATGCTCATTTCAGGGGTAGGCAACATTCGATCAAATTGAACTTACCAAGTCCACGAGTGAGGGTCGGGCTGGATACTCCGAGAAGTCTTCTCCGTGCAGCGTCCCCACGGCATCTTCATTCACTCTGCCAGGCATCGGGCCTGGGCAGAGCCGACTGCGCATGCCCGCACTACAAGAAAATGGCCGCTTACAGTGAAAGTGACCTACTGGGAAACAGCGTACTATCAAAGAGGGCATACATAATAGTGCCCTATAGTGTACACTAAGCCACGACCAGAGGTGTCCATCGGTGGCATCCAATCTCAGTGAAACCACATGAGCCCTTGACCAAGCCATGCGTGTACGCGTATGGAGGATTGGGAGACATAGCGGTTCATTTCTTAATATTGGAGATCTATGGCCAGCTTTAGGGCTTCTCTATGTCCTGTAGTTGGACACAACCTAATACAACCCAAGGCAGACAACCCCTTCCAACAACACCATTGTTTTTCTACCTTACATGAATTCCTTAGATAAATCCTATATAATAATGCCGATTGTATCATTTTTTTCTTATTTCATAAAATTTTAGGCAAAAATTTCGAAGGCAAATATTAAGGAAATCTCTTACAGACATCTGCGCTCTTCCTCGATGGCTCGGCGCCGAGAACACTGTGCAGCATTGTACGCGGTGTTGAGGTTGGCAGATAATTTGACAGGTTAAATTCCCTTTTGATGTCAATTAACCAAATATGATGTCACAGAAGATAAACATTTACCCATCAACCCCTCGAGAAGTGAATGTGTCAATAATCTGCTGTGACTGATGGACATATGGACAGATCACGCTTTCTTGTATGTGCGAGCTCCTCCAGTATTCTCTGCTAAAACAGCTTTTATGTTCTAAATGATATTACTTGTTTTTGATAATTTTTTGGAAATTTGAAATTTTTTTAATTTACTTATTGTTTTCATATTTTACCAGGTTTTTGTTAACATTTCAGAATCATTCATGTTATTTATGCAGTATATATATATACAGTATATGTGCCATGGACAGTAAATGGACCGGAGCCTGAAAGCAGAATCATAATTTTTTTAAATTTTTTTTAAGGCTGTCGGTCACCAGAACAAAACATAGCAACCCAACCACACCGATGGATATGCTAGGGTTACCTCTTCTAAATTGGTTCCTTCAATCCAGAGATATCACTATTTTTGTCTGTATGCAAACGAGCTCTTTGGAGCAACGAGGGCATTTTCGTTGCTCTAAAAAGGTAAGCACAGGGTAAGTCATCAGTATCAGATCAGTCATGGTCTGATGCCTGGATTCCATCCTGATCAAGTGTTTTGGCCACTGGTAGCCAGCTATGCCAGGGCCTCAGGGAGGGCGGCATTTTTGCTAACCTAAGCCAGTCTAGGACAAGCTGTCCTGGACTGGCTTAGCACCGAGCGGTGGTTTGGGGAGGCCACTGGAGCAGCGCTGCTCCAGCAGCCTCCCCTCACGCTCAGGCAGAGAGCAGGCAGTCTCCGGGCCTGCTCTCTGCCGGCGTACGGTGCTAAGCCCCGCCCCTTCGATATGCCACGCCCCTCCGCTAAGCCATGCCCCCGCTCCGGGCGGCTTTCTGTAGTTCACCTCGGGCGGCGAAAGGGTCAGGTTCACCCCTGCTGGTAGCCATATATTAGGTATTCAAGTGAATGTAGGGGTCACCACCACTACACTGTACAGACTGGAAGCTGTATACAGTAGAGATGAGTGAGTAGTACTCGATCGAGTAGGTGTTCGATCGAATACTACGGTATTCGAAATACTCGTACTCAATCAAGTACCACTCGCTATTCGAATGGAAAAGTTCGATGCAGAACCAGCATTGATAGGCTGAATGCTATACAGTCGGCCAATCAACGCTGGTTCTTCTCCTACCTTTAGAAGTCTTCTCCATGCAGTTCCCGCAGCGTCTTCCGGCTCTTCATTCAACTGCGCATGCCTGCTTGTAGTGCTTGTAGTGCAGACACGTGCAGTCGACTCTGCCCAGGCCCGATGTCTGGCAGAGTGAATTCAGAGCTGGACGATGCCGCGGAGACGCTGCACGGAGAAGACTTCTCAGAGGATCCAGCCCGACCCTCACTCGTGGACTTGGTAAGTATAATTTGATCGAATTTTGCCTACCCCTGAAACGAGCATTTTCCCCCCCATAGACTATAATAGGGTTCGAAATTCGATTCGAGTAGTCAAATATTGAGGGGCATATATTGAGGCATATATTGAGGCATATATTGAGGGGCAAATATTGAGGGGCATCTCTAGTATACAGTGTATGGAGGACCTTACACTCTAGTGGTGGAACCTGGAACTTGACTTGAATAGGAGCAGGGCTGTTTTCAGTAGTATATGGCTTCCAGTGGCCGAAATAGCTGATTGGGATGGGCCTCAAGCGTTGAACCCCGACCCATATCTGACACTGATGACTTATACTATGGATAGGTCATTGGTATCAATTACCTTCAGGATCTGGACAACCCCTTTAAATCTTTTGCTCCCTGTTATCACCCCATTGGGGAGAGGGAGGGCACACAGTCCTTTTCCTAAAATATCAGTATTTCTATTGGGGTCTTACATGGTATTCGGTAGCGCATAGTTAAGTTTAATTTGCCATATTAAATATTATAGTCTCTCCTTTCGTGTAGACAGCAGAATAAAAATTAGATTATGTTTCACTTCCAGTTACAAGCACATTTGTAGGAATTCTGGAGCCTGGTACTGGTTACAGAAAATTCAATCTGCTACCCAATTTTTAACACCTTCTGAGACATACTGACTTGATTATAATATCACTTAGAAAAATATACGGAGCAGTTTGGTATGTGGTGCGGCGTTGGCTCTCAGATCTCGGTATTAAGGTTATTAGATACTGTTTTTAGTTCACAGTGTGATATTCTGTTTTACAGATAGGGATCAGACAGATTCCTGCCATACGGATTAAGTCCAAATATATACATCTAGATTTCTATATGTTTAAATTCTTCGGGAAAACCTATGGAATGTTGTCCATGGTTTATGTGGAAAAGAGCAAAAAGTTATTTTCCTAATACATGTATATATAAGAATAAAGTCCTGTAAATTATATTTATACAAATGTAGCACAGTTACATGCCCTAGGGCCCTCTGCACCTATCCTCAGGCCCCATACACATGACCAAATGGGCTGTCCGAGGGGATTCTGATGCTCCATTCCGGAGGGCAGAAAGGACTTACAGTGTTGGCCAAAAGTATTGGCACTAAACACAAACAGGTTTCCTCAATAAGCACAACGGGCCTAATTTTCAAACACCAACCATATGAAGGACCGTACAAAGTCACAAATAGCCAATGTATATAAAAAAGTTTTCCATATATTTTATTTATCAAAATTGTTAAAAATTCATTGTGATCAGCAGATGTCGATGGAAAATAGCAATTACATGGATATATACCAAAACACAAACAACGGACCAGACTTATAAATATAAAGTGGATACTGTATAATAGTCAGAACACACAGAAAAGTTAATGATCGGGATGACATAAGGTAAGTATATTGCAAAAAGGCATCTAATGAATGTATAAATATCTTTTAAATAACATAAATTCAGATGCCATATGCAGAGGGTTCCCCAAACATATATAAAGCAATCATGATATATTCCTAACATATGCAGGCAAAAATTGCAGTCAAAAAATTTTCAACCAATATAATATGGCTTGATTTGAGTAACCAATTGACTACACTAAGGTGTGTGTAAATGCCAACACCTTACTAATACTAAACAGATCCAAAATCGCCACACATATTAAGTAATGGAGAAACCATTCAGAAGTTATAATCCCTATATCAGTTAGATCCCATTACCTGTGGTCATATTAGAGCCGTGTCCGTGCTGCTAGTGTCAAACCCTATGGGCCGAACGCCTCGACGCGTTTCGCCTGGTGTCAGGCTTCCTCAGGAGGCATAGTTTGTATATTGCAAACAGCTCGTATTTATATACCATAAAATTAGCGTCTCATTGGTGATTCAGTGTTTCCGAGCGCGCCGGCGCCGTGATGGCGTCACACGAGGCTTCCCGCGCATGCGCGCCAGCGTCGGCACAAGGAGTTGTGCCGATCACATGACCGCAGCGGCACGTGATCGCGTCATGCGAGGACAGCGCACGGCGCAGGCGCGACTCACACTGAAAATATGCATCGGACCGGAAATAAACTACGTGAAGTGAGTAGACAGAACATTACATTGTTCCAAATAGCCTGAAACAAATCATCAAGCAGACGTTTTTTTTGACACTATCTGAGATATAAATGAAAACCACATAAAAAATATATGCAAGAGTGTAAAAAATGTGACAAAAATGTGAAGAAATTATATCTATAAAGAAATTCATATGTGTAAAAAACATACAAAAATAATTATAAAGTGAGGATGAGATACAACAATTTGTATCATTAAGTCAGCAACAAGCTGAATAGTGAGATAAATATTAAAAAGTGAAAAATAATATATAATAATAAGTGAAGAATATGTGAAAAATAAATAAAAAATGAAAAAATAAAAAGTTATTTTAAATAAATAATAAAAATAAAATAAAGAAAAAATAATATAATAAAATAAAAATTATATAAAATACAAAAATTATAATGAAAAAGCAAAATTCATTTATTAAAGTCCATGTACACAGTGAATAAGAAGAGACTACTATAAGGTAATCTCTATAAAATTAGGGTTCTCAATTATTGTTCCAAGAATACACGTAGCAAATCCACTTCACATCCGACACGATATAATTCTCACCACATTTTTTTAAAAATTCTGAAATAAGAGACACATAATTAGTAACAAATAATGATACAAAAACACAAACCGTTTATAAACTGAAAAGGATCACAACAGAAAAATTTTTACAAAAGAAAATTTTTTTTTATAATAAAATGATTTTATTAAATAAATAATGAAAATAAATATTCAAAAATTAAAAACAAAAAAAGGGGGAAAAGACCAAGGGAAAAACACACAATGGTTTAAAGAAAACAACCAAAGTTTGCAGCTTCATTAAGCCCATGTGGAGATATTGTGTTGAGAGTCACAATCCACCTAAGTTCTTTTTGTAATAGGGCTTTCTTTATGTCACCACCTCTGGAACCAAGATGTATGCGGTCAATACCACATACTTTTAGTCCACTAGGATTGCAATTATGAGCATCCTTAAAATGTTTGGGAACTGGTTGGAGTCTTTCATAATCAATTACAGTAGCAGCAGCCTTGATTTTACTAATATGCTCCTAGATCTGAATTTTGAGGGGTCGAGTCGTCATGCCAATATAGATCTTGCCACAAGGGCAAGTAATATGATAAATCACAGCGGACTTACAGTGTTGGCCAAAAGTATTGGCACCCCTGCAATTCTGTCAGATAATACTCATGTTCTTCCAGAAAATGATTGCAATCACAAATTCTTTGGTATTATCTTCATTTAATTTGTCCTCAATGGAAAACCACAAAAAGAATTGTCAAAAAGCCAAATTGGATATTATTCCACATCAAACATAAAAAGGGGTGGACAAAAGTATTGGCATTGTTTAAAAAATCATGTGATGCTTCTCCAATTTCTGTAATTAACAGCACCTGTTACTTACCTGAAGCACCTAACAGGTGGTGGCAATAACTAAATCACACTTGCAGCCAGTTGAAATCGATTAAAGTTGACTCAACCTCTGTCCTGTGTCCTTGTGTGACCACATTGAGCATGGAGAAAAGAAAGAAGACCAAAGAACTGTCTAAGGACTTGAGAAGCAAAATTGTGAGGAAGCCTGAGCAATCTCAAGGCTACAAGTCCATCTCCAAAGACCTGAATGTTCCTGTGTCTACCGTGCGCAGTGTCATCAAGAAGTGTAAAGCCCATGGCACTGTGGCTAACCTCCCTAGATGTGGACGGAAAGAAAAATTGAGAGGTTTCAATGCAAGATTGTGGGGATGGTGGATAAAGAACCTCGACTAACATCCAAACAAGTCCAAGCTGCCCTGCAGTCCGAGGGTACAACAGTGTCACCCCGTACTATCCAGCGTCAGCGTCTGAATGAGAAGGGACTGTATGGTAGGAGACCCAGGAAGACCCCACTTCTTACCCAGAGACATAAATAAGCCAGGCTGGAGTTTGCCAAAACTTACCTGAGAAAGCCAAAAACATTTTGGAAGAATGTTCTCTGGTCAGATGAGACAAAAGTAGGAAAAGGCATCAACATAGAGTTTACAGGAAAAAAAAGAGGCCTTCAAAGAAAAGAACACGGTCTGATGGATTTATGAATATAAACTTATGACCCTGCTTCAAACAACAGAGAAGGGGTTAAATCTGTCACATGGGTTTATGGCATCTTACAGAAATCACTGACCTGAGAACTGATAAGAACCTGGAATTGTTTACATTGTTTCTACCAATAACTAATAACCCCCCCCCTCCTAGAATTCTATCCCTATGTGTCCTTTTGTACATAAACATGCAGCCTTCAGAAATGGTTCTTAAATTTACTTGAGAAAGGAGCCGAGAGATCCGAAACGTTGTAATCTGTCATCATTATTAGTTAGCCATTAAAAAGGTATCAACTACTGAAGACTATCAAGTTTTTTAATTTTTTTTTTATATAACCCCATTGTTTATACATTCATCTCAAAAACAAGACAACAATAAATTGCAAATCTTTCCAGTGTTTGCTCCAAGGAATTATATTGTTACCATTCGTGTGCCAATGTGCAGGACTTCGAGCTCTTTATCAGAAAAAAATATATTAAGAAATAGTCAGATGGGAGATTGAAGTGTTGTAGATGTTGACCTTACCGTTCATGTAGAAAGGGTTAATGACGAGTATTTTAAACCATCGAGTTTGAGAAAATATTTATTTCCCTATGTTAGAACAGATGCTCCCTGTACAGCCATCACCGGACAGCAGATTGAAGCTGAAAAGATAATCTTTTGGTATTGCAGCTGTCATAAGGATATGCTATTCCAGCCGACATCAACAGACGTGTATTTCACTCTTGTCCGTATCTAGACTTTGGACAGTCACTCATGGGAATGATACGATTATGTTGGGTGCAGCCTTCATGTAATTGAGTCTTTCCTGTGACATTTTGTTGCGCAGGAGATGCTGAATTGAAGTCTCTATGGACAGCAGATTAGAGGCAATTTAGCTCTAGGTAACACCTGTGTGTTCTTGGATATTAGACTGGATTTTACAGGACCCACCTGCACAGGGGATCACAAGGAATAATAATACCGCGGCATTAGGTGCTACATTATTCCATGACTAATTCCATAATGTGGATTTATAGCAGTCGGAGCTCTAGATCTTCTAATGTAGAGGTATACGTTGCACAGTCAGTAACAAGGTTATATTGTAACTAAGGGGGCTCATTTACTATATTTACTGTGGGTTTAATGATTTAGATTGAAGAAGTGAAAAAAAATAACCCCCCTTCCCCATTTGAAAATGATCCTGTGTGTAGTGTAATGTTCTCAAATATTGTGAAGTTATGTGCTTCCCTCCTGAGCACCGACCTCCTCTCCGCTCCTCTGATGCACACAATGACAATGCAAACTTATGCAATCTGATTTATCATAATTAGAGATGAGCGAACACTAAAATGTTCGAGGTTCGAAATTCGATTCGAACAGCCGCTCACTGTTCGAGTGTTCGAATGGGTTTCGAACCCCATTATAGTCTATGGGGAACATAAACTCGTTAAGGGGGAAACCCAAATTCGTGTCTGGAGGGTCACCAAGTCCACTATGACACCCCAGGAAATGATACCAACACCCTGGAATGACACTGGGACAGCAGGGGAAGCATGTCTGGGGGCATAAAAGTCACTTTATTTCATGGAAATCCCTGTCAGTTTGCGATTTTCGCAAGCTAACTTTTCCCCATAGAAATGCATTGGCCAGTGCTGATTGGCCAGAGTACGGAACTCGACCAATCAGTGCTGGCTCTGCTGGAGGAGGCGGAGTCTAAGATCGCTCCACACCAGTCTCCATTCAGGTCCGACCTTAGACTCCGCCTCCTCCGGCAGAGCCAGCGCTGATTGGCCGAAGGCTGGCCAATGCATTCCTATGCGAATGCAGAGACTTAGCAGTGCTGAGTCAGTTTTGCTCAACTACACATCTGATGCACACTCGGCACTGCTACATCAGATGTAGCAATCTGATGTAGCAGAGCCGAGGGTGCACTAGAACCCCTGTGCAAACTCAGTTCACGCTAATAGAATGCATTGGCCAGCGCTGATTGGCCAATGCATTCTATTAGCCTGATGAAGTAGAGCTGAATGTGTGTGCTAAGCACACACATTCAGCACTGCTTCATCACGCCAATACAATGCATTAGCCAGTGCTGATTGGCCAGAGTACGGAATTCGGCCAATCAGCGCTGGCTCTGCTGGAGGAGGCGGAGTCTAAGATCGCTCCACACCAGTCTCCATTCAGGTCCGACCTTAGACTCCGCCTCCTCCAGCAGAGCCAGCGCTGATTGGCCGAATTCCGTACTCTGGCCAATCAGCACTGGCTAATGCATTGTATTGGCGTGATGAAGCAGTGCTGAATGTGTGTGCTTAGCACACACATTCAGCTCTACTTCATCAGGCTAATAGAATACATTGGCCAATCAGCGCTGGCCAATGCATTCTATTAGCTTGATGAAGCAGAGTGTGCACAAGGGTTCAAGCGCACCCTCGGCTCTGATGTAGCAGAGCTGAGGGTGCACAAGGGTTCAAGTGCACCCTCGGCTCTCCTACATCAGAGCCGAGGGTGCGCTTGAACCCTTGTGCAGCCTCGGCTCTGCTACATCAGAGCCGAGGGTGCGCTTGAACCCTTGTGCACACTCTGCTTCATCAAGCTAATAGAATGCATTGGCCAGCGCTGATTGGCCAGAGTACGGAATTCGGCCAATCAGCGCTGGCCAATGCATCCCTATGGGAAAAAGTTTATCTCACAAAAATCACAATTACACACCCGATAGAGCCCCAAAAAGTTATTTTTAATAACATTCCCCCCTAAATAAAGGTTATCCCTAGCTATCCCTGCCTGTACAGCTATCCCTGTCTCATAGTCACAAAGTTCACATTCTCATATGACCCGGATTTGAAATCCACTATTCGTCTAAAATGGAGGTCACCTGATTTCGGCAGCCAATGACTTTTTCCAATTTTTTTCAATGCCCCCGGTGTCGTAGTTCCTGTCCCACCTCCCCTGCGCTGTTATTGGTGCAAAAAAGGCGCCAGGGAAGGTGGGAGGGGAATCGAATTTTGGCGCACTTTACCACGCGGTGTTCGATTTGATTCGAACATGGCGAACACCCTGATATCCGATCGAACATGTGTTCGATAGAACACTGTTCGCTCATCTCTAATCATAATGGATGATGCTAGATGACCAATCTGCCATATCTTTAGCCTGTCTATTCTGCATTTATACTACCTTTTAGTTGGCTTATTTTAAGGCAGATTTGTACAATATGATCTTGGTACATTTAGGCCTATTATGGTGAATTTAAGCCATTTAATATTCTTCTGAGAATCCCTACCCACATGTCTAGCAAGGCAACAAAGATGTGCTACGTTCATGTCAATGTCTAGTGGTAACCACAATAGTAAATTTAGGCACAGGAGGTCAAGATTGCAAGTGCAGGTCTATAGGATTCATATCAAGGCTCTAACAGACTTTCAGGGATAGTTGAACCTTGTGTACAGGAAACACTGTGCGTATCAGAGGAGCAGAGGGAAGGTCAGTGATTCAGAGGGGAGCACATGACTTTACAATAAAGTTATTTTTTTTTTTTACTAGAGTACTTCTTTAATATATAACAATACGACACAAATGCCAAAGCTCCATTTACTGGCGGATTAAGATAAACTGAATATATTTTAAAATATTTCTGGATGTATTATATTGATGAGCAATCTTTGGCTATTTTTTTTAAAATGTAGATTGTGAGCCCCACATAGAGCCTACAATGTACATTTTTCCCTATCAGTATGTCTTTTTTTGGAATATGGGATGGAAATCCATGCAAACACGGGGAGAACATACAAACTCCTTGCAGATGGTTTTTTGCCCTTGGCGGGATTTGAACACCAGGACCCAGCGCTGCAAGGCTGCAGTGCTAACCACTGAGCCACCGTGTGGCCCCTTCAATCTTTGGCTATTTAACTGTCCATCCCACTTTGGAAACAATCCTGTCTGTAGTGTAATGTTATTGAATAACTTGCCGACAACTCTACTGTGATGTTATGTGCTCCCCTCCAGAGTACTGACCTCCTCTCTGCTCCTCTAATTTGCACAGTGTTTTCTGTATGATCCAGTCTATGGGAGTGAAACTAAGACTTGTAGTGATAGCTTGACATCATGTTTATACAGAAAACACTGTGTGAATTAGAGGAGCAGAGAGATGGTCAGTGCTCTGGAGGGGAGCACATAACTTCTCAATAAAGAGATAATTAAACATTAACATTACTCCACACAAGGCTCATTCACATACAGGGGGCATTTTTTTCACTAGAGTGCTTCTTTAATGTGTAAGAGTATGTCATAAACTCCAAAGCTCCATCTACTGGTGGTTGCAGATACACTGAAAGTAATTAAGGAGATTTCCGGGACTGGTATGTTGATGACCTATTCCTTGCTGTCCTAATCATGTGATGCTCAGCTTTAACTTCTATATAGAGGAGTAAATTAAAACTCATTGATCTAATGCAAAATTTGTAACAGGGCTCTTGTCTCACCATGTATCATATATACCATGGTATCTTCTGATGGGCCATAATACTCTTTCAGGTACTAAGGTCTGGGTGCTTTTGCAACCTTTGCACCCCCTGCTACTATGTGGCCAGGATATAGTCCCCGTTTACATCATAGTCACGGTCACATTCTCACAATGTATTTACGGTGATGCCTCCTCACTGCCTTCTGCATTTCATTTCCATGAACTACCCTATGAGATCAGGATTTCCATCAGATCCTTCTGAGCACTACACGACATGTGCCCAGCCTATCTATTGTGCATTACTTAAAGTGCAGCTCATGCGATGGTACATTGATTGTGCCTATTGATTGTGTCTAGTGAATCCCATCCACACACTGCGGAAAATAAGAACCCGTATTTACCATGGACAGTGGATGGTCTGTGGTTGAGTACATCCATGATTAGTAGCCAACTTATGGATATACATATAACCATGACGCTTAGTCACCAAGTCGTCCTATAGACTCCGAATAGATGTGATGGTTAGAGATGAGCGAACACTAAAATATCCGAGGTTCGAAATCTGATTCAAACAGCCGCACACTATTCGACTGTTTGAACGGATTTCGAACCCCATTATAGTTTATGGGGGGAAATGCTCGTTTCAGGGGTACGCAACATTCGATAAAATTATACTTACCAAGTCCATGAGTGACGATCGGGCTGGATTCTCATTGAAGTCTTCTCCAAGCGCAGCACCCCCGCGGCGTCTTCCGGCTGGAATTCACTCTGCCTAGGCATCGGGGCCTAGGCAGAGCTGACTGCGCATGCGCGGTTGGCTCTGCCTAGGCCGGATGCCTAGGCAGAGTGAATTCCAGCCGGAGGACACCGTGGGGACGCTGCACGGAGAAGACTTCTAAAGGTAAGAGAAGAACCAGCGTTGATTGGCAGAATGTATAGCATTCTGCCAATCAACGCTGGTTCTGCATCGAACCTTAAACTTCGAACAGCTAGTAGTCTTCGATCGAGTACGAGTATTTCGAATACCGTAGTATTCGATCGAACACCTACTCGATCGAACACTACTTGCTCATCTCTAGTGATGGTGGAGGAATCCTGAAATCGTATATTGTCCTTATTAGTCTTCCCTGAACCATATAGTGAAATTATAGAATTTTTGGATATTTTTTTTAGATTTTTTACATCTTGGTTCTAAGATAAATCCTTATTGTCAGTAATACTTGTGTTCAGTCCTAACAAATTACTTTATAGCCGAAGAGTGTTATTCGAAATACACATTTCAGTAACCAGAACCATTCCATTTTCTGAAAGCGTTCTGTGTAATTTAGGTATGAAAAAAAAAGTTGACTTTGTTGCGTGTAGTTAAGCGAGGTCATAAGTCCTCCAAGCTGCATGGGGCCAATGAAAACATAACATCTTCCAGAGCTATACCTCCAGCAGATCAGATGAAAGCAATTTGTAAAACCCACCAGCAAAAGCTTGTGATTACCATAAAATATGGAAGATATACATATACATATATATATATATATATATATATATATATATATATATATATATATGTTCTATGAGTCTTAGTTGAAGCTCGACCATTCGTCTACAGCTCTACAAACAACACCAGAGATGTGGGGCTGACACGACCCCGTATAATATGATAGTACATATGGCTAAACCCTCTACCTGCCATGTATATATGTCTATAAATACAGCCAAACTTACTTTCTTCCAGTGCCAGGAAAAAGGATTTCAGCTAATTCAAGACATTATGAGTCACTCCACAACCATCCAAAGTTGTTTTTACAAGAAAGACTAAAACAAACATCATCTTCTTTTTTTTGGTTAATTGGAAGAGAAAATTATTAAACATTTTGTAGTTGGTGGATACAAAATTACCACGCTTTTATAACAAGCAAATGGAGTAGATTTCATGGTAAAGAGCTGGACTGGGTTTACGTCTTAGGAGCCCGTTGGCACAGAAAGTCCAATACCAAGTCTTATACTATAAAATCCTTTGGTGGGCTCAGGCTCTGACATAATAGGGCTCGGAAAATCCAAAAAACCCCCCCTTCTTTGGATCTAATCTTGGTTAGTACTGTTTTGGGTGAGCCCAAAATTTTTGGAAACTGTTACAAATTGGTTTGGTTAGCTCTACCTTTAAAGCGGGCACTAGCCGTTATAGCGCCCAAATAATAGTCCCGTACGTTGGCCAAAGAGAGCCCACTTTAGGCGCCTTGTGAGACCACTTGTGTCCAGTTCTATAGAAAGACATAGATAAAATATAATAGGTGAAAAGATTGACTACAAAAATGATGAGCATAAAACATATGGGGAGAGGCTTAAAAAACTTGAGGAATTGTCTTGAGGAAAGAGGGACCTGATCAAAACCATGAAATAGGTTAATGGAGTCCACCGTATAAGGGAAGCAAAAGAATAACTGGAGTCTTGTCCATTTGCACTTATGTGATGTGAAGGGCACTAAAATCAGGTTTGGAAATTTGGTTTGCAAAATGAAATAGGTACTTGGAACTGGTAATACGATGGCTGGTACTCACTGGTGAATTGGGAACCCATATTTGCCACTGACAGCAATACCAGATCTGTTGTTTTTAAGGGATAGCCCTTAACCTATAAAACAAATGTTAAAAAATTAGGAAATAAAATGCTAGTTTTTATGAAACAAGAAGTAGAAAAAACAAAAATAAAACAAGACCTTACAGAGCAATATCACAAAATAGGGAAGTTTTATGAAGACTGGATTCTCCAACCGCAGTGTTTATGATTTTTTTTGCACATCCCCCTGGGACTTCGCTTATTAAATTCTAGGGTCGGAAGAGACCCCAGAGTATTGTAATGATTCGTTGGTGGTAATATCTGGTTAGCCTGAAATTTTTGATGAAACCAAGTCATTATACACTGTCTACCAATAAGTATTTGGGCCCCTGTGATAGAATAGAAAAACCACATTTCTTCCTATCCAATAGTTGGTAGACCCCAGGAGATGCTTCCTTACGGATGGGATTGATGGACACAATACTCCTGGGTGCCTGGTGACACTCCTGGTGTATGTGAGCCATCGGTTGAGTGCGGTTTCTCTGGCCAGCACTCGTTGGTCTCTAACTCCCAGCTTCGGGGGTCTGCTGACTTGGGGCACATTGCGACAATCACCGTTCACCTTCCTCTTCATCGTCACATAGGCCACTGTCGATTTTGGGTAATTCAGTTCACTTGCTATGTCCCTTAAGGATCGACCATATCTGTGGTCCCCACAATTACCCCTTTCTCGAAATCTGACAACTCTGCACTTCGTGGCATCTTACATGCGACTAATGCCAATGCTGTTTCCTATTTAACGGTGAAAGGCGCAACATACATCCCGACCGCAGATATCTTCATTTGCATGGATGTCCAATGACTTATTGGTAGACAGCGTATACTGGTTTACTTAAGACTCCTATTCTAGTGATCACGGGGGTTAGAAATTTGTTACAAAAAGTGGAAAACCATTCCAATTCTGATTTCGGATCTGTTCAGCACGGTCATGAATTTCTACCAGTTTATTAGTATCATTTATTACCGTGACTGTAGAGACATTTGGCAATCATTTCATATAGATTACGGAAAAACACGACAGCGAATATCTGTCCAATGCAGAACTCACATTCCCCAGGATCCCTGGTCGAATAGTATGCAGGGTATGTCCATGGGATCTTCACACAAACCCAAGCAGCTGGTGAATTCTTCTTATTATTAATTGTTCACCTGGAGCCCCAGAACCAACCGAGTGAAAAGTTGCTTGTGAAACATTTAGTTTTATCAGCTCAACTTTGAAGATTGATTCATGGAGATAAATATTCTTGTGGGCAGTGGAACATAAAAGAGCAGCCGGGAGGACTCCGACTAATGACTCCATAATTCAGCTTCTCATTGTGTGAGTCATGGAGGAGAGGTCTAAGAGTAATGAAGGAGTATTATATCACCGAATTAGCAACATTCAGGACGTCCAGCTGGAGCTTTTACAGATATGTTACACTTTGCTGATTTTAATGTGGATGTGTGCACGTAATGGTCTCCGACAACCAACTTCTGCTTGTTGGGTATGGCCTTAAATTGTCATTTTTGGAGATACTAAACAATTATGTCTTCAAAACACCAAGATAGAGGGGTCTGATATGTTCTTCAGATGTGTTGGGAAAACTTTGCAAGATTCATTATCATTTGGGATTGATCGTGTTCGGTCCAAACCAGGAGTGCAGAGTAACATTACTTATTAAACTCTTCGGTCTTCTTACCAAAATTTTGGAGAATTAATTGGAGCAGAAATAGTAGCAAATTTATGAACCAACGTGCAATATTTTGACAAATTTGTCCTGAAAAGCCATGAAAATAAAAAATTGGAAAAGTGTTTTTTTTTAAAAAAAATACTTTTATTAAGTCAGAAATAATTAATCACAAAAAATAATGAATAATAATAATAATAATAATAATAATAAAATAATAATAAAAATAATAATAATACAAATAATAATAATAATAAAAATAATAATAATAATAAAAATAATAATAATAATAATAAAAAAAATAATAATAATAATAATAATCTGATATTAGTACAACTTACTATGTTAAAGGGGTCTTATTTTTACCGAAAAACAAAAAATACCATATACTTGTTCATTCGGCTGGGGATCTTGGGGTCTCCAGTCTTTAACTTGTGCATCACATGAATGCGCAGCCAATTACACCCCTTTAAGATTTACAGCAAGTTTTTGACCATTTGCAATGTTAAAAGATAGCATTTTTGTTTTGTACACTGAAAACTCAATTTCTGCGCTCTCAAGACAAAATCGGTGGCAATGTTCTCTAACACTACACTCTTCGCGAACAATATGGCACCCAGGTACGTGGTGCATTGAGGAATGGGGTCCGGTGCCGGTGTGAGCAGAGCCTCACAGTTTAGCTACTTTCTTCATGTATACTTGATAAAGGGGTCTTCACCCCAAAACGCGTAGTGTCTTGTTGATGAATAAAGAAGACTTTGATTGGGTTAAGTGTGGTTCCTTCCTCTTACGAATTTGGGGGTCTCTTCCTGGTCCTTTTGGCATACAGATTAGGCTGGTCTTACAGGACCATATTGATTGTACAGTCCGCAATTTGCTGATCGGCAACGTAGACACTGCAAATGCCCATGTCCTGCCGCACTCGCTCATAGAGTTCTATGGGCAAGTCCGTGCAGTGCCGCAATTCACGGCCTTTGCGGACCTGCTCTATAAATTGCGGACCTCGGTTGTGGCCCAGCATACCAGGGAGAAAATATCTGGTAAGAGGCCATACTGAATATAATGTGTCCGCAAATGGTCCGCAATTGAAAACCCTCAATTGTGGACCATTTGGGGACTTACATTACGGCCGTGTAAGACCAGCCTTAGCCATAGAGCTTCTAGTACAGGTAAACCTCTTCTAGTATTATTGGAAAATTACTTTTATAGACAGCAAACGTTTCAATGCGACCTAGAGACAAGTTGGCAGCAATGGATGCACCATGGTGAGTCAGGCAGCTGTTTTCTGCATTAAGAAAATTCTTTCTATAGCATTGATGAAAACTTTGACAGGTTCCTGGACTGCACACGCCATCTAATGCCTCTTTAGCACACATATACAATAGGCTCTTGTCAAAATATGTTGCTTTACATTTTTGGACAATATTTCAGAATATTATAAAATTAAAGCAGTAACGCAAAGGATTATAAGATGCCGGCCGATACATTATAGCAGCTGGTTCCTGTATAAAGCATGAAGACCAAGATTAAAAGGAGCAATGGCCCATTAAAAAAACAGGCAAGAATGATTCCCACATTTCTTTGATTTATTGAAGGTCTTCGAGGGAGGGAGAGTAAAAAAACAGTAACTGAGAATGTGTTATGAAAAATCAGATCATCTGAAAGGAAAGGTCATCAATATAACAAATGACTTAGTGGAGGCTGGTAAGTGATAAATGTCACCATGGAGGGCTGTTTCCTCTGTTACTGGGATGGGTAGGGATGCCATAGTGACAGTGAAAAAGACTACAATAAAAAATAAATATAAGACACCTGGGGGGCACTAAGTAAAATATAAGCAATTATTATTATATAAAAAATAAGCAAAAAAAGTAAAAAAAAATTAAGTAAAATATAAGCAATTATTATTATATAAAAAATAAGCAAAAAACGTAAAAAAAATTAAGTAAAATATAAGCAAATATTATTATATAAAAAAATAAGCAAAACAGTAAAAAAAAATAAAGTAAAATATAAGCAAATATTATTATATAAAAAATAAGCAAAAAAAGTAAAAAAAAAATAAGTAAAATATAAGCAAATATTATTATATAAAAAATAAGCAAAAAAGGAAAAAAATTATGTAAAATATAAGCAAATATTATTATATAAAAAATAAGCAAAAAAGTATTAAAAAATTACGTAAAATATAAGCAATTATTATTATATAAAAAAATAAGTAAAAAAAGTAAAAAAAAATTAAGTAAAATATAAGCAAATATTATTATATAAAAAATAATCAAAAAAAAGTAAAAATATATTAAGTAAGATATAAGCAAATATTATTATATAAAAAATTAATAAAAAAATAAAATAAAAAAATTAAGTAAAATATAAGCAAATATTATTATATAAAAAATAAGCAAAAAAAGTAAAAAAAAAAATGTAAGTAAAATATAAGCAAATATTATTATATAAAAAAATAATTAAAAAAAGTAAAAATATATTAAGTAAGATATAAGCAAATATTATTATATAAAAAAATTAATCAAAAAAAGTAAAATAAAAAAATTAAGTAAAATATAAGCAAATATTATTATATAAAAAATAAGCAAAAAAAGTAAATGAAAATTAATTAAAATATAAGAAAATATTATTATATAAAAAAATAAGCAAAAAAAGTAAAAAAAAAGTAAAATATAAGCAAATATTATTATATAAAAAATAAGCAAAAAAAAGTAAAAAAAGTAAAATATAAGCAAATATTATGATATAAAAAATAAGCAAAAAAGTAAAAAAAATAAGTAAAATATAAGCAAATATTATTATATAAGAAATAAGCAAAAATTATTAAGTAAAAAATTTTTTTTTTAATAAATTTAAGAAATGTAACAAAAATTTGTTTAAAAAATACTCCATGAAACCATGCAATGTCTGCAGCCTTCTGGGATCACACAGATTTATAGATATCCCGTATAAAATGACAAAATTTATTTTTTAATTTTAATTTATTTAATATATTTAAAATTGCTAGAAAAAAAAAGAAAGAAAGAGAACTTGGAAAATAAATGGAACAAAAATTTGTTTAAAAAATACTCCATGGACACATGTAATGTGTGTAGCCTTCTGGGATCCCACAAATTTATAGACATTGTATACAATGCCCCCCAAAATTTGAAAATTTAATTTATTTACTATATTTAACATGATTTAAAAAATAGCTAAAAAAAAAAGAAAGAAAAGGATCTTGAGAAAAAAATGTAAAAAAATTTGTTTATAAATACTCCATGGATCCATGCAGTGCCTGTAGCCTGCTGGTCACACAAATCTATGGCCATGCTGTATAAATTGACAAAAAAAAAAAAAAATTAATTGAATTAATATATATATATTTTTTTAAATAAAAAAACAAGGTGCTACAAAAAGTTTAGGCCGGCATTCTACATGATTTTAGGACGTTCCCTAAGAGCAGGAAATGGTACAAAATCAAATAATAAAAAAATGAATAAAAACTAAAAAAATTATTTACTTTATTAAATCCCCACAAATCCAGTGATCCCGAACAATCCTGCAGTGATGACAGTAAATCTATAATTCACATGGCTGTAACACCTCTTAGATCAGTTTAATGGTCACTTGAACCATATACTGGCACCACAGTTGTAGTGCCAGTGTTGGCCATTGGGGGCACCAAGGTATTTTAAAAAATAAAGGTTATCTTTTTTAATTTTGTACCATTGCCTGTTTTTAGGAAAATTTCTTTAATGCCATTGGCCAGGATATAAATATCTCATCATTGCGGGGCTAACAAGCGGTCTCTGCTTGGATGAGGTTCATGGTGCCGCTTCCGATGCCCATACTATACACAGAACTGAGCCGCAAGTAGTTGGCTGCAGTCCACGTATAGTGGATGGAGGCCGGTTCTGCAGCTCAGCTCCCATTGAAGTCACCATACAGGCCCAATTGCTTTCTGGTGCCATGCTGTGTACAGTTTGGGCATTAGAAGCGACCCCGCACAGCTAGTCCATTAGGGGGCCACCTGTTGATCCCCCCACTGATCAGGTGTTTATAGTCTATTCTAACCATTCAACCCCTTTAAGTGTTATTTTTATAAGCCAGAAAAACCCTTTAAGGTCCCTATAAAAACTTATGGAAAATAATCCCATCCCCCTTGAAGCTTCTAGCTTAAAAGGACTTGTTCCTGCTCAGAAGGTCAGAAACCTAA
This sequence comes from Leptodactylus fuscus, assembly GCF_031893055.1. NCBI lineage: Eukaryota > Metazoa > Chordata > Amphibia > Anura > Leptodactylidae > Leptodactylus > Leptodactylus fuscus. Next base: position 13,283,734 of record NC_134267.1, on the reverse strand, counting down.
TCTACTATCGAACCTAATGACACAATTCACATGCTAAAGTGACAACCTTTGCAAAATGATTTGCCCATAGAAATTATGACATATGGTAGAAATTTGTGGTTGGGTGAACTATGTCCGTACTATATCAATGTTCTACACACTTATGTGTGATAAATCTTGGGACAAATATGAAATACTGTATGTTCATATACAGATGTCTGACTGTCATGGAGGATTCTCCACACACCGCTCCATGTGTGTGTCCCAGTAAGAATAAGCTCAGGATAAAGCCCCACTGTTATATCCGACAACCGACTTCTTGTTCTCACAGTTATGTCTAACCTAAAACCAATGAGAATGTAAATTTTTTTGATAATTATAACATAAATGTATCAAATTTATAATTTATCTTGTAACTTTAGTTAAAATTCAGTTTAAGCCTCACTTGGAGTTGATGGCCATTGATGGTCTTTATGAGAGGCCATCAATGTATGATCGGTGGAGAACCCTACTCAAGAATCCTTCCCGAACAACAGGACTGTGTACCCTTTGAAATAAAATGTGCTTGTCCCTAAGGGCCAATGTCTTGGTCTTTAAATGCCAGATATGTCAATTAAAGGGGTTGTCCATGATAAGAGAAGAGAGGTCATCAATGGATGATTGTGGAGAACCCTACTCAAGAATCTTTTGCGAACCACAAGACAAAGGGGCTTACTATGGACCCTTTGAAATAAAATTTGCTTGTCCCTAAGGGCCAATGTCTTGGTCTTTAAATACCAGATATGTCAATTAAAGGGGTTGTCCATGATAAGAGAAGAGACGTCATCAATGAATGATCCAGATATCTCAATTAAAGGGGTTGTCCATGATAAGAGAAGAGAGGTCATCAATGAATGATCGTGGAGAACTCTACCCAAGAATCCTTCGCGAACAACAGGACAAAGGGGCTTACTATGGACCCTTTGAAATAAAATTTGCTTATCCCTAAGGGCCAAAGTCTTGGTCTTTAAATACCAGATATGTCAATTAAAAGGGTTGTCCATGATAAGAGACGAGAGGTCATCAATGAATGATCGTGGAGAACCCTACCCAAGAATCCTTCGCGAACAACAAGACAAAGGGGCTTACTATGGACCCTTTAAAATAAAATTTGCTTGTCCCTAAGGGCCAATGTCTTGCTCTTTAAATACCAGATATCTCAATTAAAGGGGTGGCCCATGATAAGAGAAGGGTTGACCAGTTGTAGACCATGGGGTGTATCTGGTATTATAGTTCCATTTGTCTGGAGTATCTCTAATACCACACACAGCCAATGGACAAGAGCGTCAATGCTCCTCAAGGAAGACCAAACTTTTTATTATAATCCTGGGCAACCCCTTTAAATACTTAACAAATTGGACACACATGGTCATATTATTAATTTGTCATTCACTGACTGGACAAGTCAAGGCTTGATGTCCCACAAAGACACCATAGATATATTTTCCTCCGCACCGGCCAAGGAATGGAAAAAAAGGATCTTGGCCAATTCTAACAAACCTAATACAGGATACTACTAAGTAGCCTTTCTAAAAGCAATTTCTTAAGATGGCAGAAGAATGAGCTCTCTATAAATCTGAAATGAAACTATGCAATTTTCTCCTTGTGAATCTGTGTGTAGAAGTTTTCATAAGTGAAGTGGATAATATGTCTGTCAGGCACCTCGTAGACATCAAACGCTCAACCCAACGGTGGAAACAACGTCCGTGATTACATTCACTGCACATTAAGGTGTCTTATAAAGCCGGGGTGGGAAGGTGTAATGGTTGGTGTGTTACATGTCTATGGTTTACCACATATTAAATATGACTGTATAACTTTCCACCTGTATAGATGTAGACGTTGGAGATGTTTCCTGTATAACATTAACACATCTATAAAGTGCATAGAGCATTCACTTGTGAGCTGACACAGTGCATTAGTATGTAAGTCCCAGGGTAAACTTTGCAAAATGTCATGCTGTGTCTTACCGGCATGGGTCCCACTAAGGGGTATCTAAGCAAGTGGCGGACATCACAGAGGCCCAGTTTTGTTGGGTCAATCCCATGAACTGGATCACAAAGGAACTTTGGTTCTGCAAACTTATACCCAAAGACAATATAGAAGTCCTTCTTTCCCCCAAATTCAAGCCCTCCTACGCACGGGATAATCATCCTACTGACATTTCTCCAACATGTCCCACGTGGGAAATTTGCTTTAGAATCTTCAACCATTTCCTCTAGACGTCTAAAAGGAATTTGCAGAAATTCATGCCCAAAATACAGAAACAACCACATTCAGATAGAGGGAGATGATTTTCAGTTGTGAAAATTTTCAAAACAAATTTATAGAATGTGAATGTGACCGAAGTGTCCAATCTCTCTGCAGCGCCACCACTGGGGAAATGATGCATTACACAGTGCCCATTCAAAAGAAAGGGTTCTTAGTGTAATGCAGGACAGGACAAGTCGTCCAGAGCGAGAGACACACTTTGTAAATGTTTTCTTCTCTATTACAGAGGGTTTTTCAAAAATACATAATCACATGTAAATCTTCTTTATCCATTTTAGTGGTGATATCTTTTGTCTTGATCCAGTGGATATGACCATGAATGTAGGAACTTTCTAGGGCCTGGCACTTGTTAGAAACCCAGCCATGATGTCCTTATTGTAGTCAGGTTATCTTCTCATACATGTAGTGTCCTCCTGATAACCAGCCATGATGTCCTTATTGTGGTCAGGTTATCTTCTCTTATATGTAGTGTGCTCCTGATAACCAGCCATGATATCCTTATTGTGGTCGGGTTATCTTCTCATAAATGTAGTGTCCTCCTGACAACCAGCCATGATGTCCTTATTGTGGTCGGGTTATCTTCTCATACATGAAGTGTCCTCCTGATAACCAGCCATGATGTCCTTATTGTGGTCAGGTTATCTTCTCATACATGTAGTGTCCCCTCCTGATAACCAGCCATGATGTCCTTATTGTGGTCAGATTATCTTCTCATACATGTAGTGTCCCCTCCTGTTAACCAGCCATGATGTCCTTATTGTAGTCAGGTTATCTTCTCATTCATGTAGTGTCCTCCTGATAACCAGCCATGATGTCCTTATTGTGGTCGGGTTATCTTCTCATACATGTAGTGTCCCCCTGATAACCAGCCATGATGTCCTTATTGTGGTCGGGTTATCTTCTCATACCTGTAGTGTCCTCCTGATAACCAGCCATGATGTCCTTATTGTGGTCAGGTTCTCTTCTCATACATGTAGTGTCCTCCTGATAACCAGCCATGATGTCCTTATTGTGGTCAGGTTATCTTCTCATACATATAGTGTCCTCCTGATAACCAGCCATGATGTCCTTATTGTGGTCGGGTTATCTTCTCATACCTGTAGTGTCCTCCTGATAACCAGCCATGATGTCCTTATTGTGGTCACGTTATCTTCTCATACATGAAGTGTCCTCCTGATAACCAGCCATGATGTCCTTATTGTGGTCAGATTATCTTCTCATACATGTAGTGTCCCCTCCTGTTAACCAGCCATGATGTCCTTATTGTGGTCAGGTTATCTTCTCATACATGTAGTGCCCTCCTGATAACCAGCCATAATGTCCTTATTGTGGTCGGGTTATCTTCTCATACATGTAGTGTCCTCCTGATAACCAGCCATGATGTCTTCATTGTGGTCAGGTTATCTTCTCATACATGTAGTGTCCTCCTGATAACCAGCCATGATATCCTTATTGTAGTCAGGTTATCTTCTCATTCATGTAGTGTCCTCCTGATAACCAGCCATGATGTCCTTATTGTGGTTGGGTTATCTTCTCATACATATAGTGTCCTCCTGATAACCAGCCATGATGTCCTTATTGTGGTCGGGTTATCTTCTCATACCTGTAGTGTCCTCTTGATAACCAGCCATGATGTCCTTATTGTGGTCACGTTATCTTCTCATACATGATGTGTCCTCCTGATAACCAGCCATGATGTCCTTATAGTGGTCGGGTTATCTTCTCATACATGTATAATCCTCCTGATAACCAGCCATGATGTCCTTATCGTGGTCGGGTTATCTTCTCATACATGTAGTGTCCTCCTGATAACCAGCCATGATGTCCTTATTGTGGTCAGGTTATCTTCTCATACATGTAGTGGAAACATGGAAAAATAAATGAAGCTCTTATATTACTACCTTATGTTCAGTCTTTGTCACAAAGAACCTCAGCAAAATCTGCAACAAAAAATCCGCTTTTCTGCAATGTGGGGTTTTACCTTCAAATGCTGCAAAAATTTTCACTAACCCATATTTGCAATAAAGTTCCACTTTTAGTTGTCTAAATGTGTAAAAAACGTCCAAACCTTTCCATTTTCATGACTCCATTTTCTTCTAATTGTGGTCATAGTGGTGGCCACGGGTGTTAGTTTTTACCTGTGTACAAAAATTTACTTTCACGAGAGCCCATAATTGATAAGTTACGATACAAAGTGTCTATAGGGAGAAGCTTAGATGTATATTCCTATATGAAAAGAACCGTATAGTCTGATATTTGGGATAGGTTACACTTCAAGCTGTTTTTGATGAATGTATCGCTCGCCCACACATGGTTGTTGAGAATTTTTACAGCACACCATAAATTGGATGCCAAAGCATAAACTATCGAAGCCGAAGCATAAACTATAACTAAAAGTGAACACGCCAAAACGATTACTAAAACAACCCAGTAAGTAACAGCTTGAAACAAAATGTTCCCTTCTCGTCCCCGGATTTCATCTGTGTTTGTGACCGGCGGTAACGTTCTTATTTTCAATGGCGCCAACAATTCCTATTAAACCTGATACTCCATATTTTCTTCTTATTTTGCATTCGAGTTCCATTTAAGCCGCGCGAAGACTCTGCATGAAACTATATTTATTAGAAATGTAAAAGTAAAAAAAAAAATACTCCGAAAACGCGAAGACAAGTTTGACATCCAAATCCAAGTGAAATTAAAGAGTAAGGAAAAAATGTATCCGGGCTGCACATTAGGACTTGTCAGACGAACGTTAACAGCAGTAAAAAGTCATATTTTGGCATTGGGAAGTCAAGTTTTTGCCAGTTTCATCTCGCTCTGCATGGTAAATCCATCCAAGAGAGACCACTAAGTGGAAAGTGAAGATGACAACTGCCAGTTGTAAGGAGCTTGGGTGTCCCTGTGCCTTTATCTGTGTTGTTTGACACCCCAGATCCTTACAGAAAGCAATTTTTGGAGTGCAAAATCAACATTTACCAACAGTCTATTTGCTGCCAACATCTCCAGTCGTGTTTTTTTTTTAAAACTCATACGTGTTACTTGACCCACATAGGAAGGCTGGTTAACTAATTCCAGCAATTCCAGGCCGATGCTAAGTTCCTGTTCATGTACATGGCACAGGTTAGGTGTTTAGAGGTTATTGGGCAACAGTGGCCCCGTTAAAGTGTAACCCTCGACTTAATAAGGTGCAAGATTGTTTCCCCAGATTCCCGTAGCTCACTAATCCCAGCGGTTCTTGGTATAGACCAGTGTTGTCCTGCCTTATTTGTAGATGGTGCTAGATATTTTATTACCTCACTATGATCTTAGTAACGTGGGTTCTTAGCCTCAGGCCAGGGCTCCATGTGGTGTAAACGTCATGGAAAAAAAGTAGTGTTTTATGGTCACTGCTTAGTGGATGGGATTCTAAGGAAAATATGCACAATGGACACGTTGCAATTCCAAAATCGTTGCAGTTTTGTAAATTTCAACATGTTAATCCCCAAACGGACTATCGAATGCATTTGCAAGCGGTGTGCAGTGAAAGCACACAGACCCCATTGACCCATTGACTTAGGGTCCATGTACTTATCGCGAGATCTTTGCATTAGAGATGAGCGAGTAGTATTCGATCGAGTAGGTATTCAATAGAATACTACGGTATTCGAAATACTCGTACTCGATCGAGTATCACTCGCTATTCGAATGGAAAAGTTCGATGCAGAACCAGCATTGATTGGCCGAATGCTATACAGTCGGCCAATCAACGCTGGTTCTTCTCTGACCTTTAGAAGTCTTCTCCGCGCAGCTTCCCCGCGGCGTCTTCCGGCTCTGAATTCACTCTGCCAGGCATCGGGCCTGGGCAGAGCCGACTGCGCACGCCTGCGCTACAAGAAAATGGCCGCTTTGACTGTAAGTGGCCATTTTCTTGTAGTGTGGGAATGCGCAGTCGGCTCTGCCCAGGCCCAATGCCTGGCAGAGTGAATTCAGAGCCGGAAGATGCCGCAGGAACGCTGCACAGAGAAGACTTCTCGGAGGATCCAGCCCGACCAGCGCCGCACCTCCCATGAGGCGACTTGAAGCGACCGCTTCAGGCGGCACTATGTTAGGGCCCCAGGGAGGGCGGCATTTTTACTTACCTAAGCCAGTCCAGGACAAGCTGTCCTGGACTGGCTTAGCACCGAGCGGTGGATTGGGGAGGCCACTAGAGCAGCGCTGCTCCAGCAGCCTCCCCTCATGCTCAGGCAGAGAGCAGGTCCTCTCTGTACCTGCTCTCTTCCTTCGAACGGTGCTAAGCCCCGCCCCCTTCACTTCACCCCAGCCCCTTTGCTAGCCATGCCCCCTCCTCCCAGGGGGGGGGGGGCTCTCTATCGTTCGCCTCGGGCAGCGAAAGGGGTAGATTCACCCCTGAGCCCGACCCTCACTTGTGGACTTGGTAAGTATAATTTGATCGAATGTTGCCTACCCCTGAAACGAGCATTTCCCCCCCATAGACTATAATAGGGTTCGATATTCATTTCGAGTAGTCGAATATTGAGGGGCTACTGGAAACGAATATCGAATATCCAACATTTTACTGTTCGCTCATCTCTACTCTGCACGAGTCATGCGGAGAGGAAAGTAGATTGTGAAGTACTTTCCTGTCCGTATGTTTGTGGCGGAGATCTTGCAGCAAGAACACGGACCCCATTATAGTCTATAGGGTCCGTGTGCTTTTCCTGCAAATGTGTTTGGTATTCCATTCAGGAGGATCCCCATGTGGACTCGCCCGAATGGAGTACAAACGCAGATGTGAATGAGGGGTCAGCCTCAAAGTGTGTTTCCATGATCAGTAAAACAAAACAGCTCCACACTGGTCCACAGGCTGTATGTGGTATTGCAACTCAGCTACGATCATTTCAGTCAGTTCAGCCACAACTCATGGACAGGTTGGCACCATATCTGGAAATAATGATATTACATTTTTTTTAATGAAATCATTCTTTATTGTAATATTATTCTAGATCCATAGAAGACACAAGACCACTAGCAAAAAATAACAAAATTGTGAAAAAATCGTATTCCTATCATCTAGCATCTCTATAACATGTAACAATCCGGTAGACCAGTATTTTTTATAAAATGTATCACTGAAGCCCTTCTTCCATTCTTAAAGGTGGTCCTGGCTGTCTTATCCTTGGAAACCACAAAAACAGGGACCGTTCACAGGAAAGACTACACATTCCCTCTCGTTTTAATATGCGCCCGAATGGAAGATTTTTGGTTCCACATCTGAGACTGTTCAGCAACAGTTTAAACTAACCGTGCATTCTAAAGTATGTGTAAAATATGTACCTTAACCACTCCCAGGGATTTACTTAAGTACCTCAAATATTCCTCATGGACAGCCGACGTATGTACAGCTGTAAAATACATCACAATCTTTAATTGGATTCAGATGGCGGCATCTACATAGTAGTAGGTAACAAGACACAAATCATTATTGACTTTAGTACCGCGCACACGGCGCTCCGTACACCGTCCTCTCCCTACTCGGTAACATTAGAGATTTTATTCCAAGATATAGAGTAATAAAAAGTCCTAATATAGCAAATACTACACTGACATGATGTTCCCAAACTCTAACGGATCTCAGATGTGGGTGGAATGTGTCCTTGTTTGTTTGCATAGGTCCCATCCATATGGCCGCTGTAGACATGACATATGTAGAGAAATGCTTTGAATGTTTCCACTATATAGAGCGGACTGTAGTAGACGAGTCTTATGCAAACAAATAATCCTTGGGAAGAAAAGTTGTGTTATCATAGACAACCCCTTTAATATGCAATGGACTGCGGCTCCCAAGACTGCTGGCAAACGGATCATTTTCCCAGGGTAAGTCATGTATTGCGCTGCCCAATGCAAGGGAACGACTGATCATAGCAATACATAAAGGAGTCAGTGCTTACATAGAAGCTCTATGGTGGGACTAATGCAGGGACAATATCTAATAGGGCACAAGGACAACAGTCATGTCACACAATGCCATCTTGCTGCGACATCAGTGGCGTAACTACCGCCATAGCAGCAGAGGCGGCTGCCACAGGGCCTGGGACATTAGGGGCTCGGTGACAGCCGCTACTGCTGCTATCATTATACTCGGGGGTCTTTGCAGACCCCCAAGTATAATGATTGGCGGACCGGGAGAGGTAAGAAACATAAAAAACATGTTACTTACCTCTCCACGATCCTGCCAGGCCTCCTTCCTGACGTCTCTGACGTCACATGAACCCGGCCTGCGTCCCGGGTAGAGATGAGCGAACACTAAAATGTTCGAGGTTCGAAATTCGATTCGAACAGCCGCTCACTGTTCGAGTGTTCGAATGGGTTTCGAACCCCATTATAGTCTATGGGGAACATAAACTCGTTAAGGGGGAAACCCAAATTCGTGTCTGGAGGGTCACCAAGTCCACTATGACACCCCAGGAAATGATGCCAACACCCTGGAATGACACTGGGACAGCAGGGGAAGCATGTCTGGGGGCATAAAAGTCACTTTATTTCATGGAAATCCCTGTCAGTTTGCGATTTTCGCAAGCTAACTTTTCCCCATAGAAATGCATTGGCCAGTGCTGATTGGCCAGAGTACGGAACTCGACCAATCAGCGCTGGCTCTGCTGGAGGAGGCGGAGTCTAAGATAGCTCCACACCAGTCTCCATTCAGGTCCGACCTTAGACTCCGCCTCCTCCGGCAGAGCCAGCGCTGATTGGCCGAAGGCTGGCCAATGCATTCCTATGCGAATGCAGACTTAGCAGTGCTGAGTCAGTTTTGCTCAACTACACATCTGATGCACACTCGGCACTGCTACATCAGATGTAGCAATCTGATGTAGCAGAGCCGAGGGTGCACTAGAACCCCTGTGCAAACTCAGTTCACGCTAATAGAATGCATTGGCCAGCGCTGATTGGCCAATGCATTCTATTAGCCCGATGAAGTAGAGCTGAATGTGTGTGCTAAGCACACACATTCAGCACTGCTTCATCAAGCCAATACAATGCATTAGCCAGTGCTGATTGGCCAGAGTACGGAATTCGGCCAATCAGCGCTGGCTCTGCTGGAGGAGGCGGAGTCTAAGGTCGGACCTGAATGGAGACTGGTGTGGAGCGATCTTAGACTCCGCCTCCTCCAGCAGAGCCAGCGCTGATTGGCCGAATTCCGTACTCTGGCCAATCAGCACTGGCTAATGCATTGTATTGGCGTGATGAAGCAGTGCTGAATGAGTGTGCTTAGCACACACATTCAGCTCTACTTCATCGGGCTAATAGAATGCATTGGCCAATCAGCGCTGGCCAATGCATTCTATTAGCGTGAACTGAGTTTGCACAGGGGTTCTAGTGCACCCTCGGCTCTGCTACATCAGATTGCTACATCTGATGTAGCAGTGCCGAGTGTGCATCAGATGTGTAGTTGAGCAAAACTGACTCAGCACTGCTAAGTCTCTGCATTCGCATAGGAATGCATTGGCCAGCCTTCGGCCAATCAGCGCTGGCTCTGCCGGAGGAGGCGGAGTCTAAGGTCGGACCTGAATGGAGACTGGTGTGGAGCGATCTTAGACTCCGCCTCCTCCAGCAGAGCCAGCGCTGATTGGTCGAGTTCCGTACTCTGGCCAATCAGCGCTGGCCAATGCATTCTATTAGCCCAATGAAGTAGAGCTGAATGTGTGTGCTTAGCACACACATTCAGCTCTACTTCATCAGGCTAATAGAATACATTGGCCAATCAGCGCTGGCCAATGCATTCTATTAGCTTGATGAAGCAGAGTGTGCACAAGGGTTCAAGCGCACCCTCGGCTCTGATGTAGCAGAGCTGAGGGTGCACAAGGGTTCAAGTGCACCCTCGGCTCTCCTACATCAGAGCCGAGGGTGCGCTTGAACCCTTGTGCAGCCTCGGCTCTGCTACATCAGAGCCGAGGGTGCGCTTGAACCCTTGTGCACACTCTGCTTCATCAAGCTAATAGAATGCATTGGCCAGCACTGATTGGCCAGAGTACGGAATTCGGCCAATCAGCGCTGGCCAATGCATCCCTATGGGAAAAAGTTTATCTCACAAAAATCACAATTACACACCCGATAGAGCCCCAAAAAGTTATTTTTAATAACATTCCCCCCTAAATAAAGGTTATCCCTAGCTATCCCTGCCTGTACAGCTATCCCTGTCTCATAGTCACAAAGTTCACATTCTCATATGACCCGGATTTGAAATCCACTATTCGTCTAAAATGGAGGTCACCTGATTTCGGCAGCCAATGACTTTTTCCAATTTTTTTTCAATGCCCCCAGTGTCGTAGTTCCTGTCCCACCTCCCCTGCGCTGTTATTGGTGCAAAAAAGGCGCCAGGGAAGGTGGGAGGGGAATCGAATTTTGGCGCACTTTACCACGTGGTGTTCGATTCGATTCGAACATGGCGAACACCCTGATATCCGATCGAACATGTGTTCGATAGAACACTGTTCGCTCATCTCTAGTCCCGGGTCATGTGACGTCCGACGTCATTGAACAAGGACAGCAGCGCAGAAGGCAGCAGAGAAGACAACGTAGGAGCTGGGGGACAGGTAAGTAACAGTAGTTTTTTATGTTTTTATTCCCCCGGGTCTCCGATTATTATACTCTGGGGTCTGAAAAGAACCCAGAATATAATAATTGTTTATGGGTGTCCACAGTGGGGCATAATACTGTGTGCAGGGGCCACTATGGGGGATAATACTGTGTGCAGGGGCCACTATGGGGCATAATACTGTGTGCAGGGGCCACTAAGGGACATAATACTGTGTGCAGGGGCCACTATGGGGGATAATACTGGGTGCAGGGGCCACTATGGGGGATAATACTGTATGGAGGGGCCACTATGGGGGATAATACTGTATGGAGGGGCCACTATTGGGCATAATACTGTGTGCAGGGGCCACTAAGAGACATAATACTGTGTGCAGGGGCCACTATGGGGGATAATACTGTGTGCAGGGGCCACTATGGGACATAATACTGTGTGCAGGGGCCACTATGGGACATAATACTGTGTGCAGGGACCACTATGGGACATAATACTGTGTGCAGGGGCCACTATGGGGCATAATACTGTGTGCAGGGGCCACTATGGGGGATAATACTGTATGGAGGGGCCACTATGGGAATAATACTGTGTGCAGGGACCACTATGGGGCATAATACTGTATGGAGGGGCCACTATGGGGCATAATACTGTATGGAGGGGCCACTATGGGAATAATACTGTGTGCAGGGACCACTATGGTTCATAATACTGTGTGCAGGGGTCACTATGGGGATAATACCGTGTTAAGGGGCCACTATGGGGCATAATAGAATGCGCAGAAATGCGTAGGAGGGGATCGATCAAGGTTTTCGGCATCGGCATCGTTGTCGGTGGGTGGGTGGGGGGGCCATGTCAAAGGTTCGCCACGGGGCCCTGCCATTCCTAATTACGCCACTGTGCGACACGTAGTAAAGTTGAGTGGGTCTTACTCACCTATCCTTATTTTTGTATACTTCTAGTCTCTGGCCACACATTGCAGAAAAGATGCGTTTTTTGTTGCAGATTACTGCGTTGTTTTTTTTTAGCCAAATCCAGGAGTGGCTCTATAAAAGGAATGGGAAATATATGGGAAGTTCTTAGATTTCTCTCTTCAGCTCAATCCACTCCTAGCTTTGGCTCAAAAACTACAGCAAAATTTGCAAAGTAAAACTGAGTTTTTGCAGCCTGAAGCTGGGGCCCTATGGGTCAGAAACACCACATTTTACCTGCGGCGGAAACACCATGAGAAAAATAGCAGCATTTTACAGTGATTGCAAAGTGGATGGGTTTCATGTGAATCTCATGCCCAGTTTGCGGTAAAAATCGCAGCGCGGCATGGTTTTGTCAATTATATCTATGGAAATGCCGATGGCTTCCCCTTAGATATAATTGTAACGTCCCGTGGGGTATAAGGCTAAGGCCCCACGTTGCAGAAACGCAGCTTTTTTTGTTGGAGATTTTTATGTGTTTTTTGAGCCAATGCCATTAATGGCTACTATAAAAAATTCTTATACGTCTACCTTTTGCTCAATCCACTTCTGGCTTTGGTTCAAGAAACCACAACAAAATCTGCAACAAAAAAAGCTGCATTTCTGCAATGTGGGGTCTTAACCTAAATTTTTTAGGGTCAAAATATTGTGTGAAATGATGAGCATGGCATAAGACAATAAAGAAAGATGATACTAACCCTCACTGACCCTCCTGCCCGTTCTGATGCTGCTCAGGTCCCTGCTGGTCTCTATTTCCTGCTCGACATGCCGGATATAGATGACGTGGGTCACTGGTGTGGCCAGTGATTTCCTGATTAGGCATTCCCAGGAATTTCCGAATTGGGGGACCCAGACAGTGTTAAAAGAGAACCAGAGGGGGCAGCAATGCCCTCACTAAAGTATAGAAATAGGGAGCTGAATAAAAGACCAGCGACAGAGAAACAAAGTTGCAGTAGAAGTTCCAATTTCTAAGCAACTATTTGACTTTGTAATTCAATTCTGATGGATTCTCATGTGCAGCCATCCCAGACTTTACAAAAATGTCCACGTTGCCTATTATTTCTGAAGACCCTATATATGGTTTTGATGATCTGGCCGTATTTCAAAAGCCTGTAGGAATTACTTGACAGGAACATGTTTGCATGGATATCGTTACTTTCCACTAATAAACGTTTCGGTTGCCACCATGGGTTTGTTTGTCAGACTTTTCATCAGCAGGAAATCAGATGTTTACAGAACATTACAACAATATGAGAAGTAGAGATTGTAAAAGTTACAGAGAAAATAAATGTCGTATATCTAATAAATACATAAATAATAACTGGTGGCAAAGACAACACGACAATGTAATAGAAGGAAATCAATGATTGTAATGTAAAATAAATAAATAAATAAAAAGCTTAAACTCAATAATAGGGTTGAGCGATCGAGATCGGCTGGAAAATGATCGGAAATCAGATTTTGAAATCTCAAGATCGGCTCAACCCCAAGAGTGACTTTTCCTATAGAGAAGCATTGACTAGGGTTGAGTGATCGGGATCAGAAAAGATCGGATTGCAATCGGCGATCGAGCAAATTTCACGATCGGGATCGGCTGGAAAATGATCGGAGATTGGATTTTAAAATTGATCCTGAAATCTCAAGATCGGCTCAACCCTACTCAATAACAGTATAGCCACATCTTACAGATTATACTAATAGCCATAGTAAAGGATACTTGGGGAAAACAGGGACAAGGGGATCATTTCAGGCCTTTGACAAAAGAAAGTTTCTTGAGTTCACATAAAAATAGGCCAAAAGGAAGAAATACAATAAAATAATAAAGGAATTAATACTGGATTGATCCTCCACCTCCATTCTATTACCGTCTATAAAAGTCTACAATTCTGATGTCAGTGACATAGGTAGATATGCACATCATCATTACAGCCAAGTGCTGAAGGTTAACTTCCTCACTTAGGAAATCTTAGGTTTGTTAGGTATTGTAAATGGCCATAAATAGTGCCCTCATTAGAGATGGGTGAACTCCTCAGGATTTATTGGTTTGGGTGTCTTGAGTCCCAGATTTGTTTCAAGTTTGGTTGCGAATTGGACCTTAAATTGGCTTAAAACATTGTGTAGAACACTGTCAGGGCTCCTAGGAACCTATCTATAATACATAGTGTATGACACTGTCAGGGCTCCTAGGAACCTATCTATAAAACATAGTGTATGACACTGTCAGGGCTCGTAAGAACCTATCTATAAAACATAGTGTATGACACTGTCAGGACTCCTAGGAACCATCTATAAAACATAGTGTATAACACTGTCAGGGCTCCTAGGAACCTATCTATAAAACATAGTGTAGAACACTGTCAGGGCTCCTAGGAACCTATCTATAAAACATAGTGTAGAACACTGTCAGGACTACTAGGAACCTATCTATAATACATAGTGTACAACACTGTCAGGGCTCCTAGGAACCTATCTATAAAACATAGTGTAGAACACTGTCAGGGCTCCTAGGAACCTATCTATAATACATAGTGTATGACACTGTCAGGGCTCCTAGGAACCTATGTATAAATCATAGTGTATGACACTGTCAGGACTCCTAGGAACCTATGTATAAATCATAGTGTATGACACTGTCAGGGCTCCTAGGAACCTGTCTACAAAACATAGTGTATGACACTGTCGGGGCTCCTAGGAACCTATCTATAAAACATAGTGTATGACACTGTCAGGACTCTTAGGAACCTATCTATAAAACATAGTGTATGACACTGTCAGGGCTCCTAGGAACCTATCTATAATACATAGTGTATGACACTGTCAGGGCTCCTATGAATCTATCTATAAAACATAGTGTATGACTCTGTCAGGGCTCCTAGGACTCTATCTATAAAACATAGTGTATAACACTGTCATGACTCCTAGGAACCTATCTATAATACATAGTGTAGAACACTGTCAGGACTCCTAGGAACCTATCTATAAAACATAGTGTATGACACTGTCAGGGCTCCTCGGAACCTATCTATAAAACATAGTGTATGACACTGTCAGGGCTCCTAGGAACCTTCCTATAATACATAGTGTATAACACTGTCAGGGCTCGTAAGAACCTATCTATAAAACATAGTGTATGACACTGTCAGGGCTCCTAGGAACCTATCTATAAAACATAGTGTATGACACTGTCAGGGCTCCTAGGAACCTATCTATAAAACATAGTGTATGACACTGTCAGGACTCCTAGGAACCTATCTATAATACATAGTGTATGACACTGTCAGGGCTCCTAGGAACCTATCTATAAAACATAGTGTATAACACTGTCAGGGCTCCTAGGAACCTATCTATAATACATAGTGTATGATGCTGTCAGGACTCCTAGGAACCTATCTATAAAACATAGTGTATGACACTGTCAGGGCTCCTAGGAACCTTCCTATAAAACATAGTGTATAACACTGTCAGGGCTCGTAAGAACCTATCTATAATACATAGTGTATGACACTGTCAGGGCTCCTAGGAACCTATCTATAAAACATAGTGTATGACTCTGTCAGGGCTCCTAGGAACCTATCTATAAAACATAGTGTTTGACACTGTCAGGGCTCCTAGGAACCTATCTATAAAACATAGTGTATGACACTGTCAGGACTCCTAGGAACCTATCTATAAAACATAGTGTATGACACTGTCAGGGCTCCTAGGAACCTATCTATAAAACATAGTATATGACACTGTCAGGACTCCTAGGAACCTATCTATAATACATAGTGTATAACACTGTCAGGGCTACTAGGAACCTATCTATAATACATAGTGTATAACACTGTCAGGGCTACTAGGAACCTATCTATAATACATAGTGTATAACACTGTCAGGGCTCCTAGGAACCTATCTATAATACATAGTGTATGACACTGTCAGGGCTCCTAGGAATCTATCTATAAAACATAGTGTATGACACTGTCTTATTTTCAGAGGTCTGAACCCGGGCTAGTCTGTACCTGGTAGCCCTCAAAAGGTTTTGATCTCCACTGATGTTGCTGACGCATCAAGAGAACTCTTTGAGATGACTTTGCAAAATTAAATTGAAAAGTGGTCTTCTAAAGGGGATGATCTTCTCAAAGTATGGCCAGGCTTAATAAATGGTGGGACTGAAACACTGTCACGGGAAGTCTGGTTTGGATAAGTGGATGTTCTTTGGAGAGCTTTCACTGTATATATAATTATTTTCACCTTTTTTATCATGTGTAAACACAGTCACAATAGTTTTCCAACTCAGATTCCCCAAGTGTCCACTTATGATGGATTTTACAACATCTCCATCTAAAATCTACACAAACCAGTCTATAACAAAACAATGCAAAGAAAAAAACCCCCTAAAAACTCAACTAAGCCATATATATTTACAAGATGTATACGATGTTCAGTGCAGTACAATGAAAAGTAGTGTAAAATATTTTATTTTCCAGACATTCATCCATTATCTGACCAGATCTGGACAAAATCCCCCCTCATTAAATAAACATTCAGTAGAAAATTAATGAGGATGGGGCCATTAAGTTTATTCTAAGCCCACAATTTGTCTGGATTTGCTATGTTTTACATAAGTACAACCAGTGACCTGCGCCTGACCCGTATACCAGAGACTCTTAATGGTTTTCATTAGGTTAACAAAATACAAAAGCAAACTGAACATTAATACCGTATATATGTAGACTGTATACATAAGTAACGCAATTGTAAAAAAATAGGCTTCGCGACCTGAAAAATCGTCTGTGACCGTAGTTAACTCCGACTCCATCCAATGTCACACTTATAAGAGTCCTGGAAGCCGAGATATTGGGAATTGGGAATTAGGATTGGGTTCCTTGGGTCCAGCTGGAATTCACTCTGCCTAGGCATCGGGGCCTAGGCAGAGCCGACTGCGCATGCGCATGACCGCGCATGCACAGTCGGCTCTGCCTAGTCTGAATTCCAGCTGGAAGACGCCGCGGGGATGCTGCACGGAGAAGACTTCTAAAGGTAAGAGAAGAACCAGTGTTGATTGGCAGAATGTATAGCATTCTGCCAATCAACGCTGGTTCTTCATCGAACCTCAAACTTTGAACAGCTAGTAGTGTTCGATCGAGTACGAGTATTTCGAATACCGTACTCAATTGAACACTACTCGCTCATCTCTAGAGGTCACCACTAAGATAGTTGGAGAAAACTGCAAAATTTTAAAATATTTATGTTTGCAAAAATGTTTAACTTTTAATTATCTACAAATTTATATCCAGTGATGTTCATGGAATAACCTTGCAAAGCTCATCTCACATCCTCTACCCCTCTAAACTGCCCCCACAGTGAAATAGGTTCCATAACATTGATAACATCACAGCTTTTTTGTGTTTGCGAATGCCTTGGATGCCGAAAACATGAACTTTTAACCATTGTTCAAAAATTAGGCACTTGGAGCACTGGGGGCGTTGTCTCAGTTCCCCGAGGACCGCACTAATCGATGAAGCCATGCCCCTGTTCATGTTTGTGCCACACCCAGATGGAGGAGACCAGAGGATGGGAGTTGTAGTGGAGGATGATGTGCCACCTGCTAGGCCAAGTACACTTCACCAAGTACTCCAGTCATGCTCCTGGGCCGGACACCATTGAGGAGGTCTTGCAGCACTTCCTGATGGTGGTGGTAGTAGTTTCCCCCAGGGCACTACCAGTTGGAGAGGGGACCTTGCCTCTCTGAGCCGGTGTCATGTTGGTTGGAAGGGCCCTGAAGGTAATGCAGGCATGACTCAAGACCCCAAAAATGCAGTTGAACAAAGTAACAGTTTTATTAAGCAACTGGGACAAAATTAAAAGGCTGTTTCCAAATGTGGATTGTAGTAGCACAGAGTCCAATCCTCCAGCCTTAGCTGTAGAAGAGTGCCCAGAGATAATACAGGCTCTATGGCAAGTTCTCCAACTACTCATCCTCTCGTACTTCCCCAGCTATGGATACTGGGGATGATGATACAGGGAGTCCTGACAGGGATCTGATTACCTTTAGACTAGGTCCGAACACGTTCCTCCTTTCAGGGTCCTCTCCGGCTCCTCCTGGCATGGCACATAAAATTCCCAATAATCCAGACAGTGATACTACCTTGTCAGAGTGGTCTCTAGATGAGCCTGGGGATGATAACTATCCTCCTAGAGGCTATATGGATAGCTGTTGGACTCCAGTCCAGATGCTGGATGCAGGAATGCTCTGCACACCGCCCTGCTCTGAACTCTAGACTGCACCCAACTGAACTGAGAAAAAATGGACACCCAGAAGACCTAGGTCTCCTACAACCCCACCCATTGGCCTGTGATTAGCCAGGGCTGAACCAAACAATGACATATAACATAGAACATAGAGGATGGAACATACCAACACAACCCAGAGGCACAATGGACAAACACTTAAAGCAGTAGCACTCTGGAATGCTGCACTGTCCCTTTGCAATGGGAGCTGATCACTGCTCCCGCTAACTATCTTATGCGCTATTACCAGTGAAGCCGCTTCTCTTCTGTGCACAGGGCAGACTGAGCAGATGGCGATTGCTGAGTACATTCATGTAGGCTAAGGATAGTAAGAACGTACTGCACATGCATGAAATTTTGCAGATGGGATGGTGACGTTGGGGTAGTGGGAGCTATTCCGCTCCCAGCACTCCAGGTGACTAATTTGGATAATGGATAAAAGTTAATTTTCTCGGCATCACTATGGCACTGTCTTAATATATAGCCTAAAAAAGTTCTGATGCTATCAATGTTACGGCATCGCTGTGACTATGGGGGTAGTCCTTAGGGGTTTCGGAGGTTGGAGACTTCCTTTAAAGACTGTTACAGTCAGAACAAAAATAAGCCATAGCACGATTTACTTTTCCATCGTCTTCATATTAGACTTTGTACTCGTCTTTGTTCTGGTTTCGCTTTGTACACGGTATGTTAAAAAAGTTAATGGTAATAATAAGAGCATTCATGTAGTGTTGCAAGGAAATGATGTCCACGGTATTATGATCTGTATCATTCATCTCCTTACACAAGTCCTTGTCTTCGAGGAGCTCTCATGCTGATTAAAGATGGATTAATCCTACACGGATAACATCTGGCTTTTACATTATGTTCTTCTTCTTCTAACATTTTTTTCTCCCCCATTATCCTACAACCAGGTTATTGTGTGGGCTCCTGTAAATGCCTTTGACGGGCCCTGATAGTAGCGGGATGTACTTGGCTGTTATTTCTTTGAAAACATCCAGGTTAAATTACTAAAAAGTCTATGTTCTTTCTCTTCTTGCAATGACCAAATTGCAGTCGAGAGCACGTAGGCCAAGACCGTACATCATCCGTACATAGGAAACATATTGGGGGAGATTTACCATGACTCCAACACCGGTTTTCTAGATACAGGCATGAGAAAGTTGCAAATTTTTGCCCAAATGATGTCTGAAATCTACACCCACTATAAGGTTGCCATACATTTCCGTGCAGGCGCATGGACCGTGAAAGGGGGCACCAGATTTCAGAAGAGGCTTGCCCTATGGCATAGGAGATATGAAGACTGGCATTAAAAATGTCAATATTAAAAAAATATACCCCATTGCTGCTTTGTAATAACCAAAGGGCCACCGGGGCACTTACACTAGGACCTATGGTAGCGGGGAACTTGGGACAACGGCTAGGCTGCCCCAACTCCAGCTCGAAGATCAGTTGAATATGGGGGTGAAGCAGAGAGCCGTCTTCTCCCTACTTCACTATTGGGCCCCTGTTTTTGCTCCCAATGTCTAAGGAGCAATAGGCACGGTGTAAAGACATCACTTATGTTGCTTCTGTTGGATGGACCAGAGACAGAAGAGAACAGGAGAATGGGGAAAGATGAATATTATTTTTTTTTTCTTAATTTTTAATCCATTTTGCTAGGAGCAACTGTAGAAGGACATTATATACTGTGGGGGACAAAAAACTGGGAGCCATTGGGAGCACAGTATATACAGTGGGGGTAACTGAAGGGGGGCATTGTAATATAATGTTTGGGGGTTTCTTGGGGGGGACAAGTTAATTTCCTAGGAGCCACCTGGGTGTACAGGGGAGGGGGACATGTTAACGTGTGCTGGGCCATTATATCATATGGGACCACTCCTGTGGCATTTGACTATGTGACGGGACACTATATGGTATGTTCCACACTAAACCACTAGGGGCAGTATAGTATTTCTACATTGTATATGATAGTATTAGTTCTTATATTGTGTACTCGATGTCTGGGCACAAGCCCCATATGGGTGAATAAAGTGTAATAAAGTGAATACCAATATATTTTTTATATAAAAAACTGTAGAAATTTCTGGCATTGTACCCTGATGCATGCAATATACACAATGTATATGTACAAGCAGTATATACAATACACTGTATACTAATATAATTGTATTATTTAGGTCGGTATTACATGGATATGTTTCTGGCAATTCTTGGGGCCGCTCACTCCTCTGATCTTGTTATTTACCAGATTACAGTCTATTAATTTCCAGTCCAGCTCTGGACGCTGCTGCTTATTCAGCTGCACTTTCGTACCTGCGTCTGTTCCAGCTATTTATTTACTTAAATTTTCTGCAGATGTTTTTCTGTAATTTTTTCCCTACATCTTAGCACCTGCTTGTGTGTCTTGGCCTCCTGGTCTCTTCTTCCTTTGCCCTTTGCCATGAGATGACTGTTATTATGGAGTTTCTTATAATTATTACCACACTGCTATAGAATGATGAGGATTATTTTTTTTTGTATATTACATATATTACAGGTTTATTTTGTATATGTTTTAGTTATTATCTTCTATTAAGGGGTTCCCTAAATAAAGGTCAGCTTTTGTAATGCAAATATTAATATCGTCTATGAAGCTGAGCAAAACAGTTTTTACCATGTCTAGTTTGTTATGAATTTTCAAAAAATGTGAAATTTTTGGGATTTGCCACACATGAATTATTCTAACCCAAAAAGTAATAAGCATAGGCCTGGGCCTTACCTTCCTCTCACCCCCACCTTCTCTGTTCTGGCCTCCTGGATGATATCAGCAGCACCGGGAGTCATGGTGTCAATGCACCCCATGTGACTATTGAAGAAAGGGGAGGAAGGGAAGAAGGAAGGGAAGAAGGAAGGAAAAGAGGAAGGAAGAATGGAAGAATGGAAGGAAGGAAGGAAGGAAGGAAGGAAGGAAAGAAAGAAAGAAAGAAAGAAAGAAAGAAAGAAAGAAAGAAAGGAGAAAGGAAGAAAGAAAGAAAGAAAGAAAGAAAGAAAGAAAGAAAGAAAGAAAGAAAGAAAGAAAGAAAGAAAGAAAAGATTGAGGAAGAAAGAAAGAAAGGAAGAAAGAAAAGAGGGAGGAAGAAAGAAAGAAAGAAAGAAAGAAAGAAAGGAAGAAAGAAAAGAGGGAGGAAGAAAGGAAGGAAGAAAGAAAGAAAGAAAAAAAAGAGGGAGGAAGAAAGAAAGAAAGAAAGAAAGAAAAGAGGGAGAAAGAAAGAAAGAAAGAAAGAAAGAAAGAAAGAAAAGAAAGAGGGAGTAAGAAAGAAAGAAAGAAAGAAAAGAGAAGGGAAGAAAAAAAGAAAGAAAGAAAGAAAGAAAAGAGGAAGAAAGAAAGAAAGAAAGAAAAGAGGGAGGAAGAAAGAAAGAAATAAAGAAAGAAAAGAGAAAGGAAGAAAGAAAGAAAAGAGGGAGGAAGAAAGAAAGAAAGAAAGAAAAGAGGAAGAAAGAAAGAAAGAAAGAAAGAAAGAAAAGAGGGAGGAAGAAAGAAAGAAAGAAAGAAAGAAAGAAAGAAAGAAAGAAAGAAAAGATTGAGGAAGAAAGAAAGAAAGGAAGAAAGAAAAGAGGGAGGAAGAAAGAAAGAAAGAAAGAAAGAAAGAAAGAAAGAAAGAAAGAAAGAAAGAAAGAAAGAAAGGAAGAAAGAAAAGAGGGAGGAAGAAAGAAAAGAGGGAGGAAGAAAGAAAGGAAGGAAGGAAGGAAGAAAGAAAGAAAGAAAGAAAGAAAGAAAGAAAGAAAGAAAGAAAGAAAAAAAAAGAGGGAGGAAAAAAGAAAGAAAGAAAGAAAGAAAGAAAGAAAGAAAGAAAGAAAAGAGGGAGAAAGAAAGAAAGAAAGGAAAGAGGGAGTAAGAAAGAAAGAAAGAAAGAAAAGAGAAGGGAAGAAAAAAAGAAAGAAAGAAAAGAGGAAGAAAGAAAGAAAGAAAGAAAGAAAGAAAGAAAGAAAGAAAGAAAGGAGGGAGGAAGAAAGAAAGAAAGGAAAGAGGGAGTAAGAAAGAAAGAAAGAAAGAAAAGAGAAGGGAAGAAAAAAAGAAAGAAAGAAAGAAAGAAAGAAAAGAGGAAGAAAAAGAAAGAAAGAAAGAAAAGAGGGAGGAAGAAAGAAAGAAAGAAAGAAAGAAAGAAAGGAGAGAGGAAGAAAGAAAGAAAGAAAGAAAGAAAGAAAGAAAGAAAGAAAGAAAAGAGGGAGGAAGAAAGAAAGAAAGAAAGAAAGAAAGAAAGAAAGAAAGAAAGAAAGAAAGAAAGAAAGAAAAGATTGAGGAAGAAAGAAAGAAAGAAAGAAAGGAAGAAAGAAAGAAAGAAAGAAAGAAAGAAAGAAAGAAAAGAGAGGAAGAAATAAATAAATAAAGAAAGAAAGAAAGAAAGAGAAAGAAAAGAGGAAGAAAGAAAGAAAGAAAGAAAGAAAGAAAGAAAGAAAGAAAGAAAGAAAAAGAAAGAAAGAAAGGAAGGAAGGGAAGGAGGAAGTAAGTGATGGAGGGATGAAGGGAGAGATGGAATGAAGGGAGTTAGAGTGTAAGGAAGGAAGGCAAGTATCAAGGAAGGAAAAAAATAGGGAATGAAGAAAGGATAAAACAAGAGGAGGGAGAATATGAAGGAGGGAGTGAGAAGGTGAGGAAGGGAGGAAAAGGAGAACTGGAGGAAAGGAAAGAAAAAAAAGAAGAGAAAGGAAAGGAGGAAATAAATGTAGGACAGAAAAAAATGTTGAAGAGATGAATGAAAGAAGGAAAGTAAATATGGATGGAGAAGAAAGCAGCATGGGGATGAATATTTCTCAGACGTTACAGGTTATTGGGGTCTTACCGTTTCCGCACAATCCTCAGTGATACTTATTGTTACATTGTGACTTGTCTGCAGATGTTTCTGATACTTCTTGTAATTCTTGTCTCATTATTGCACTTACTGTAATTTGATGAAACTGGAATATAATGTACGGAACTATTATAACTATAACTGCGCAGACTCCGGACAAAGACAAGAGGAATGAGCTTTTAATATCCTTGCTCACATGATCCCTGCCATGGCTGCCATATTTTCTCCATGGATTTCGGGTCGCCCCAACAAGCTCCGTTCTCACTTCCAAATGTCCAGGGAACAAAGCTCTGGGCAACATGAATATTGGGAATGTCACTCAGCCTGACTTTTTGTCCTAGTCAAAAGGCCAAAGATCAGCACTTCAATAATGTTCTCAGGAAGAGAGGGAAGAGAAAGTGGAGCCTGTATTTGTTTTGCTTTGACAGTCCAGGATATGCTCCATTGTTTTCTTTCACTTTCTTCCAAAGCCTTCTGCTAAACTCTAAAGGAAAGGTCAAGGCGCCGAGTGGTTTTAATTGACAACTTTTCATGAACTTGCTCTGTAAATGGTGATAAATTGCTTAATGGCAAAAGCGATAACATTTCACATTTATATTCTGTAAGGAGTACAAGACGTGTTTCTAGGGGAATGTACAGTAAGAAAATATCCACTTCTGTATGGAGGGCGCTGGTTATGAGGCCCTGATTTAGGAAAGCACTTCAGTGGGTTTGTAGAGGTGAGAGATTAAAGGAAGCGATTAATGTGTAGAGGACGGTAAGCTCAGGTAGAAACTCAGTCAAGTGTGGTGGATAACAAGGAGGCTGTCAGATAATGCCTTAAAGTGACCATTAAAAGTAGGATGAAATATGTCTGTAACATGGGAGGGAGGGAAGGAGGGAGGGAGGGAGGAAGGAAGGAAGGAAGGAAGGAAGAAGGAAGGAAGGAAAGGAAGGAAGAAGGAAGGAAGGAAGGAAAGGAAGGAAGAAAGGAAGGAAGGATGGATGGAAGGAAGGAAGGAAGGAAGGAAGGAAGGAAGGAAAGGAAGGAAGGAAGGAAGGAAGGAAGGAAGGAAGGAAGGAAGGAAGGAAGGAAGAAAGGAAGGATGGATGGATGGATGGAAGGAAGGAAGGAAGGAAGGAAGGAAGGAAGGAAGGAAGGAAGGATGGATGGAAGGAAGAAGTGAAGGAAGGATGGAAGGAAGACTAGGAGGAAGGGAGGGAGGGAGGGAGGAATGAAGGAAGGAAGGAAGGAAGGAAGGAAGGAAGGAAGGAAGATGGGAGGGAGG
This sequence comes from Leptodactylus fuscus, assembly GCF_031893055.1. NCBI lineage: Eukaryota > Metazoa > Chordata > Amphibia > Anura > Leptodactylidae > Leptodactylus > Leptodactylus fuscus. The sequence continues at coordinate 13,259,534 of NC_134267.1, read as the reverse complement.
GAGGGATTAAGAAAGGGAGGAAGAAAATGGAAGAAACTGGACTACAAATAAAGGGAAAAAGCAATAAAGGATAAAAGAAGAGAAGGAAGGAAAGAAGGAAATGAAGGAGGAAGGAATTTAGGATGAAAGATTGGAATACAAGGTGAAGGAGAGAGTAAGAGGGAAGGAACAGATAATTACAGGAAACTATAGAGGACAAAAGAAAGAAAGTGAAGGAAAAAAAGAAAGTAAAACAAAAAGGAGAGAATGATTAAAGGAAGGAAGATATGAAGAAAAAACGAAGGAGAGAAGAAGGAGGAAAGGAAGAAAGGAAGATAGAAATGAAAGGACTGAAGTAAGAAAGGAAGGAAGGAAGGGGTAGTGATGGGTAGAAAAGAAGAAGGAAGATAGGAGCAAGGGTACAGGAGGGACAGAGAGGGAAATGAGATGGGGAGTGAGAAGTAAGAATAGAAAAAGAGAAAGGTTAAAGGAAAAAAGGAAGAGAGAGAAAAGGAGGGGAAGAAAGGAAAAAAGAATGGAAGAATGAAGGTGGAAGGAGTATGGAGGGTAGGAAAGGAGGAAGGAGGACAGAAAAGGACATGATGAGGAATACAAGAAAGAAAGTAGAAAGAATGGAAAGAAGGAAGGAAGAAGGAACGTGGGTAAGATGCGATGAAGGAAGGAAATGAGCCAAGAATGTGAGAACAGATCAATGTAGGTGAGAAAACAGGAAAAGAAAGGAGGAAGGAAAGAAAGAAGGAAAAGAAGTTACAGAGAGTGGAGGATATCGTTACTTTTCTCGCTATATTTCTTGCTTTACAGACAACGGCTATAACATGTCGCCTATAACACGGCTTTCACATGGAGACATATGGTTTGAATTTCTGGACTTCACTGAAAAAGAATAAGGGGAAGAAGCTAATTCTGAGAGTCTGTGATGTTGTAGCGGAGCAGCGGGCAGTGATCAAACGTGTGTGTCATCCTGAGGTTACTTAACTCCACGGCTTTATAGGCCTCATAAACTACTAACCTGCGCCTAACAGACAAGTCTGGGAATAAGATCTAATTACTCTCCGTTTTATGGCTCCCTCCTTTAAGGAAATGAGAGTTTCTAGGCCGCACTAGTCAGAGGTGCAGTCAATACCTTGTGATTAAATATTAAGGAAAAAACATCGATTTCTGATCTCCGCAGCGGCATTAAACCAATCCAGAAATCTGGAGGAAAAAACAAGAGCAGCACATGGAAAATGGTTAACCACGAAATAGTCCGAGACAGGGGAATAGATGTTTACATTGACCTAAATAGAATACAGAACAATAATATGTCAGTCTTAATTCCGGTTATTAAGGATATTCTTACATCATCATGTCCGACAAAAATATAGATTTCGCCTTTTTCTGCTTTTTTTACCCAAAAGGGAATTGGTAACTGAACATAAAGATTTCGTTACAGGTGGCCCCTCCATAGCAATAGTCAAAGAGCCCCCCCAAGTGGTTGGGTGAATTTGGCACATGTATCAGGTTAAAATCAGACTCTTTCATTGATGGACACCCAATGGACTCCATTATAGTCAGTGGATCCTATGGGCTAAACGTGCCACTGTATAGGGCAGAATACATCCTAATCTTATGTCAAAGTTATACATTGGGAAACATTCTTGACGTTACTTGAAAGGAAGACTCTTTTTTCTAGATTTTAGACTTATATTATTGCAAATAATCCATGTAGACGCTAGAAGAAGCTTCACCCATGGATATAAGAATACTATATATCATACGTCCGGATCCCATTCGCCACAACTGACTGGTTGTGAATTTGCAGGTATATGCGAAAGAGACTAAAAGTAAAATATACGTATCAAAAATAGAATACAGTAAGCCATGGTGAACCACAAGAATCTTCTACTGGGCACATCTTGACTTGTCACCAAGATTATGGCCAAACCAAGTAATTTAGTGACAGGTCCAAGGACTCGAAGTATCTATACTTAGCTTAAACACAGCTTAGAACTCCGCCATGGCCGCTATCTGCTGCCCATTGGGTGGTCTTTTCTCCCAACATGCTTTGATCCAGAGGGCTCTCCTTCATTTTGGAGCCACATAGGGGACTTTCCTATCCAAGCCTGGCACATATTACTGGTTAGGACCCAGTGTTAAAATTATACCGCAGTGTATCCTCTAAAATATTGCCGGTTATGACTGTAAGAACTGTCACTAAGTATTATAAGAGAGGTTCCATAGAAAAAGAAGGCAACTTGTAATTTTTTGGTGATGGCAAGAAATTATATAGAATATTTAAGAATCAAGATTATATATATATATATATATATATAGGCTGCAGTAAGAGCTTGTCCGATTATATACTAAACAGAATACGTCTGGGGAAAATGATTGAAAAAGAAGGACTTATGTCAACAGTAAACTAAGCAGCACGGCTGCACTCAATGCCAGTCTGCAGCCGCAAAAGCAAATATATTTTAGGTACATCAAAAAAGTTAAACTATGTCATAAAATATAGATTTTCTATAAATATTTTAAAGGGAATGTATCACTAGATTAAGTTTTTGTGTTAAACATATTGTTATAGAATTTTTGAAGTATATGTGTATATATATATATATATATATATATATATATATTTTATTCTCCATTTTCACTATTTATACATATTAAAAAAGTAGTATAACCTGGTCATGAAGACTAATAGACTGACATCTTCCTATTTAGTAGAAATTTTCTTTCTCAGTCACATGATTTACATAACAAACAAGATAGACAGGAATAATAAAGAAGATAACACCTCTATAGATAACACTACTGACCTATCAATAAATCAACTACTAACACTGGGATTCCTAAAGAAGATAACACCTCTACAGATAACACTACTGACCTATTATTACTGAAGAAGATAACACCTCTATAGATAACACTACTGACCTACCATTATATCCACTATTAACACTAGGATTACTAAGGAAGATAACACCTGTATAGATAACACTACTGACCTACCATTACATCCACTACTCACACAAGATGATGTCACCGCTTATCTCCTCCCCCTTCATGCATAGAACATGTCTAGAAAACTCTCCTATAGACCTCAATGTGTTGGCTTCAGACTATTACTGCCTATGGCCATCACTATGCTGTAAAGCATATCACTAACTGCTGTTAAGAAGAGCAGAGGAGAAGCTCAGGCAAGACGGCCGGCTGAAAAATCATGCACAACAAATAGCATAGACAATATAATGTATTTGTATTCATTCATTTTCTTTGACTATATTATTTCTCGACGCCATCCAATGATCACCTAAGACTAAGACCTAAGACTGGCAGGATATAGTTTGTATACCACGTTAGGGCACAGTTGACATATTAATGCTTTACAAGAAAAAGGTTGAACTCTTTGCAGTATATACTTTGCAGAGGCTTAAGCCATAACCCTTCTCACATGTTAAGCCAGTCCCCGAGACTTTAAGCAGATGATTCTCTTTTTTTTCGGCAAGACCTCAGTGCTAATCGTGACTCGGTCCCCGGGAATCTACCATTTCACACCTGTTAAAACATTGCAGCTGTACAGGCTTTGCAGTGGACTATTGGAAGGTTCTAGCGGCTCAATAGGTTAAGTCATTGAACATGTTCCTTGGCGTCAGCCACGTCTGGCACTATAAGTCCATTGTCTTATTTGAGGTTTTGATCCTCGATAGGATGGCTAGTTTTACGAACACGCACTCAGCCGTACTGATCATAAGAGGAAACAGAACAAGCTTGTCCTCTGCACATCAATGGGAAAACCAGCAGAGTACAGTATTGTCTCAAGTCTACAGTCCGGCCATTGTAATATCCTCCTTACGCTGTAGCTCAAGCAGCTTCGTGAACCTTGGTGAAGGTCCATCACGTCATGTGACAATGAATTATTTTCTAATGACTTACTTTGACTTGTAACATTTGTTGAGTTTTCTTACATAAAGATTTTCGGCTCAAGATTATACAGAACTTTATGTTTCCACCGGATTCTGTACGGAGAAATTAGTAATTTTTTTTCCTTTTTCCAAAAATGTGTATTTTTTGTAACAAGATAAAATAGACAAGTTAGTAGGAATATAAGACAAAGATTATGGGAATTATTTGGATATGTTTCTTCTGCTGCGGAATATGTTGGCGCTATATAAATAAAATGTATTATTATTATTATTATTTTATTATTAATTATTATTATTATTATTATTTTATTATTATTATGTTATTATTAATTATTATTATTACTATTATTGTATTATTATGTTATTATTAATTATTATTATTTATTATTAATTATTATTATTTTATTATTATTAATTATTATTATTTTATTATTATTATTATTATTATTATTATTCATCATTATTATTATTATTATTATTTTATTAATAATTATTATTATTATATTATTATTATTATGTATTATTATTATTATGTATTATTATTATTATTGTTTTATTATTATTATTATTATTATTATTATATTATTATTATTATTATTATTATTAATCTTTCACCCACATCCAACTTTTTCACTATAATCTACTTAGAAATTATATTAAATGAATCCATAAGGTCCCCAATATCTTTTATTAGGTAATACCTCATTTTATAGGAAATAATAATGTCATATAGAAAAGTACAGTATATTATGATTAAAAATATAATAAAAAGTAAAAGTAAAGTAATGGTAAAAAAATAAAAATAAAATGTTTAAAATCATACGGCTGGACCAAAAAGTACAATAAAAAAATGTTTTTTAATCAGAGTAAAAAAAACATGAAAAAATGCAGAATTCACCTAAATTGAAAAAAATTCATATAAATTAAATGTTGTGATATACTTATACAATACTAGCATCTGCCTGCGACTTCGTTTGCGGGTTGGTGTTGTCGCTATATATATTTATATTTATATTTAGCCAATTGCTGTTGTGGATGATCCGCCTGCTCCCGCGTTTCGGTTCTGCTACATCGCAGCATATGCTGCACATACTCAGTTGTATGTACATCTCTGCATATGGAGAGCGTACTCAGCTGTACTACAGCTCTGCCTAAGCTCTGCTACATCTGGCCATTTGGATTATAGGGGTGTTCTTATGTCAGTGTCTGAGCAGCTTCTGTGTTACAAAGGGCTGAATGGATGTTGCTGAAATGTGCCAAAGTTCGATCAGCCTGCTCCCGTGTCTCAGCTCTGCTACATCGCTGCATATGTGTAGGATACCCAGCTGTATGTACATGTTTGCATATGGAGAGCCTACAGAGGTGTGCTACAGAGCTGCATCAGCTTTCATACTTTCCAGCTTCATCCTATATAGCTCCGCCCACAAAATAGCATGTAGCTCCGCCCACTGTCTAGCATGATCTTATCTGAGAATGGTTCAAGGACCTGTGATGACGTCATGATGATTTCATCACAGGTCCTTTAGTGTTGTGTGAACCTAAATTCCTTCACTGCGGTCATGTAGTGATGTTATTTACCGGGATAAAAAGTTGCCTATGTGTTAATCGGGGTTCCTATCTATGTATGTGGCAAATTTCATGCAAATCTGTTCAGCCGTTTTTGCGTGATTGAGAAACAAACATCCAAACTCACAAACTTTCACATTTATAATATAATATTAGTAGGATGATATAAAAAAAATCACGTCTATAAAAATCCGAAAAACGTTATAGCCTTAAAATTTTTATGGCCAAAAAAAATATTTTAAAAAATATTGTTTCGTTAAGTGTTCCAACAAGTATAAAAAAACTTTTCGTAAATGAATAGTAACGTATCTTATTAAAGAAATCTGTTTCCTTCTCCACTTAAAAGACACACACATACACAGTTGCTACACTTTGCTACGCTGTGTAAGGGTTAGTTCACACGGGGAGCGTTCAGGCGGATTTTGGCACTGAGAGTGACGCCGGGAGCCATGTCACTCTCGGGTCAAAACCCGCCTGCCACGGCTGTCGCGGCTTCCGACAGTTGTGGCTTCCCCCTCCAGAGCAGGCTCAAATGAATTGGCCGACACCGAATGTTGCTGCCACCAGGCGGACGCTGCGGCTCAACAAGCCGCGGAACCCACCTGAAGAAAGGGCAGGTTGCTTCTTTTTTCCATGAGCGGTAACATGCCGCTCACGGATAAAAGTAGCCTGGTGGTCTACATAGACCACCATTGTGAGGGGGTGGATTATGACGTGGATTACGCACCATAATCTGCCCCCTGTATGCCCGTGTGAACTAGCCCTAAGAGAACCCACCTATATCTTATCTACTATATAGGGGTATATAGGGGTTATCTAATATAACCCCTATATCTTATCTACTACAGCACAGAATGAAGCAATAAGTCAATTAACTAGCCAGCCATAGCCATCCTGCAACCTTCCCTCTCCATAGACTTCTATGTAAAAAGTAACAATCTGATAAGTGGAGAAGGAAACCTATTTCTTCATTATTATCTATTACACAGCTGGATAGATTGTACTATTCATTTCTGAAAAGTAGTTTTATAATTGAAGGCACCCTTTAAGTAAACATGACATTAACTCTTCCATACAACAAAAGATCTTCCAACCATCCGTGGAGCGGATACATGGATAACTGTGCTCTGCCGACTGCCAAGCTAAATAAATCAGAAGCAGGAAGCCTATAGGAGACAGTAATGAAATAAAAATCTGTTTAATCAAGCCGGACTCAGGTGGAGGGGCTGTAGGGTAGCCAGAAAAAATAGCTGAGAAATCGATGAATCCTACAGACGTCTCCGCCTGATATAATGAGGCCGTTCCTTCATTCTGTAGATTCTGTTTACTCTGAAGAATTAGATTACTCCACGCTTCCACGTTTAATCTTCTTCACTCAATATGTTATACATTTGACTTAATCGCTTCCATTCTATTAGTTTTTAGCAAAATCCTGATTTTATGGGTTTTAATAAGGTTTCACTTCCTCTATAGCGAGAACTGGTTCTCCATCATGGGCAAGTCCCTGGTGTTATATATGTCATATTTTTGGGTTAACTATTGATAAATATACACTGTCTACCAATAAGTATCTGGACACCCATGCAAATGAAGATATCTGCGGTCGTGATGTACGTCGCGCCTTCCACCGTTAAATAGGAAACAGCATTGGCATTAGTCGCGTGCAAGATGCCATGAAGTGCAGAGTTGTCCGATCTCAAGAAAGGGTTACCACTGAAATGGTCCATCCTTAAGGGACATAGCAAGCGAACTGAATTACCCAAAATCACCAGTGGCCTATGTGATTACAAAGTGGAAGGTGAACGGTAATTGTCGAATGTTCCTCAAGTCGGCAGATCCCCAAAACTGCGAGATAGAGACCGACGAGTGCTGGCCAGAGAAACTGCACCCAACCGATGGCTCACATACACCAGGAGTGTCACCAGGCATTGTGTCCATCAATCCCATCCATAAGGAAACATCTGCTGGTTCTTCCAACTATTGAATAGGAAGAATTGTTATTGTTCTATTCTACCACCGGTGGCCAAATACTTATTGGTAGACAGTGTATAAGTTGGTGCAAAATTTTTTGATATCCATGTTTATATCAATAGTAAATCATCTTGAGACCATTCATGTATGGGGTGGCTTTTCAACCAGGGAAGAGGACTTACCCACAATTTTGCCTAAAAACATTGCCACAAATAAAGATTTTTTTTCTAAGAAACTTCTCCCAACATCCAAGAGCAATTCAGGAATTTTTATTTCCACCATTATGGAGCTCCACATCACATGGCAAAAGTAATAACAAAACATTGAAACTTTGGCCAGGAAACTTGTCAAATCTCAACGACTCAAGAAGTGCATGGATAAAGAAAAATTAGAAATTGTTATAAACTCAAGGACGTATTAGACAAGAAGGGATTGGCCCAGAAGCTGATATCCAACTTGCCAAGGCTTGAAAAATAAAGGTCAACACTGGAAATCTTGACTTAAGAACTTAAGAAGTTTTAGTGTACCGTAGAAACATCTGAGTAAAAGATCTAAAAACACAGAAGCAACCAATTTTGTAAGAACCTAAAATTGTGTAAGTCTCAAAGCCTTTGGCCACACCAGTAAATCTGATGTCCATGGCAAAATTTTTCTTATAGGTCTTCATGGGTGGACTTTCTGGGGTCTAGACCTGGTACACTGCCCAGATTGTCTCCATCGTTCCTCAATCTAAAAATTGGCAATGTTATAATGTAATATTGTGACGCGCGTCTCAGCATGTAGAGCATATTGTTATTGCAACTGGATTCATAAAGCCACTGCCCAGGTTGAATGTTTTTGAACATGTTTCTGATTTTGTACTGTATATGGATCGGTCTGAGCCTCGCTACTTAGTGACCGTGAACATTATTTATTAAGTACATGTGTGCAGAAATCAAAATTAAGCCATATAATGTTATCTTTGGGCCGAGCCGAAAAACTAATAACTATAGAAGCCCTTTAACCCCTTACCGTAAAATCATCTACATGTCTGTTATTAGTAGGAAAAATACAAACATAATATTTAAAAATAGGTACAGAAATTGAATTTTTCAATTTTTTTCCCAAATTCTAGTACTCGTCATGACCCGTACTATATAGTTATCTCTTAATAATATCAGCAAAAACTTTAGAAAAATTTACCTTGAAACAATAACAGGATTGTTCTTTGTATGCATTTTTACATTATTAAAAAAAAGCTAAAAAATTGTGTTTATTCAGCATTTGTTAAAGGGGTTGGCCACTTTCAGACCAATATTGACAAACAAATGTACAATAAAAAGATATACAATTTTCCAATATACTTTCTGTATCAATTCCTCACGGTTTTCTAGATCTCTGCTTGCTGTCATTCATTCTGTTACTTCTAGAGGATAAAACTCTGTCCATGGTCATGTGATTTACAGTCCATGGTCATGTGATGAGCACACAGGTGTACAGCTGATTACCAGGCAGATGTCTAATTACTGGGCTGTGAGTATAACAAGCGGCACCTGTGTGCTCATCACATGACCATGGACTGTAAATCACATGACCATGGTCTGAGTTTTATCCTCTAGAAGTAACAGAATGAATGACAGCAAGCAGAGATCTAGAAAACCGTGAGGAATTGATACAGAAAGTATATTGGAAAATTGTATATCTTTTTATTGTACATTTGTTTGTCAATATTGGTCTGAAAGTGGCCAACTCCTTTAAAGTTTCAAAATCTGCAAATAGCGAGCAAAATACAAAATGAGTCAGAAAATCGAGGAAGCATAGGCATGGGAGCAAAAAACAAGCCATGAGGCGGTAGAGGGATACGCTGTGCATCAGATACATCATAAAGATAAAGAAAGGTATCTGTATACCTGAAAATGTACAATGTGTCATGGATGAAGTTATGTAGCTGAAGGAATGCAAACGGGCAAACAAGGAAAATTCTCTAGGTTCTTAAAGTGATTTTTGCTTGCCTATCTGAGGGCAGTAATGAACCTGAGCACTGTGATATATAGGGTTATATGATACAGGGAGAGAAGCTGAGCTCTGTGATATATAGGGTTATATGATAGAGGGAGAGAAGCTGAGCTGTGTGATATATAGGGTTATATGACAGAGGAGAGAAGCTGAGCTGTCTGATATATAGGGTTATATGATAGAAGGAGAGAAGCTGAGCTGTCTGATATATAGGGTTATGTGATAGAGGAGAGAAGCTGAGCTCTGTGATATATAGGGTTATAGGATAGAGAGAAGCTGGGCTGTGTGATATATAGGGTTATATGATAGAGGAGAGAAGCTGAGCTGTGTGATATATAGGGTTATAGGATAGAGGAGAGAAGCTGAGCTCTGTGATATATAGGGTTATAGGATAGAGGAGAGAAGCTGAGCTCTGTGATATATAGGGTTATAGGATAGAGAGAAGCTGAGCTCTGTGATATATAGGGTTATATGATAGAGGAGAGAAGCTGAGCTCTGTGATATATAGGGTTATAGGATAGAGGAGAGAAGCTGTGCTGTGTGATATATAGGGTTATAGGATAGAGGAGAGAAGCTGAGCTGTGTGATATATAGGGTTATAGGATAGAGGAGAGAAGCTGAGCTCTGTGATATATAGGGTTATATGATAGAAGAGAGAAGCTGAGCTCTGTGATATATAGGGTTATATAATAGAGGAGAGAAGCTGAGCTGTGTGATATATAGGGTTATATGATGAATAAGAAGCAGAGCATACCCTGACAGGACTCCTAGGAGACACATTGAGAGTCCTGCTCCCCATCTATACACAGTGATTGACACCTCTCCCTGTATCAGTGCGTGTACACAAATGGCTGTCAATCATGTCATATGAAGGGTATTTAGGCCTTTCTCCTTAAAGGGATGGTCCAACTTGAAAAATGAAATAAAGACTGTGACTACCAATACCGGTAACCTGATGGTCTATGGGACGTCATCACTAGAACCAGAAACAGCAGGGACTAGGTGTAAGAGGGTGAAACAGCCCCTGTGTAGTGAATGTGCAATGTGTAATTGAGTTGTTTTCATAACCTGACATTTTGTTGTTTGACCACAAGAGGTCGCTGTTGCAAGATAACAGGTAAAAGGAAAAAGGCTGCATGCCCCTGGAAGATTGATGTGGAGACCCTGATCGTTGGAGGAAGGTTCTAGGAGCCATTTTGAGTCAGAGTGTGCTGGACTCTAGAGGAGAAGAGAGAGCTGTGGAGACATCACTGTGCAGAGAGGGTCCTTGGAGGGAGAAGCCACAGCAAGAATAGCTGAGGATTTGAGACTTTCAGAGTCTGTCCAGACACCATCCTAAGGAGAAGATTACTGTCAGAGACTTGGCTGAGAAGTGAGACTGCCAGTGAGACCGCATGCTGTCCGAGGAGCTCCTCTTCACCCTGATGCTAACAGAGACTAAAAGGTACCCAACAGAAGTAAGCGTGCACGCACCACACTGCAAGTTTTGCACCATATTGCTGGGACTGAGTAAAAAGCCTGTAGTTAGTTAGTTAGTTAGGTATAATCATCACCCCAGGCTGCAATACTGGTGAACTATCTACCTGTCTGGTAAAAGGACTAAGTCACAGAGGATTTCTACAGAGTTATATCTCCCAGAGAGGGACTTGTAAGGAAGTCTGGGAGCAACATTTAGTTTAACTTTACACTGTTTGGCTTGCAAGCTAACTAACCATTATACTTGCTTAGTTGTACTTGGTTTGGGGGGAATTTAGTAGTATTGTGATAAGATTGTAAACCCTGGTGTTACACCGCCGGATGCCTGTGTCACACACACTGAATTGTTCCTGGGTAATAACAGGTAACAGGCAGCTGCATAGGCGCAGCCTGCAGGTAGGTAAAAGCTTGGAGTATATTGAAGGCCACACTAGTGGGCACCGTGCTGTATAACACCAGGGTCCCAGCCTCTAGGCTGTGTAAATGTAATACCTGGGAGTGTTCTTTTGGACAAAAGAGGTTATCTAAACTAAGTAAAGTCCTATCTTGGTTAAATTGAATTGGACTCACTTCCTTTGTTCGTGACTTCGCTGTATCCTGGGGAGCCCACCTCGGTACACGGCTTACAACTTGGCGTAGTCGGCAGGATACAGCGACCCTCATGGACGGGAATGTGGTGGGAGAGAATCCCCTGGCACCAGCTGTGGTGGTCCAGGGTGCCCCTGCACAGCAAGCCCCAGCGCTGGTAATGCCGGCCCAAGTGGGGTACTTATCGGCCGGGGCACTAATGCAGCATCTGCCAAAGTTTGACGGTAATAATATGACGTTGCAGGACTGGACTGAAAGGGTACAAAGTATAGTTAGACTGAGCAACCTGATACCGGAACTGCGTGCAGAGATAGCATTAGGGGCCCTAGAAGGTGACGCTAGACGGACAGTGATGGTACGGCCCGAATCGGAAAGAGACACTTTAGAAAAAATATTTGCTCTGCTAGAGGGAGCTCAGGGAGGGCGTGCCAAGGTAGCGCAGTTGCGGAGCAACTTCTTCAATCGGTCACAGAGGGAGGGTGAGACTTTAACGCAATACTCTAACGCCTTACAAGAGATGCTGAATGAAGTGCAGCGACGGGACTCAGAGGCTATGGGAGCCTTCAAAGAAGTGGACCGGCTGCTACGAGATCAATTCATCCTAGGGTTATCCAATAAGTTGTTACAGGATAAACTGCAAGAGATGATCCGGGCAGATGCCAACCTGACATTCTATAATGTTTACCTGGCTGCTGTAGAGAGGGAAGAAGCGCCCGTGGCTGTGAATGTGAAGGCTGTGAGTAGCACCCAAGTGACAGGGACCCGAGGAGGTCCTGAAGACCCAGGGTCCTTAAAGGATGTAGTCCAGGCTCTACGGGCAGAAATGAGAGAACTCCGACTGGAGGTGTCCCAGATGCGAGCAGGTCAATCCATGGTTCCAGAAATGACCGCATCGTCCTACTCTCCCCCGCTGAGAGTACACCGTGGCCGAGGACCCACCAACCGAGGCTCATCAGCTGGGCAGGTATCAAGGGGACCCCTCTGCTGGAGTTGCAGACAGTATGGCCATATCGCCAGAGAGTGTAAGGGGGAGGTTGAACCCGAGCCGGCTTTAAACTCCCGACCGCCGCAGTAACGGGGCGTCCTGTGGCGGTTCACCAACAATCAAGCCCCGTACGTGATGAATGCGACCTATATGCTAGCAGCCCCGTTATGGAAGCTGAGCTGGAGGGCCAGAAGGTACGCTGCTTAGTTGATACTGGATCGGAGTGCACCCTGATGCCCCTGGAGTTCTTCGAGAGACACTTCGGACATATGATGGAGCCAGAGGATGGAAGTGTCATCCGGTTGATAGCTGCCAACAATGGTGCGATGGACGTACAAGGGATCGTCTGGATGCGGGTCCGGCTGTTTGGGCAAGACATTGGCAAAAAGGGGATCGTGCTGATAGACCATCCGTCCAGGAGAGGACTCGATGTGACGCTGGGCATGAACGTGCTGAGAGACCTAGATCATCACCTTTATGCAAAGGAAGGACCTAAATACTGGCAGCGGGCCACCACACACCGGCCGACTCAGAAGGTCCTACAGCAGATGGTGAGGAGCTGTAGTTTGCAGAAGAGCACCATGGCAGGGCGCTCCATTGGATACGTGAAGGTGCCGCTGAGTGCCCCAATGAAGATTCCACCGCGACAGGAAAATATTGTGATGCTTCCGGTGGGGGCTGGACGACCATTAAATGGACTAGAGGTCTTCATAGAGCCTGCCCTGCAGGGAGAAACGCAGACCCGCCCTCTGGTAGCCCGAGCACTTGCCACTGTGAAGGATGGGTGTGTGCCTATACGCTGTCTCAACGTTCTGGACAGTGAGTTGTTCGTGCCTGGGAATACCCTGCTGGCTGAAGTTCACGTGCCCGGGGGTGACATCCTTCGCCGGAAGAGCTTCACGTTGCAGCCTGATGGGAGGTCGTCTTGGACCTATGCTGTGAAGGTCCAGCAAAGGCAGCCTCCAACGGCAGAGTGGAATGGCCAAGTGATCATGTCTCTGATGGGAGTAGATCGCCGGTCTCTGACCCCGGGACAACAGAAGCTTCTGGAGGACACTCTGTGGGAATTCCAGGAGGCGTTTTCAAGACACGATGAAGACTTCGGGTGTGCTACCGCCATTGAACACGAAATCCCCACTGGCGACGCTGCGCCTATTCGGGAGCGGTATAGGCAGATTCCCCCCAAGATGTATCAGGAGGTGAAAGAAATGGTGGCTAGCATGCTGGAGAATCAAGTGATCCAGGAGAGTAAGAGCCCATGGGCTGCTCCGGTGGTCTTGGTGCGGAAGAAAGATGGAAGTCTCCGTTTCTGCGTAGATTACCGGAAACTAAATGCTAAGACCGTCCGTGATGCATACCCCCTTCCACGGATTGAAGAGTCACTATCCTCCCTCGGTCATGCCAAGTATTTCTCAACGCTTGACTTGGCCAGTGGATATTGGCAAGTGCCAGTGGCCGAGAAGGACAAGGCCAAGACAGCGTTTATCTTACCCATGGGACTCTATGAGTTTAACAGAATGCCTTTCGGTCTGTCCAATGCCCCAGGGACATTTCAGCGGTTGATGGAGCTCTGTTTGGGTGACCTAAACTTTGAGTCGGTATTGATATATTTGGATGACGTTGTAGTGTTTGGGTCCTCATTTGAAGATCATCTCGAAAAGCTGCGGCAGGTCCTAGGGCGATTGCGTGATCATGGGCTAAAAATCAAGCCCAAGAAGTGTCAACTATTCCAGCAGCGAATAGAGTACTTGGGACATGTAGTCACTCCGGAAGGGGTACAACCTGCGCCCAGCAAGGTGGAGGCCGTCCAGAAGTGGCCCCAACCAAGAACCCTGCGTGAAGTACAAGCCTTTCTAGGGTTGGCCGGTTATTACAGGAGATTCATACCCAAGTTCTCTCATCGGGCTGGCCCCCTAAATGAACTACTGAGAGGCACAGCTGGTGGACCCAAGAATCGCCCCATTGAGTGGGGGCCACGACAGCAAGAAGCCTTTGAGGGGTTAAAGAAAGCTCTGACCAGTACTCCGATCCTGGCCTATGCACAGTTTGATAAGCCATTCCTGTTGTACACCGATGGAAGTCTACATGGTCTGGGAGCTGTGCTATCTCAAGTTCAAGATGGACGTGAGAGGGTGATTGCCTATGGCAGCCGGTCCTTAAGGGAGTCAGAGCGTAACCCCGACAACTACAGCTCCTTTAAGTTGGAGCTTTTGGCACTTGTATGGGCCATGACTGAAAGATTCACAGAGTATCTGACGGGTGCAGAAGTGATTGTGATGACGGACAATAACCCTTTAGCACACTTAGAGAACGCTAAGTTAGGTGCCCTTGAGCAGAGGTGGATGTCCCGCCTTTCCAAGTATCAATACCGTATCCAGTTCCGATCAGGGAGAGAGAATGGCAACGCTGATGCCCTCTCCCGAGTCCCTGTGGGGTTGCCAACCAAGAGTGGAGAGGAAGGGCTAGAAGACAGTGAAATCCCACACCTCGGCAGAATACCGCCATTCCAGAACATAACCCATTCAAGTGGGGTGGCTTCAGGGATGCCGATGGTGCTGGGGAAGACATTGGAAGATTGGGAAAGGGTTCAAAATAGCTGTCCGGACCTATGTAAAGTGAAAGAGTGGATCCGGACTAAGATCTGGCCACGGCCGAATGAGCGGGCTAGCTTAACCCAAGAGGGTCAGAAGTTACTGAGACAGTGGGATAAGCTGGTTGTCATCCAAGGACTCCTATGTCGGACCATATACATACAGTCAGAGCTGCAGCACCGGCAACAGATTGTCATCCCGATGTCATTGGGACCAGTAGCCGCTCAGGAAGCCCATGAGAGTGGGGCCCATTTTGGGAGTGCCAAAACGTACCAATGGCTCCAACGATTTGTGTATTGTCCAGATTTGGGAAAGATGGTGACCAAGGCATGTCTTCAATGTCGGTCCTGCGGGCTGAGTAAAAGTCCCGAACAACGTGCCCCTGTACAAACTATTCAAACATCTGCCCCCCTGCAAATTCTAATGATTGATTATGTACAGATTGGGTACTCTACCTCAGGACATTCTTACTGTTTGGTTATGACGGACCATTTTACAAAGTATGCAGTAGCTGTACCCACCAGAGATCAGACGGCTGAATCCGCTGCCGAAGCGGTCTGCAAACACTTTATACAAGTGTTTGGGTGTCCACAGAAAATCCATTCAGATCAGGGGGCGTGCTTTCAGGGGGCTTTGATGAGTGAATTGTATCAACTCTATGGGATCGAACGTTCTCGCACGACCCCATATCATCCACAGGGGAACGGGGCATGCGAGCGGTTCAACCGCACCTTGATACAGATGTTGCGGACGCTAGAGGATAGTCAAAAAGCTCGGTGGCCAGAGTATCTACCTGAACTGATGTGGGCCTATAACAATAGAGTACACAACACCACTGGTTACTCTCCACACATGTTGATGTTTGGGAGGGCAGGTCAAGAGATTGAGGATCTCCACATGCCAGATCCAATGCAGCCTCCTCCAAGGAGCACTACCGCATGGGCGCAAGAACACCGTCGCCGACTGAGAGCAGTACATAAGGTTGTGGGCGAACGCATGAGACAAATAGTACACCCCAACCCAGGGCCGGTGCAGAGGGATGAATACGCCCCAGGTGATCGTGTGATTGTCAGGGCCAAGAGGCCAACGGGAAAATTGGATGGGCGGTGGGAGGCGGTACCATATGTTGTGAAGCGAAAGGTAGACCCTGATATTCCAGTGTATGAGGTACAGCCAGTAGGGACTGGAGGACCCTCAAGGAACCTTCACCGTAACATGTTAAGACGCTGCAATTTTGAACACTCGGTGGCCGACGAGGTGGTACAGGCTCCTAGCATTGTTACCAGGGAAACCCCCTTAGACGATGAGTGGTGGGTTGTCCCTGCCCCAGCCGATCCAGGGAACCAAGTCGAGTCTAGTTTGCCGCCCAGGGAGGGAGTTGTACAACCTGCAGAACAGCCATCATTGGGTGTGCCGGGTGCCCCTGATTCTGTGACTCTGCGTAGGACAGCCAGGTCCAATGCCGGGGTACCCCCACAGCGCTATGCGCAAGATGAGTTTATATGGGAAAGGTTGCCAGGGACGTCAACCTCTAGTGGGGTGGCATGTAAGAGGGTGAAACAGCCCCTGTGTAGTGAATGTGCAATGTGTAATTGAGTTGGTGTTTTCATAACCTGACATTTTGTTGTTTGACCACAAGAGGTCGCTGTTGCAAGATAACAGGTAAAAGGAAAAAGGCTGCATGCCCCTGGAAGATTGATGTGGAGACCCTGATCGTTGTAGGAAGGTTCTAGGAGCCATTTTGAGTCAGAGTGTGCTGGACTCTAGAGGAGAAGAGAGAGCTGTGGAGACATCTCTGTGCAGAGAGGGTCCTTGGAGGGAGAAGCCACAGCAAGAATAGCTGAGGATTTGAGACTTTCAGAGTCTGTCCAGACACCATCCTAAGGAGAAGATTACTGTCAGAGACTTGGCTGAGAAGTGAGACTGTCAGTGAGACCGCATGCTGTCCGAGGAGCTCCTCTTCACCCTGATGCTAACAGAGACTAAAAGGTACCCAACAGAAGTAAGCGTGCACGCACCACACTGCAAGTTTGGCACCATATTGCTGGGACTGAGTAAAAAGCCTGTAGTTAGTTAGTTAGTTAGGTATAATCATCACCCCAGGCTGCAATACTGGTGAACTATCTACCTGTCTGGTAAAAGGACTAAGTCACAGAGGATTTCTACAGAGTTATATCTCCCAGAGAGGGACTTGTAAGGAAGTCTGGGAGCAACATTTAGTTTAACTTTACACTGTTTGGCTTGCAAGCTAACTAACCATTATACTTGCTTAGTTGTACTTGGTTTGAGGGGAATTTAGTAGTATTGTGATAAGATTGTAAACCCTGGTGTTACACCGCCGGATGCCTGTGTCACACACACTGAATTGTTCCTGTGTAATAGGGTAATAACAGGTAACAGGCAGCTGCATAGGCGCAGCCTGCAGGTAGGTAAAAGCTTGGAGTATATTGAAGGCCACACTAGTGGGCACCGTGCTGTATAACACCAGGGTCCCAGCCTCTAGGCTGTGTAAATGTAATACCTGGGAGTCTTCTTTTGGACAAAAAAGGTTATCTAAACTAAGTAAAGTCCTATCTTGGTTAAATTGAATTGGACTCACTTCCTTTGTTCGTGACTTCGCTGTATCCTGGGGAGCCCACCTCGGTACACGGCTTACATAGGCAGCCGATGTTGGACTAGCGGAATTTTACAATACTTGTTATGTTTTGTTTCTATCATTTAGTGCCTTTATTTAGCTTTTGTAATAAGTCAGACATCCCCTTTAAGGGGGTAGGATTATTAAGTAATGACTCATGTATTGTATATATCTGCTCTGGCTGCAATGGATGGAATTCTTACAAGACAAACCTTTTCTTTTTTTCAATAAAGCGGAGAGATTCAGGTCAAACCCGTCTTATCATAATGAAGTCTAATTACACAATCTACACTGCTTGCCTCCAAAGAAATGACTTCAATAAATGTAATTACAGGGATTTATGTGGAAGAGTCTGCTGGATAAGGATCTAAAGATTGTGTCAAGGAAACTTTAAATCTGGATTATCTCGGAAGATTCTTTTCACTGCCTGCGAGGAAGTAAATTGGTCTGTAATAATTAAGGAGTTTGTGCTATCATCCTGAACAGATCCATGAAGTGTCCTTATTGTTTTAGACAGGCGGAGCTGGATCTGATATCAGCGGGGTGGTTGTTCATGGTGGTATTGTACTCTAACCCCGAAAGTTCACAGATGTAAACCTAGAATGTGGCTTATTATCCCAAGGATACCTGAATTACTGTTACCAAAGTGTTACATTTATACTCATTTAGGTTCTAGAAAATGACATTTTTTTTCTCAATTTTTTAAATTTTATCTTTATCAAATTCCCATATAATAATGGTATATATTTAGAGTACAGGTTATTATGGTACTTATAGTGCTTAAATTGGAATTTTTTTTAGGGGGAACTCCAGAATAACGTCCCCCCCCCCAGTGGACATGTGCATTCCTGCACACACTGTTATGCACAATATTGGCATAAATTATGCCCCATAGTGGCCCTTGCACACAGTATTATGTGCCCCAAGTGGCCCCTGCACAGAGTATTATATGCCCCCAAGTGCCCCTTGAACACAGTATTATATGCCCCCAAGTGGCCCCTGTACACAGTATTATATGCCCCAAGTGGCCCTTGATCACAGTATTATATGCCCCAAGTGGCCCTTGCACACAGTATTATATGCCCCAAGTGGCCCTTGCACACATTATTATATGACCCAAGTGCCCCTTGCACACAGTATTATATGCCCCCAAGTGCCCCTGCACAAAGTATTATATGCCCCCAAGTGCCCCTTGAACACAGTATTATATGCCCTAAGTGCCCCTTGCATGCAGTATTATATGCCCCCAAGTGGCCCCTGCACAAAGTATTATATGCCCCCAAGTGCTCCTTGAACACAGTATTATATGCCCCAAGTGGCCCCTGCACACAGTATTATATGCCCCAAGTGGCCCCTGCACACAGTATTATATGCCCCAAGTGGCCCCTGCACACAGTATTATATGCCCCAAGTGGCCCTTGATCACAGTATTATATGCCCCAAGTGGCCCTTGCACACAGTATTATATGACCCAAGTGCCCCTGCACAAAGTATTATATGCCCCCAAGTGCCCCTGCACAAAGTATTATATGCCCCCAAGTGCCCCTTGAACACAGTATTATATGCCCCAAGTGCCCCTTGCATGCAGTATTATATGCCCCCAAGTGGCCCCTGCACAAAGTATTATATGCCCCCAAGTGCTCCTTGAACACAGTATTATATGCCCCCAAGTGGCCCCTGCATACAGTATTATATGCCCCAAGTGGCCCCTGCACACAGTATTATATGCCCCAAGTGGCCATTGCACACAGTATTATATGCCCCCAAGTGCCCCTTGAACACATTATTATATGCGCCCAAGTGCCTCTTGCACACAGTATTATATCCCCCAAGTGGCCTCTGCACAAAGTATTATATGCCCCCAAGTGTCCCTTGAACACAGTATTATGTGCCCCTTGAACACAGTATTATATGCCCCAAGTGCCCCTTGAACACATTATTATATGCCCCAAGTGGCCCTTGAACACATTATTATATGCCCCAAGTGGCCCTTGAACACAGTATTATATGCCCCAAGTGCCCCTTGAACACATTATTATATGCCCCAAGTGGCCCTTGAACACAGTATTATATGCCCCAAGTGGCCTTTGCACACAGTATTATATGACCCCAGACCCCAAAGAATAATAATCATAGACCCAGGGCACGGGGAGGAAAAAAACAAACTGTTACTTACCTCTCCCTGGCTCCTGAGCACTTCCCGCAGATCATGTCGGCCATCTTCAGTGTAGTACAGCGGAACTCTGGATGTCATGTGAGCAAGGGGCTTGCATAGCGATGCCTAAGGACGGAAGCCCCATTCCCATGTGACATCTGGGACGTCATTCACATAGGCCTGAAGCCTTCTGGAGCTGAGAGAGGTAAGTGACAGTGTTTATCATGTTCTGAATTTGGGGTCAGACAATTTCTTAGTCTATTTCATATGAATTGTATGGTATAAACTAAGAAATTATACCGGAATGCTGACAGACATTTTTTAATTATGCCGGAATTAAGTTCCGGCGCAATCCTGCCCTATTTAACCACTGGGTACTTGTGACATTAAACATGGCAACTGCCATGTGATCAAGATGGGTAGTAATGGACAAAGCAGGCAAGACTCTTCCAGTAATTTTTTGTAAGATGAGCCCACAGGTCCAAACCAAAGAAGAGTAGACCTTAGAGTATAATAAGGTCAATAGCAAATTTACATGGGTCTATGAATGGTGTCTGGTCATTAGAACTTTCCAATTCCAGAAGTCCTCAAGTGGTTAAACTCAATGCCAAATGCCCAGAGGTTAACCAGATTACCGAGTGGAGCTCATGTGAGCGTTGCCAGTGACTGTGTAATGTTTTCTTAAGCTTCATTAGTAAAAATGGGAACGCGAAGGCCTACAGTACTAGTAATGATTTGTATGTTATTTATTATCATAAACTATTGGCCATGAAACCTCCAGGGAATGCCGAGAGGAACAACGAGCTATGTGAAGTATGCTCCATTAATAGCTAATCTCCGCTCCTTCCAAGCAGGACAATTTACAAATGTTTTTCTTTGAGGTCGTCTAGTGACTTTTTTTCCCCTGATTTAGACCATGATCCGTTGCCAAGTCTACACGAAAGACGATAAATATTACACGTATTGTTCCCATGACCGAACCTAAAGATTTCTCACGGAATTGGATCTTGGAGATGACCGGGACCCGTCTGATAAGACCTTGTCTAGGTGGAATGTTTTTGTCCTGATACATTGAGGCTCTCAGGCTAGGTACCGTGCCAGCTCATTGGCGTGTCGATGACTCATTTTCCTTAAAATATTAGGTCATTCGTTTCGTTTCGGAATTTCATGTTTATTTATTTTTTTCCAGGGCCACACATCGAGCGCTATCTAGTAATTTATGGCTTATTTCGAGCACAAAAATGTCAACGTTTTTGAAAATATGTGTACCAGATTACTAAAGTGTCCCAGAACCCTCAAGAGTCTATTCCTTCATGTCAATCATGCGTCTTTTGGGATTTTAATACCAGACAGGAAATGTTCTCGTGAAGGTTCCAGGCATGTTCTTCATGAAATGATTATTGAAACGTGGAGGCCACTGTTGACCATCTCATTTTTAGGTTTATCCTACAGGTCACATCTCACTTTGGTTGACCGTATGGTTTTAATAGTGACCGTATGGATTTGTTACTGTCTTCCAAACAATTGGATAGTGTTGGTGACCTGGAAGTTCCATATTTCATGGATGAGAATATGATATGAGGAAGGATGCTCATTCGTTTCTGATACCAGGTTGTCCCATGACAACACTTTTTTAACTTTTATGATATGTCAATAAGACAGATTATCCAATCAAAGGAAAGCTTCTGAGTAGATGAATGCATTCCTGTGATCCTCATGTATTTAGGTAAATGTGTTTTATATACACAGTCTAGTCATATTAATGTGACCACCACCTACTTCTGACGTCAACATTAAATAACTAATCACAGAAGGCACGTGTCATCAGCCATCTGGGTGCACTCATCATTGTGGAAGGCACGATGGATCAACACAGGTATGCATCTATCCTTGCGGACCATGTTCACCCCTACATGTGAATTGTTCTTCCTCAGGATGATGGCATCTACCAGCAGGACAATGCCACGTGTCATAAAGCTCGCAGTGTACGTGCTTGGTTCGAGGAGCACCAGGATGAGTTTACCATACTCTTTTGGCCAGCAAATTCCCCAGACTTGAACCCAATCGAGAATCTGTGGGACCACCTCAATCGCGTTGTTCGCGCCCTGGATGCTCAACCGCATCACCTAGCGTAGCTGGCCACGGCACTGGAGTTGGCATGGCTCAACATCCCAGTGACATCATCACAACATCCCTTCTCTTCCTGCACGTCTCGCAGCGGTCCGCTCTACCAAAGGTGGTTATTCTGGATTTTGACAGGTGGTCACATTAATGTGACTGTGTATTTTATATATAGCTTTGTTCTATAGAATAGGACAGGATCAACTGAGTCATCTCAAGTTTTAGCTTTTCCATTTACAATTTTGTATATGGTATTTTTAATGCCACAATTTAACGTGTCATATAATGTATGAGAAACTTTAAAAAATTGTCTAGTAACTTTTTTTAATGCCTCATTTTAGTATACCTAATAATGTATTAAGAAATTTAAAGGGAACCTGTCATCAAGTAGAAAATGCTACATGACATATATCATTTGATTCTGAACATTTTTTTTTTTTATCTGTCCACTCATTTACAAGTTATGGCATTGGAAGATTATATGTAAACTAGCTCTAATTCAACATGTGGGCTGGAACCTGAATTGAGAATAACAAAAGGGTACCACCCACTTGGCGAATCAGCTATAACCTTCCAGAGGTCCTATTTTTTGAATGGGTAGACTGAGTTCAAAAAGAAAAAAACATCAAATTGTTCAGGGGCAAAGCAGAAATCAAATGAGGCCTTTAGCATGTTGGTGGCAGGTTCTCTTTAAAGGGATTGTACCATTTAAAACTTTTTTTTTTCTAGTTGACACGTCGGAATAGCCTTAAGAAAGGCTATTCTTCTCCTACCTTTAGATGTCTTCTTCGCCCTGCCGTTCAGTTAAAAATCCATTTTTTGTCAGTATGCAAATGAGTTCTCACGCAGCACTGGGGACATCCCAATGCTGCTAGGAACTCTCTCCAGCGCCTCCTCCATCTTTGTCAGCAACGGACTCTTCATCTTCTTCCTCTGGTGCTGGGGTCACACTTCGCACTTCGCGTAAGCAACCACAAAAAATGGCCACCAGCATGTGCACTTGGCTCTGCCTGTGGCCCGATTGCAGAGCCGACTGCGCAGGTGTACAAGTGTGACCCCAGCGCCGGTTGAAGAAGATGAAGAGGTCGTTGCTGACGAAGATGGAGGCGGTGCTGTAGAGAGTTCTCTCATTGGGGACGACTCCAGTGCTGTTTGAGCGCTGGGGCCCACTGCCATGCTGCGAGAAAACTCATTTACATACTGATGAAAAACGGATTTTTAACCGAACGGCGGGGTGAAGAAGACATCTAAAGGTAGGAGAAGAATAGCCTTTCTTAAGGCTATTCCGACGTGTCAACTAGAAAAAAAAAGTTTTAAATGGTAGACTCTAGAGATGAGCGAGTACTGTTCGGATCAGCTGATCCGAACAGCACGAACAGCATAGAAATGAATGGACGCACCTGGTACTTCGGCTTTGACGTCGGCCGGACGCTTAACCCCCCGTGTGCCGGCTACGTCCATTCATTTCTATGCGAGCGTGCTGTTCGGATCGGCTGATCCGAACAGTACTCGCTCATCTCTAGTAGAAACCCTTTAAAAAAATATGGGTTGGAATGGAAATGAAAAACACAGCTTCACCATATTTT
The DNA here is from genome assembly GCF_031893055.1 of Leptodactylus fuscus. Classification (NCBI taxonomy): domain Eukaryota; kingdom Metazoa; phylum Chordata; class Amphibia; order Anura; family Leptodactylidae; genus Leptodactylus; species Leptodactylus fuscus. The sequence goes on along the minus strand of NC_134267.1, from coordinate 13,235,957 downwards.
TTTGGATTTTGCTTTTGCATTCACTGTAGAGTCACATAATTCTCTGTGCCAGTAAGATTACAGTCATACCAAATTTATATAGTTTTTTAAAGTCTTTTTTATTAAATTTACTAAAATTGCTTGGAGTCGCAATAGAACACATTACATGTAGGGGCTTGTTTTTTGCAGAGAACTTTATTTTATATCGGTATTATTTTTTTTAATTACATATCACTTTTTCAGTTTTTTTTAATTCTATCTGTTTGTAAGAGAAGTGACCCTAAATAGTAATTTGGGCATTGTGATTTTTACTTTTATTGAGATCACTGCGCATGATAATAATATGAAATTTAGATTTTTTTTTAAACTTTTTTTTTGGCAAAGTAAGAAAACATTAGTTTAGAGCTTAAACTATATTTCTTCGTAACAAAATGCATAAGTTCTGAGGGCTTGTTTTTTTTGCATAGTGAGCTTTATTTTTTTATTGGTATTCTTATGGGGTTCATATGATTTTTTAATTCTATTTGTTAGGAAGAGAGGTGACCAAAAAATTGTTTAAGCTTTATGATTTTTGCGTGATTAATAATGGGATATTTTGACTGTTCTTACATTTCCAGATCTATGACTTATTATTTTTATTTTTTTAATTTTTTTTTTTACTAATTATTAATTTTTATTTTAATTATTTTTTTCAAAAATTCAAAAAGTGTTTTTATTTTAAATATATTTTAATATATTATTTTTTTTTAATATATATTTTTTAAGTATTCCCAAGTACATACTTCTTTATCGCAATGTCCATTGGGGAGGGGCAATAGTCCAACTCTGCATAGAGACTATATTACTCGATAGAGATGAGTGAGTAGTATTCAATCGAGTAGACAGCAAAAACCTACATGTCGGGTTTTGCTGTCCGCTTGAAAAGTCAGACATCTTTGGGAACGGACACTTAAGGACACCCACGGACTGTAAAAGAACACACCCGATGTCCATTTAAATCTGCCCATTGACTCCCATTCTTTGCAACGGCCATAAAGCACACTTTTTCTAATGTAAAGAGACTAGATACAACTCGGTGCTGCTTTTCCAGCTCGTGTGAGCGATATTTATTTTGTAACGTTAGACGGTGGAACCGAGGCCAAAAAACAGCCACCTTGAGCCAATTGGTGATTGGATACTTCATGACACTTCTATGTAGAGAATAAACCTTGAATTGTCTTCCCAGTGGCTCTTATTGGTTTATCCTATAGTCAGGGAGCTGTTTAATATCAATCCCTGGTTCTCATTTAATACTTCATACTTCAGCAGATCATAGTGTCAGGATATCAGTGTAATGAAATGCAGACCCAACTCTACAAAAAAATCGAAGTCTCTATTCTGTGGATACAGTCTCTTTTTTTGTATTAATGATGTATCTGCCAAAAGATGTTTCCACCGTTCACTCCGCTGAAATCACCCCGGGCCCGATACTTGCTGAACTAGGAAAGAATATTGTAACTGAAAAGTTTGATTTTATCAAGATTTATTCTGTCTATGAAAGTTATTCTTTATAAGTGAGATTTACGATTTATTATCCAATAGAGGAAATAATAGAAAAAAGTAGCAAAAAAATAATAATGAGGGTCAGTGGAGAACACCGGGGATTAATGTATTCATCTGGTGTCAAAATGTTGCAAATTCTGATTCAAACCACATTTACGCAAAAAAAATTGTTACGTTCCTATTCTATGTTCCTCCAGTAACTTTTATAAAAGGGATGAGAGAAGTCGGTGAAGATCAGTCTTTCTGTGGCGCTTCTGATTTACTATAATTTATGCTAAAAATTGGGGTAAAAGTTATCACTAATGTTTGGTCATTGAAGCTCGACAACAATAAACTATAAATCCTGGAATTACTTGTCTTGTGTATCTGTATTGTCTTGATGCCGATGTCTTGCTGTTGAGGTCTGGTATATTATATTATATGTGCACGGCTCATGATTGACCAGTGGATTAGAGAGTTAGGGTGTAGTCTATAAATTGCGGGACAGGGAATGTGCTGAAATATTTTCTTCACCAAGTGATTTCTGTGTTTTTTTTTTTTGTTATACCTCAGTTTACTGCACTATCTATCTATCTATCTATCTATCATCTATCTATCTATCTATCTATCTATCTATCTATCTATCTATCTCCTATCTATCTATCTATCTATCTATCTATCTATCTCCTATCTATCTATCTATCTATCTATCTATCTATCTATCATCTATCTATCTATCTATCTATCTATCTATCTCCTATCTATCTATCTATCTATCTATCTATCTATCTATCTATCTATCTATCTCCTATCTATCTATCTATCTATCTATCTATCATCTATCTATCTATCTATCTATCTATCTATCTCCTATCTATCTATCTATCTATCTATCTATTATCTATCTATCTATCTATCTATCTATCTATCTATCTATCTCCTATCTATCTATCTATCTATCTATCTATCTCCAAAAATCATAAATTTTGGATATTGATTTGGGTTACAGCCTATACTCTGGGGCTGACACCCTTGCCTACACTTGTGCAGTCTTTGGATTTCTATCTATCTCCTATCTATCTATCTATCTATCTATCTATCTATCTATCTATCTTTTTAGCTCCTATCTATCTACTCATATATCTATTTATACGTATGTACTGTATTTATGTATGTCTATATAAAATCTATCTAAATCTACTGTATCAATATTTCTTTCTCTTTCACCTGTATCTATCTATAAAAAAGGCAAAAACTGGCAGCACTCCACTGATTCCAAAAAACAAAGTGTCTCTATTTCAATTAGCAATGTTTTTTCAAGTCTATCATCATCTCTTATCTATCTATCTATCTATCTATCTATCTATCTATCTCCTATCTATCTATCTATCTATCTATCTATCTATCTATCTCCTATCTATCTATCTATCTATCTATCTATCTATCTATCTCCTATCTATCTATCTATCTATCTATCTATCTATCTATCTATCTCCTATCTATCTATCTATCTATCTATCTATCTATCTATCTATCCATCCATCCATCCATCCATCCATCCATCTATCTATCTATCTATCTATCTATCTATCTATCTATCTATCTATCTATCAATCATCTATCTATCTCCTATCTATCTATCTATCTATCTATCTATCTATCTATCTATCAATCATCTATCTATCTCCTATGTATGTATGTATCTATCTATCTATCTATCTATCTGTTATCTATCTATCTATCTATCTATCTATCTATCTCCTATCTATCTATCTATCTATCTATCTATCTCCTATCTATCTATCTATCTATCTATCTATCTATCTATCTCCTATCTATCTATCTATCTATCTATCTATCTATCTATCTATCTCCTATCTATCTATCTATCTATCTATCTATCTATCTATCTCCTATCTATCTATCTATCTATCTATCTATCTATCTATCTCCTATCTATCTATCTATCTATCTATCTATCTATCTATCTCCTATCTATCTATCTCCTATCTATCTATCTATCTATCTATCTATCTATCTATCTATCTCCTATTTATCTATCCATCCATCCATCCATCCATCCCTCCTCTTTCTCTCCATCACAAATACATACATCTACAATATATGGATATAAGAATCCACTGCCACAGTTTTTCACTTCAAAGACATCAGTGTCTTGGTGCCGGAGATTTATAGATGTATCTCTAATATAAAACACATGCCCCTGGTCTATGGAAGTGGTGATGTCATCAGAATTATCGTCTCACATCATTTTTATTGGAATTGGAATTTATAGGGACGGTATTAACTGCAATTAATCTTTTTTCATATTTATGTGGATGCAATAAGAGGTCTATTACAGTCCAGCAGGAAAATCTCCCTCTTGAAGTGTTTTCTGCTTTTATTGCGGAGTGAAAGCCCTTATGTTGCTGGAAATAATGTTCCTTCGTATTCAATATTCCCTGCGTGGAAAAGAAAACACACATCTGAAATCATATTTAGTTGGCAACCGAGCAAAATCCTAATGTGGAGGAAGGGAGGGTCTCCCTGGAGCTTCCAGCATTTGCATTCAAAAGTAATAAAAGGAGTCTTGTGTTTTTTTCCGTCTTATACATCTTGAGTTCAAAAAATTCAAGGAAAACCACGAGAAATATGTCCTGTCGGTTTCGATTCGCTTTGTTGTGGAAAGATTTCATTCTTCTTCTACGTACACCTTAACCAAAAGTTTGCCATTAGTAAAGACCTTTGACAAACCCTATATTAAGAGGGTAAATACTACCAGAGCATTAAAGGGAGTTAATGGGACCGTGAATGGACAATAAAAAGGGAAATTTGGGCAATGGAAATTCTTGTGGTGGAAACCTTTAACAGGCGGCTTAGCAGAAGAATAATTAGATTTCACGTGATACCTAGTAATGGTTTCTGACATGTTGCTGTTACCTAAAAACTCCGCTTTATGGGCAGCATCCATAGTCACGTGAGGGCGGCCTGACGTTACACCGTTGGGATGTCTCTGTGGGTTTTTTCTAGCTACTAGTAATATTACATGATGTGCTCTAGCACACGGTGATCTCTTCCATTATATTACTGTGGTTTATAGGATTAGAAGAACATGTCTGATTGCTTCCAAAAACAGCATTGTGCCCGTTCACAGACTGTGTGTGGTATCTCAGCCCTATACACATCAGTCCAATGCAATACCAGCAGTGACTGAGGCTCCTTGGGCCCACCGGGTAAGAAGAGTCTGGGGCCCACCTTCCAAAAACCCCTAGGAAATAGACTGCAGTCTTCTCCCAAGCCGATACTATGTCAGAGTCTTGGCTCACCAAAAGATCTCCTGGTACTTTGCTGGGCCAGTCTGACGCTGAATGGTAGATAAAGCTTGTGGACAGGCGTGGCGCTGTTTGTGGACAAAAGCAGCCATGTTTTTCTATCTCTGTATGGTACCAGATGCCCCTTATTCTACCCTCTACCCCTTATTTCTACCAGCTGCCCCTTATCCTACCCCTTATCCTGCCCTCTACCTCTTATCCTACCCCCTACCTCTTATCCTAACGCTTACACCTAATCCTACCCCCACCTTTTATTTTCACCATCTGCCCCTTATCCTAACCCCTACTCCTTATCCTACCCTCTACCTCTTATCCTATCCTCTATCGCTAAACCTACCCCTACCTCTTATCCTACCCTCTGCCCCTTAACCTACCCCCAACTGCTTATTCTACCCCCTTCCCCCATCTTACCCCCAACCCCTTATCCTACCCCTACTTTTTATCCTACTCCCTACCTCTTATCCTACCTTCTACCCCTTATTTCTACCAGCTGCCCCTTATCCTACCCCTTATCCTGCCCTCTACCTCTTATCCTACCCCCACCTCTTATCCTACCCCCACCTCTTATCCTACCCTCTTATCCTACCCCCTACCTCTTATCCTTCTGCTTACTCCTTATCCTACCCCCCACCTCTTACTTTCACCAGCTGCCTCTTATCCTAATCCCTACCCCTTATTCTACTCCCTACCCCTTATCCTACCCCCAACCTCTTATCCTACCCCCTACTCCTTATTCTACCCCCTACCTCTTATCCTACCCCCTACCCCTTATTCTACCCCCTACCCTTATCCTACCCCTACCTCTTATCCTACCCTCTGCCCCTTAACCTACCCCCAACCACTTATTCTACCCCTACCCCTTATCCTACCCCCAACCCCTTATCTTGCCCCTACTTTTTAGGTCCTCTAGAGCAAAAGTTGCTTTTTGGAACCTCTTCTCTCCACTTTGGCCAAGAGATTGGGATAAACAAAGGATCCACTGTAGTCACTCATAGCTAATATTGTATATGAATATGACAATCCCTTTAAGTGGCAAACTCTGGTTAAATTCGTTTATTTTTAACCTGACGTTACGGGAAGTAGAATAAGAGATGAGCGTTGACTTTCCGTACATGCGATCACTTTCTGACCTCAACAACAGATTTGAAGTAAGTGAAATATCAGCTTGTTGTGCAGAATGGAAACGCATGATCTTGGCGGCGATGGCCACCCACTGAATAATAATCCTGATCACTTTAGCAATACTGGACAATCCTCTATGAGGAATCCTCGGACAATCTGATTTCTACATTAATTTTATGGCTGACATTAAATAAAACCCTAACATAAGCAATTGAGTAAGAAAAAGCAAAAGTTCCCTCATAAACAATGAACCTCTAATATCCCTAATATTACACAGAATGGAAAATTGGTGTCAAGTCACGATGAAATAAAAATCGGAGAGCGCCAGGAATTATACAACTCTAATGGAAACCACATTTGGACTACAAGGGGATAAATATTTGCTGTGATGTACACAAGTTTTCATCACCCAATTTAACCGAGCAGAAACTTCTATTATTTCTCATTCGTGTCACGATCAAAACTGTTTCAGATCTATAAAAAAAGATGAAACAGTGATACTTAAAGGGATAGTCCATTATTGGGAAAAACACAAATAAAATTGTCATGACCGCACTGATGCCGACATCAGTCTATTGGCGGTCTATTGTTAAAAAGATTGAAGATGAGGACAATCTTAATCATCTGACTGCACAGATATGCACATTGTCTCTTGACATGGCGACATGTTAAGGATATGCTACTCCAGGTGGCGGTATTAGTGTGACCAGTGTATATCTTAAATTATTAGGGTTATTTGCCCTATATTTTGATTTGATTTATATTTATCTAAATAAAAGTGAAGTATTAAAGTATCAATGTTTCCAATTGTTGGCCCGACCGTGTTCTACACTATGTTTAATAGGAAGGTTCCTAGGAGCCCTGACAGTGTTATACACTATGTATTATAGATAGGTTCCTAGGAGCCCTGACAGTGTTATACACTATGTATTATAGATAGGTTCCTAGGAGCCCTGACAGTGTCATACGCTATGTTTTATAGATAGGTTCCTAGGAGCCCTGACAGTGTCATACACTATGTTTTATAGATAGGTTCCTAGGAGCCCTGACAGTGTCATACACTATGTGTTATAGATAGGTTCCTAGGAGCCCTGACAGTGTCATACGCTATGTTTTATAGATAGGTTCCTAGGAGCCCTGACAGTGTCATACACTATGTTTTATAGATAGGTTCCTAGGAGCCCTGACAGTGTCATATACTATGTGTTATAGATAGGATCCTAGGAGCCCTGACAGTGTTATACACTATGTATTATAGATAGGTTCCTAGGATCCCTGACAGTGTCATACACTATGTTTTATAGATAGGTTCCTAGGAGCCCTGACAGTGTCATACACTATGTATTATAGATAGGTACCTAGGAGCCCTGACAGTGTCATACACTATGTTTTATAGATAGGTTCCTAGGAGCCCTGACAGTGTCATACGCTATGTTTTATAGATAGGTTCCTAGGAGCCCTGACAGTGTCATACACTATGTTTTATAGATAGGTTCCTAGGAGCCCTGACAGTGTCATACACTATGTGTTATAGATAGGTTCCTAGGAGCCCTGACAGTGTCATACGCTATGTTTTATAGATAGGTTCCTAGGAGCCCTGACAGTGTCATACACTATGTTTTATAGATAGGTTCCTAGGAGCCCTGACAGTGTCATATACTATGTGTTATAGATAGGATCCTAGGAGCCCTGACAGTGTTATACACTATGTATTATAGATAGGTTCCTAGGATCCCTGACAGTGTCATACACTATGTTTTATAGATAGGTTCCTAGGAGCCCTGACAGTGTCATACACTATGTATTATAGATAGGTACCTAGGAGCCCTGACAGTGTCATACACTATGTTTTATAGATAGGATCCTAGGAGCCCTGACATTGTTATACACTATGTTTTATAGATAGGCTCCTAGGAGCCCTGACAGTGTTATACACTATGTTTTATAGATAGGTTCCTAGGAGCCCTGACAGTGTTATACACTATGTTTTATAGATAGGTCCTAGGAGCCCTGACATTGTTATACACTATGTTTTATAGATAGGTTCCTAGGAGCCCTGACAGTGTCATACACTATGTTTTATAGATAGGTTCCTAGGAGCCCTGACAGTGTCATACACTATGTATTATAGATAGTGTCCTAGGAGTCCTCACAGTGTCATACACTATGTATTATAGATAGGTTCCTAGGAGCCCTGACAGTTTTTCAAATCAATTTAAATTCCCAATCATAGCAAATTTATTGGACTTTAACTCATTTGACCGAATTATGTGAACCAAAATGAATCAAATCTTCAGACGTTTACCAATTTTAACTAAGGGGAATTCTATAAAGTCACTTTTGGTGGCTGATATAATGAATACATGTAGTCAGTGTATAATAACAATATCACTAATACTTTTAGACTGCTACTACCCTAATAAAGTCATAAAAAGATAAAACAATTCTCCATTCATGAGTGATTGGGAGGAGGGGGGTCTGTAAATAGCGCAGCATTCCTGGTTTTATTCCTTAATTGTTCAATATTACACAACCCTAGCAGGTCATCCAGAGGTCTCTGTATCATTTGGGAAAATATGAACCATATCCTGGCTTCAGTCTCGATTCTCTTAAGAATGATCTAATTGTTCTTGTCATTCATATGCAAAAATTAAGAAGTATAAAGATTAAAAAAAATTTCTGGTCTAATTTATTGTTCCTCCTATGTCCCATAAAATAAAATAAATTGTGCAGTGTGAAATACGAATTTGGCCTTATATCTATATGTAATGTGGTAGCCCATTAGGACAACCCTTTGGTATTCATCCTTTAGTTCCTCATAGTGGGAAAATCCAATGTCAGCATCCTATATGAAAGCAAGAGGGGACGCTAGAAGCTGAAGGTTGTGTGGGATCGTTGGAAAGTGCAAAAAATTTTGCAAAAAAACCCAAATGTTGCCTAGTCTATTGAGCTGAACCGTCAGGCAGCCATATATTATCTTCATTTGTCAATGTGGCCGATGTAAAGTTGCGTTTATGGTGAGATAATTATACTTCTAGGGTTTTATGAGCTATTTGTTGCCGAAATTTACATACGAACCCCGGGGCAAGAACAGATTGACTTCCTAACAGCTTTCACGTAAAAATTTCAACTAGTGAGAAAAAAGTTCATCATGGACAAATCCCTTTTCTCCGGGATGTTGTAGCTGTCATCTCCATATAGCAAACAGCTGTTTTCTACTAAACCTTCAGATTTATATGGCTTTTTTTCCACTCAGAGGTTCACCAGTCCATCAAAACACTCGTAAATTCCAACAAGTACTTCGTCTTTCTCTGAACTTAATTTTCCCCCCAAAAAAGCTAATTTATCATGTTGAGTAAAATAATAAATTTCTTAAGTTACAATAGTGGCTTCTTGGACTCGGTGACATCACGGGCTGAAGTTGATCTCGGTATCAAAGGAACGTAAAATTCTTTGAGCTCTTGGACTTTAAATCATTCTAATTATTCTATTCCTTCTAGTCAAGATTCTTCTTCGTCAAAGGTATTTCACAACCGAGACTTGTCCTAGAAGATAACATGCTCATCTACAAGATAGGAATAAGTTGCATATGATTGGAGGTTCATGCAGTGATCCAGAGAATGGGGGTTCTTTGTACCCCAGTCTGAATGGCCGGCATGTCTCTGCTCCATTAATTTCAATAGGACTGCCAGAGATAGCCTAGCTTTGGTAGTTCACCTGAAATTAATGGAGTAGAGGTGCAAGCTGCCCAACCACCATCAACTGTTTAGTTTAGGTTATCTGGAAGAAACAGCTTTAGGCCTTACAGATGCCCTTAAAGGGATTTTCCATAATAAAAATATTGATGACCTATTCTAAAGATAGGTCACTAATATTAGATCTGGGGGTGTCTGACACCTTGGAGCCTAGGAGCCCTGACAGTGTTCTACACTATGTTTTATAAATAGATTCCTAGGAGCCCTGACAGTGTCATACACTATGTTTTATAGTTAGGTTCCTAGGAGCCCTGACATTGTCATACACTATGTTTTATAGATAGGTTCCTAGGAGCCCTGACAGTGTCATACACTATGTGTTATAGATAGGTTCCTAGGAGCCCTGACAGTTTCATACACTATGTATTATAGTTAGGTTCCTAGTAGCCCTGACATTGTCATACACTATGTTTTATAGATAGGTTCCTAGGAGCCCTGACAGTGTCATACACTATGTATTATAGATAGGTTCCTAGGAGCCCTGACAGTGTCATACACTATGTTTTATAGATAGGTTCCTAGGAGCCCTGACAGTGTTATACACTATGTATTATAGATAGGTTCCTAGGAGCCCTGACAGTGTTCTACACTATGTTTTATAGATAGGTTCCTAGGAGCCCTGACAGTGTTATACACTATGTATTATAGATAGGTTCCTAGGAGCCCTGACATTGTCATACACTATGTTTTATAGATAGGTTCCTAGGAGCCCTGACAGTGTCATACACTATGTGTTATAGATAGGTTCCTAGGAGCCCTGACAGTTTCATACACTATGTATTATAGTTAGGTTCCTAGTAGCCCTGACATTGTCATACACTATGTTTTATAGATAGGTTCCTAGGAGCCCTGACAGTGTCATACACTATTTTTTTTATAGATAGGTTCCTAGGAGCCCTGACATTGTCATACACTATGTTTTATAGATAGGTTCCTAGGAGCCCTGACAGTGTCATACACTATTTTTTTATAGATAGGTTCCTAGGAGTCCTGACAGTGTCATACACTATATATTATAGATAGGTTCCTAGGAGCCCTGACAGTGTCATACACTATGTTTTATAGATAGGTTCCTAGGAGCCCTGACAGTGTCATACACTATGTTTTATAGATATGTTCCTAGGAGCCCTGACAGTGTCATACACTATGTTTTATAGATAGGTTCCCAAGAGCCCTGACAGTGTTCTACATTATGTTTTATATATAGATTCCTAGGAGCCCTGACAGTGTCATACACTATGTGTTATATATAAGTTCCTAGGAGCCCTTACAAAATTTTGTGCTATGTTTTATTGACAGAGTCCTGATAGTGAGATACACTATATTTGAAATCAATTTAAATTCCAAATCATAGCACATTTATCAGCCACTGATACACAGAGAATGGAACGAGAAGCAGACAGCGCTGTTCTCTGTGCAGTGGCCAGATCAGGTACTACAGATCAACTCCCATTCATGTAAATAGGGCTTAAAGTGTAATGACTCAGTTCTGCCACTACATAGAGAACGGCGCTGTCTGCTTCCTGCTCCATACTCTGCATATCAACTACTGAGAACAGCTGATAGGTGGGGGTGCTGAGTGGACCACCACAAATATGATATTAGTGACCTATTTTTAGGATAGGTCATCAATATTTTCACCTGGATTTTCCATTGTTACCCTAATTATTTTCAGCTTTTCTACTTTGAGTCTTATATTTTTTCACTTAGCACACTAAATTTTTCACTTTCCTCCATTCCTGTTTTTTATAAGACGTATAATCTTTTATAACCGCACATACCGGGAAAAGTCCAATATATATAGAACCTAAAAATAGCAACAAATAAATACAAAGCGTATAATTTATTACAGCGCGTCATGTACAATATACAGCATGTCTACACGAGTGCAAGAAACTGGCTACACAATATGTAATTTTGGATTGTCTGTGTTATTTGGGATTATAGTTTTATGGAGAAGATCTTAATGTGTTTCCAATATGATCTGCCATATTTTCTAAGACAAAGATGCTCGAGACATTCCAGAAGTTGAACAGAATTTTCACACAATACACAGTTACATCGGCCTATGAATGTGTAGACTGTACGGTGTGGAACTTCTATGGAGCAGAAGTTTGTACTTCAGAACAGTCTTATTATTGTAACCATTTTGGTGGATACAAGACTGAAGACATTGTCCCCTTGCCCGTTACCTCTCTACATTTCTGTCCCAACCATCAGCTGTAGACCTAACCCAAGCATTCGGCCCATGGCTTCCACCTTGGACTTCTCCAATAAGGTGTATGTTAAGTGGTCCTAGTATGTACACTTATGGAATATACAATGGATTTGATGGGTAAAAGCCAATATATTTTTTTGAAATTCCATATGACAGTTCCCATAATTTTATAAGGAATGTGTTGAAATTTTTTTTAAATTTAAACTAGCTAGTGGGAATGTACCACTATTTTCTAATCTGTTATTATTTCCTTATTGTACATTTCTTATTCTATTTTCTGTACAAACTAGCAATTAGAAATGATCAAACCAGTTTGACCGAAATTTTCCAAAATTTTCTGTTTTGACCCAAATCCAAAATTTTGGGGGTTTGTCCTCCAGATAATAATTGGTGGCCCAGGGTAGGTGTGAAAACAACAAACAGTTATAGTCACCCTCTTTCACCTCTCTTGGGTATCGTGGCACTCTTCAGGTCTTCGGGGTGAAGTCACACCTCTGAGGTCACCGCTTGGGTCTCGTTGATATCATTGTTTGTGCCAAGGCCATGTCGCTTTATGACATCACCAAGAGGACCTCGAATGCTGGACACCATGCCTAAGAACGTTTTTGACCACAAACTAATCTTTGGACTGAACAACTGGAACCCAAAACAAATTTTTAGTAGGATTGAGCGATCAGGATCGGGATCCCGATCGGAGATCCAGTAAATTTCACGATCGGGATCGACTGGAAAATAATCGGAAATCAGATTTTGAAATCTCAAGATCGGCTCAACCCCACTGTATATATAATATACAATTAGGGTTGAGCGATCGGGACCGGGAAAAATCGGATCCCAATAGGTGATCGAACAAATTTCACGATTGGGATCTGGGTTGGCTGGAAAATGATCGGAAATCAGATTTTAAAATCAAGATCGGCTCAAGCCTAATTTTTAGAGGTTCACCCATCTCTCCTACCAATTTGCCACCATTTTATGTGATGATAATTCCCTTTTAACTAGTTGGACATTAAGTTAACGAGCTGCTCATGAAAGCCGGCACTAGATTAGATCGACATCTTACTTTCTTCCTACTGGAGAGAAGCCCTTTTGGCTTCTTTTTTTGGAACCCTCACCGAAGATCCCTCCAAGCTGTTTTGCCTAAAAATAGAACTAGTTTCCAGACATATCTATAATATAGTATGTATATTTTTTATACAGCCTATAGAATATAATTGTGCAATGCACATTTGAAAAAACAATTTGAGAATTATTGTAAAATTTTTGGATTTGACCGTATAATAGTTTTAGTAAAATGACTGAACCAAATAGGAATTTGGAACGCGGATCACCTAGAGTCCAATCACATTTTTGTCAAGATGACTCCAAGTCTAGTCTATTAAGCACTAGGAGAGCTGCTTTCCACATCCAGGGTTCCATGTCGCCATAGCCGACTTAATGATAGATTACATCGAGTTACTTAGATTTTCCACCATTATCGCTTTCTTATATCGAAACAATTTCTCTCCAATGCCGTTAAAAACCTAATGGAACACACGCAGACTGGATTTCTGCCACTGTAAAATGATCCTCTGGTGAAAATAGATGTTAGCAATTCACTAATCTCACAATTTATATTTGGCAGTTAAATTCGGCCGTGTTGCCGATATTTCAGATCTGTATTTGTTTAAATGGGCAAAGCCCTGAATGAGCCTCCAGTGAGAACATTTGGTTCATGCATTAAGAATAGGAAGGGCAATAAAACCTTTAGCCCTTTATAATAAAGGTAACACACTCGAGTAGTTATATGTTCGTTGGTCTCCTTCGTTTGCATGTGTCTCTAGTTTCCCAAGCTTGAACTTGTTGAGTTTCATTAGGAACCGGCTTTGCTTTCTGCATATGTTAAAAAACTTTTCGACCAGTTTTGTCCTCAGTTCCAAAGTTGTTTTTTTTTCAAGGTGACCTTAAAAAATGCAAAATTAGTGAACGTTAGAAACCGTAATAATGCGATAAAGATTTCCATAACGTCATGGCCTTTGGGTTCTGGTTGAAAGAGGTCAAGAGTAGGAGATGAGCGAACAGTGTTCTATCGAACTCATGTTCGATCGGATATTAGGCTGTTCGGCATGTTCGAATCGAATCGAACACCGCGTGGTAAAGTGCGCCATTACTCGATTCCCCTCCCACCTTCCCTGGCGCCTTTTTTGCTCCAATAACAGCGCAGGGTAGGTGGGACAGGAACTACGACACCGGTGACGTTGAAAAAAGTAGGCAAAACCCATTGGCTGCCGAAAACATGTGACCTCTAATTTAAAAGAACAGCGCCGCCCAGGTTCGCGTCATTCTGAGCTTGCAATTCACCGAGGACGGAGGTTTCCGTCCAGCTAGCTAGGGCTTAGATTCTGGGTAGGCAGGGACAGGCTAGGATAGGAAGGAGAAGACAACCAACAGCTCTTGTAAGAGCTAAATTCCAGGGAGAAGCTTGTCAGTGTAACGTGGCACTGACGGGCTCAATCGCCGCAACCCAGCTTTCCCAGGATCCTGAATGGAATACACTGTCAGTGTATTCCCGTATACCCGATATATACCCCGATACCCGTTCCAACGGTGTGCCCCCCCACCTTCACCCCAGAAATACCCTGCAAGTCCCCTAGCAATAGAATTGGGGCTATATACACCCACAATTTTTACTACTGGTATACAGTGCCATTGTCTGACTGGGAATTCAAAGAATATATTGGGAATACAAATACCCTCATTTCTTGCTACTGCCATATAGTGCCAGTTTCTGACTGGTAATTCAAAGAATATATTGGGGTTACGTGCACCCACAATTTTTACTACTGGTATACAGTGCCATTGTCTGACTGGGAATTCAAAGAATATATTGGGAATACAAATACCCTCATTTCTTGCTACTGCCATATAGTGCCAGTGTCTGACTGGGAATTCAAAGAATATATTGGGGTTACGTGCACCCACAATTTTTACTACTGGTATACAGTGCCATTGTCTGACTGGGAATTCAAAGAATATATTGGGAATACAAATACCCTCATTTCTTGCTACTGCCATATAGTGCCAGTGTCTGACTGGTAATTCAAAGAATATATTGGGGTTACGTGCACCCACAATTTTTACTACTGGTATACAGTGCCATTGTCTGACTGGGAATTCAAAGAATATATTGGGAATACAAATACCCTCATTTCTTGCTACTGCCATATAGTGCCAGTGTCTGACTGGGAATTCAAAGAATATATTGGGGTTACGTGCACCCACAATTTTTACTACTGGTATACAGTGCCATTGTCTGACTGGGAATTCAAAGAGTATATTGGGAATACAAATACCCTCATTTCTTGCTACTGCCATATAGTGCCAGTTTCTGACTGGGAATTCAAAGAATATATTGGGGTTACGTGCACCCACAATTTTTACTACTGGTATACAGTGCCATTGTCTGACTGGGAATTCAAAGAATATATTGGGGTTATAAATACCCTCATTTCTTGCTACTGCCATATAGTGCCAGTTTCTGACTGGTAATTCAAAGAATATATTGGGGTTACGTGCACCCACAATTTTTACTACTGGTATACAGTGCCATTGTCTGACTGGGAATTCAAAGAGTATATTGGGAATACAAATACCCTCATTTCTTGCTACTGCCATATAGTGCCAGTTTCTGACTGGTAATTCAAAGAATATATTGGGGTTACGTGCACCCACAATTTTTACTACTGGTATACAGTGCCATTGTCTGACTGGGAATTCAAAGAATATATTGGGGTTATAAATACCCTCATTTCTTGCTACTGCCATATAGTGCCAGTTTCTGACTGGTAATTCAAAGAATATATTGGGGTTACGTGCACCCACAATTTTTACTACTGGTATACAGTGCCATTGTCTGACTGGGAATTCAAAGAGTATATTGGGAATACAAATACCCTCATTTCTTGCTACTGCCATATAGTGCCAGTTTCTGACTGGTAATTCAAAGAATATATTGGGGTTACGTGCACCCACAATTTTTACTACTGGTATACAGTGCCATTGTCTGACTGGGAATTCAAAGAATATATTGGGGTTATAAATACCCTCATTTCTTGCTACTGCCATATAGTGCCAGTTTCTGACTGGTAATTCAAAGAATATATTGGGGTTACGTGCACCCACAATTTTTACTACTGGTATACAGTGCCATTGTTTGACTGGGAATTCAAAGAGTATATTGGGAATACAAATACCCTCATTTCTTGCTACTGCCATATAGTGCCAGTTTCTGACTGGGAATTCAAAGAATATATTGGGGTTACGTGCACCCACAATTTTTACTACTGGTATACAGTGCCATTGTCTGACTGGGAATTCAAAGAATATATTGGGGTTATAAATACCCTCATTTCTTGCTACTGCCATATAGTGCCAGTTTCTGACTGGTAATTCAAAGAATATATTGGGGTTACGTGCACCCACAATTTTTACTACTGGTATACAGTGCCATTGTCTGACTGGGAATTCAAAGAGTATATTGGGAATACAAATACCCTCATTTCTTGCTACTGCCATATAGTGCCAGTTTCTGACTGGTAATTCAAAGAATATATTGGGGTTACGTGCACCCACAATTTTTACTACTGGTATACAGTGCCATTGTCTGACTGGGAATTCAAAGAATATATTGGGGTTATAAATACCCTCATTTCTTGCTACTGCCATATAGTGCCAGTTTCTGACTGGTAATTCAAAGAATATATTGGGGTTACGTGCACCCACAATTTTTACTACTGGTATACAGTGCCATTGTCTGACTGGGAATTCAAAGAGTATATTGGGAATACAAATACCCTCATTTCTTGCTACTGCCATATAGTGCCAGTTTCTGACTGGTAATTCAAAGAATATATTGGGGTTACGTGCACCCACAATTTTTACTACTGGTATACAGTGCCATTGTCTGACTGGGAATTCAAAGAATATATTGGGGTTATAAATACCCTCATTTCTTGCTACTGCCATATAGTGCCAGTTTCTGACTGGTAATTCAAAGAATATATTGGGGTTACGTGCACCCACAATTTTTACTACTGGTATACAGTGCCATTGTTTGACTGGGAATTCAAAGAGTATATTGGGAATACAAATACCCTCATTTCTTGCTACTGCCATATAGTGCCAGTTTCTGACTGGGAATTCAAAGAATATATTGGGGTTACGTGCACCCACAATTTTTACTACTGGTATACAGTGCCATTGTCTGACTGGGAATTCAAAGAATATATTGGGGTTATAAATACCCTCATTTCTTGCTACTGCCATATAGTGCCAGTTTCTGACTGGTAATTCAAAGAATATATTGGGGTTACGTGCACCCACAATTTTTACTACTGGTATACAGTGCCATTGTCTGACTGGGAATTCAAAGAGTATATTGGGAATACAAATACCCTCATTTCTTGCTACTGCCATATAGTGCCAGTTTCTGACTGGTAATTCAAAGAATATATTGGGGTTACGTGCACCCACAATTTTTACTACTGGTATACAGTGCCATTGTCTGACTGGGAATTCAAAGAATATATTGGGGTTATAAATACCCTCATTTCTTGCTACTGCCATATAGTGCCAGTTTCTGACTGGTAATTCAAAGAATATATTGGGGTTATAAATACCCTCATTTCTTGCTACTGCCATATAGTGCCAGTGTCTGACTGGGAATTCAAAGAATATATTGGGGTTACGTGCACCCACAATTTTTACTACTGGTATACAGTGCCAATTTCTAACTAGGAATTCAAAATGCGCAAGGCTCCCGGAAAGGGACGTGGACGAGGCCGTGGGCGAGGTCGGGGGAATGGTTCTGGGGAGCAAGGTAGCAGTGAAGCCACAGGGCGTCCCGTGCCTACTCCTGTGGGGCAGCAAGCATTGCGCCACTCCACAGTGCCAGGGTTGCTTGCCACATTAACTAAACTGCAGGGTACAAACCTTAGTAGGCCCGAGAACCAGGAACAGGTCTTGCAATGGCTGTCAGAGAACGCTTACAGCACATTGTCCAGCAGCCAGTCAGACTCTGCCTCCTCTCCTTCTATTACCCAACAGTCTTGTCTTCCTTCCTCCCAAAATTCCGAAGCTTTACAGAACAATAACCCAAACTGTCCCTGCTCCCCAGAGCTGTTCTCCGCTCCTTTCATTGTCCCTCAACCTGCCTCTCCACGTCACGATTCCACGAACCTAACAGAGGAGCATCTGTGTCCAGATGCTCAAACACTAGAGTCTCCTCCATCTCCGTTCGATTTGGTGGTGGATGACCAGCAACCCACCCTCATCGACGATGATGTGACGCAGTTGCCGTCAGGGCATCCAGTTGACCGGCGCATTGTGCGGGAGGAGGAGATGAGACAGGAGTTGGAAGAGGAAGTGGTGGATGATGAGGACACTGACCCGACCTGGACAGGGGGGATGTCAAGCGGGGAAAGTAGTGTGGATGTTGAGGCAGGTGCAGCACCAAAAAGGGTAGCTAGAGGCAGAGGCAGAGGTCAGCAGCTTAGGCGAAGCCAGGCCACACCCGGATTCTCCCAAGATGTTCCAGTTCGTACCCAGCCCCGGAAAACTCCCACCTCGAGGGCACGTTTCTCGAAGGTGTGGAGTTTTTTCAAGGAATGCGCCGAGGACAGATATAGTGTTGTCTGCACAATTTACCTCTCGAAATTGATTAGGGGCTCTGAGAAGAGCAACCTGTCCACCACTTCAATGCGCCGTCATTTGGAATCCAAGCACTGGAATCAGTGGCAGGCAGCAACGGCAGGACAAAGGCCGCCTGCCGTTCACGCCACTGCCACTGCCTCTGCCACTGCCTCTGCCTCTGCCACTGCCACTGCTGACTGTGCTGGCGATGCACTCCAGAGGACGAGCCAGGACACCACTTCATCTGCCTCCGCCACTTTGTTGACTTCTACCTCATCCTCCCCTGGTCCTGTCTTATCTCCTTCTCCTGCACCATCAAAGGCACCATCAGGCGTTTCTTTACAACAACCCACCATCTCTCAGACATTGGAGCGGCGGCAGAAATACACTGCTAACCACCCACACGCGCAAGCCTTGAACGCCAACATCGCTAAACTGCTGGCCCAGGAGATGTTGGCGTTCCGGCTTGTTGAAACTCCCGCCTTCCTGGACCTGATGGCAACTGCGGCACCTCGCTATGCCGTCCCTAGCCGTCACTACTTCTCCCGGTGTGCCGTCCCCGCCTTGCACCAGCACGTGTCACTCAACATCAGGCGGGCCCTTAGTTCCGCGCTTTGCACAAAGGTCCACTTGACCACCGACGCGTGGACAAGTGCATGCGGACAGGGACGCTACATTTCACTGACGGCACACTGGGTGAATGTAGTTGAGGCTGGGACTGCTTCCCAAACTGGCCCGGTGTACCTCGTCTCCCCGCCTAACATTCCTGGCAGGGACACGAGAAGAACACCCCCCTCCTCCTCCTCCTCTACCGCCTCCTCCTCCGCCACCGCCTCCTCCTCCGCCACCGCCTCCTCCTCCGCTGTTAGATTGACCCCAGCTACGAGTTGGAAACGTTTCAGCACTGGCGTTGGTAGACGTCAGCAGGCTGTGCTGAAGCTGATCAGCTTGGGGGACAGACAGCACACTGCCTCCGAGGTGAGGGATGCCCTCCTCGATGAGACGGCAATATGGTTTGAGCCGCTGCACCTGGGCCCAGGCATGGTCGTTTGTGATAACGGCCGGAACCTGGTAGCAGCTCTGGAGCTTGCCGGACTCCAACATGTTCCATGCCTGGCCCACGTCTTCAACCTAGTGGTGCAACGTTTCCTAAAGAGCTACCCCAATGTTCCAGAGCTACTGGTGAAAGTGCGGCGCATGTGCGCCCACTTTCGCAAGTCGACAGTAGCCGCTGCTAGCTTAAAATCTCTCCAGCAACGCCTGCATGTGCCACAACACCGGCTTTTGTGCGACGTCCCCACACGCTGGAACTCAACGTTTCAGATGTTGAATAGAGTGGTTGAGCAGCAGAGACCTTTGATGGAATACCAGCTACAAAACCCTAGGGTGCCACAAAGTCAGCTGCCTCAGTTTCACATCCATGAGTGGCCATGGATGAGAGACCTTTGTGACATCCTACGGGTCTTTGAGGAGTCCACAAGGAGGGTGAGCTCTGAGGATGCGATGGTGAGCCTTACAATCCCGCTCTTGTGTGTTCTGAGAGAATCCCTGATTGACATCAGGGATAACTCAGATCACACAGAGGAGTTAGGGATAGCATCCGATCCGTCACAGCTGGAGAGTAGGTCCACACATCTGTCCGCTTCACTGCGTTTAATGGAGGAGGAGGAGGAGGAGGAGGAGGAAGAAGAGTTGTCCGATGATGTGATGGTGATACAGGAGGCTTCCGGGCAACTTCGAATCGTCCCATTGTTGCAGCGCGGATGGGTAGACATGGAGGATGAGGAGGAAATGGAGATTGAACTTTCCGGTGGGGCCAGAGGAGTCATGCCAACTAACACTGTGGCAGACATGGCTGAGTTCATGTTGGGGTGCTTTACAACCGACAAGCGTATTGTCAAAATCATGGAGGACAACCAGTACTGGATCTTTGCTATCCTTGACCCCCGGTATAAAAACAACATCTCGTCTTTTATTCCGGTAGAGGGGAGGGCCAATCGCATCAATGCTTGCCACAGGCAATTGGTGCAGAATATGATGGAGATGTTTCCAGCATGTGACGTTGGCGGCAGGGAGGGCAGTTCCTCCAGTAGGCAACCAAGTTCTCACCGGTCCACACAAACGAGGGGCACACTGTCTAAGGTCTGGGACACCTTGATGGCACCCCCTCGCCAAAGTGCCGCCACGGAGGGTCCTAGTGTCACCAGGCGTGAGAAGTATAGGCGCATGTTGCGGGAATACCTTTCCGACCACAGCCCTGTCCTCTCCGACCCCTCTGCGCCCTTCACGTATTGGGTGTCGAAGTTGGACCTGTGGCTTGAACTTGCCCTATATGCCTTGGAGGTGCTGTCCTGTCCTGCCGCCAGCGTCCTATCTGAGAGGGTGTTCAGTGCAGCCGGTGGCATCATCACTGACAAGCGCACCCGTCTGTCAGCTGAGAGTGCCGACCGGCTCACTTTGATAAAAATGAACCACCACTGGATAGAGCCTTCATTTTTGTGCCCACCTGTGTAAAGCACCCCAACATGAAACTCCATGTCTGTACTCAACCTCTCCAATTCCTCCGCATCCTCATACTCATCCACCATAAGCGTTGCACAATTCTGCTAATACTAGGCTCCCTCCAACATGATTTCCCCCAACTCTGCTGGTTAGAGGCTCCCTCCACCCTGATTTCCACCAACTCTGCTGGTTAGAGGCTCCCTCCACCCTGCTTTCCCACAACTCTGCTGGTTAGAGGCTCCTTCCACCATGAATTTGCCCAAACTGGGCTGTTTAGAGGCTCCCTCCACCATGAATTGGTCCAAACTGGGCTGGTTAGAGGCTCCCTCCACCATTAATTGGTCCAAACTGGGCTGGTTAGAGGCTCCCTCCACCATGAATTTGCCCAAACTGGGCTGTTTAGAGGCTCCCTCCACCATGAATTTGCCCAAACTGGGCTGTTTAGAGGCTCCCTCCACCATGAATTGGTCCAAACTGGGTTTTTTAGAGGCTCCCTCCACCATGAATTGGTCCAAACTGGGCTGGTTAGAGGCTCCCTCCACCATGAATTGGTCCAAACTGGGGTGGTTAGAGGCTCCCTCCACCATTAATTGGTCCAAACTGGGCTGGTTAGAGGCTCCCTCCACCATTAATTGGTCCAAACTGGGCTGGTTAGAGGCTCCCTCCACCATGAATTTGCCCAAACTGGGCTGTTTAGAGGCTCCCTCCACCATGAATTGGTCCAAACTGGGTTTTTTAGAGGCTCCCTCCACCATGAATTGGTCCAAACTGGGCTGGTTAGAGGCTCCCTCCACCATGAATTGGTCCAAACTGGGGTGGTTAGAGGCTCCCTCCACCATGAATTGGTCCAAACTGGGTTTTTTAGAGGCTCCCTCCACCATGAATTTGCCCAAACTGGGCTGTTTAGAGGCTCCCTCCACCATGAATTGGTCCAAACTGGGCTGGTTAGAGGCTCCCTCCACCATGAATTTCCCAAAACTTGGCTGTTTAGAGGCTCCCTCCACCATTAATTGGTCCAAACTGGGCTGGTTAGAGGCTCCCTCCACCATGAATTGGTCCAAACTGGGGTTTTTAGAGGCTCCCTCCACCATGAATTGGTCCAAACTTGGCTGTTTAGAGGCTCCCTCCACCATGAATTGGTCCAAACTGGGGTGGTTAGAGGCTCCCTCCACCATGAATTGGTCCAAACTGGGGTGGTTAGAGGCTCCCTCCACCATTAATTGGTCCAAACTGGGCTGGTTAGAGGCTCCCTCCACCATTAATTGGTCCAAACTGGGCTGGTTAGAGGCTCCCTCCACCATGAATTGGTCCAAACTGGGGTTTTTAGAGGCTCCCTCCACCATGAATTGGTCCAAACTTGGCTGTTTAGAGGCTCCCTCCACCATGAATTGGTCCAAACTTGGCTGTTTAGAGGCTCCCTCCACCATGAATTGGTCCAAACTGGGGTGGTTAGAGGCTCCCTCCACCATTAATTGGTCCAAACTGGGCTGGTTAGAGGCTCCCTCCACCATTAATTGGTCCAAACTGGGCTGGTTAGAGGCTCCCTCCACCATGAATTTGCCCAAACTGGGCTGTTTAGAGGCTCCCTCCACCATGAATTGGTCCAAACTGGGCTGGTTAGAGGCTCCCTCCACCATGAATTGGTCCAAACGGGTTTTTAGAGGCTCCCTTCACCATGAATTGGTCCAAACTTGGCTGTTTAGAGGCTCCCTCCACCATGAATTGGTCCAAACTGGGTTTTTTAGAGGCTCCCTCCACCATGAATTGGTCCAAACTGGGCTGGTTAGAGGCTCCCTCCACCATGAATTGGTCCAAACTGGGGTGGTTAGAGGCTCCCTCCACCATTAATTGGTCCAAACTGGGCTGGTTAGAGGCTCCCTCCACCATTAATTGGTCCAAACTGGGCTGGTTAGAGGCTCCCTCCACCATTAATTGGTCCAAACTGGGCTGGTTAGAGGCTCCCTCCACCATGAATTTGCCCAAACTGGGCTGTTTAGAGGCTCCCTCCACCATGAATTTGCCCAAACTGGGCTGGTTAGAGGCTCCCTCCACCATGAATTGGTCCAAACTGGGGTTTTTAGAGGCTCCCTCCACCATGAATTGGTCCAAACTTGGCTGTTTAGAGGCTCCCTCCACCATTAATTGGTCCAAACTGGGCTGGTTAGAGGCTCCCTCCACCATGAATTGGTCCAAACTGGGTTTTTTAGAGGCTCCCTCCACCATGAATTTGCCCAAACTGGGCTGTTTAGAGGCTCCCTCCACCATGAATTGGTCCAAACTGGGGTGGTTAGAGGCTCCCTCCACCATTAATTGGTCCAAACTGGGCTGGTTAGAGGCTCCCTCCACCATTAATTGGTCCAAACTGGGCTGGTTAGAGGCTCCCTCCACCATGAATTTGCCCAAACTGGGCTGGTTAGAGGCTCCCTCCACCATGAATTGGTCCAAACTGGGTTTTTTAGAGGCTCCCTCCACCATGAATTTGCCCAAACTGGGCTGGTTAGAGGCTCCCTCCACCATGAATTGGTCCAAACTGGGGTTTTTAGAGGCTCCCTCCACCATGAATTTGCCCAAACTCTGCTGGTTAGAGGCTCAATCCACCCTGATTTTCAAAACAAATGTTGGTGCCAACCTCAACTTACTACAAGGGCCAAATTCACTGCTGGTGACAAGCTCTCCTCACTGCAAGTGCCAAATACACATGTTTCAAGGTGTTTTCCTACTGTCAGAGAGGTGGTATTGAGTGTGTAAAGTGTGTAGTTGTTAGGCTGTGATGTTGGGGTAATAGAGGGTCTTTGGTGTGTTAGATGCCCCCAGACATGCTTCCCCTGCTGTCCCAGTGTCATTCCAGAGGTGTTGGCATCATTTCCTGGGGTGTCATAGTGGACTTGGTGACCCTCCAGACACGGATTTGGGTTTCCCCCTTAACGAGTATCTGTTCCCCATAGACTATAATGGGGTTCGAAACCCGTTCGAACACACGAACATTGAGCGGCTGTTCGAATCGAATTTCGAACCTCGAACATTTTAGTGTTCGCTCATCTCTAGTCAAGAGCCATTCTTTGTTTCCAGCTTAAAGGAATTTATCATGCACTGGATTATAGTGGATATTTCACCAAATTAACTTTAAAGATATTAAAAACTTTTCCACATTTGATCGCGTTTCCAGATCGACTTGGACTGCTAAACTGCATTGGCACTGAAACTTGAGATGTGTTCTCTCTTACTTCATTCTGTATTGCAACCCAAGGGTTTTCCACTGTCATGGTGACATATTGGAAGTCTGTGATGGTATGGGTTCAAATGCTAGATAACCCACTAATGTCAAGGATTTGGAGGACATTACTGGGACCTCATATAATTCTCCATTGAGGTTTAAGGATATGCCAGGGACAGCTGAGCCAGAGACTCTCTTAGTACTCAATGGAGACATCCACACATTCAATGGTCACCTCTATACTTGTTTGCTGGATAGGATTGGTACATGTACAATTTACTGATGTGCCCACTTTATACCCACTCCTATTACTTGAGCCTTCATGTTTCATGGGTAGTTTTTGTGGTTGGTTCCACATTAAAATTGACTCACTGGTGTGAAGAAGTGACGACAAACGCTAATGACGCCTGGTTCCTTGATATAACCATTAACTGTAAACCCCTCGGCAGAACACAGCACAGAACTAACATGACCTGGAAGTAATATGCATTATGGAGGCATCACATCTTCAGTGGACTGCCTGTGGGGAGGGAGTACCCTTCTCCTCCCACATGTAGTTTGGGTCTTGGAAACCAATCTTGGCTCTTAGTGACATAAGTAGTGAACTACTAATCAAAAGTCAATAACATGTATTAAGAGCCCACTTTTGAATGGCTCCCCTGTCTTCAATAGAGGTGTGTTCATAACATGGATGGATATCATGACCAACAGTTGCTATCTAATGTGGCAAATCATGGTGCTGAATAGTGCTATTTCCTGGGACCAAATTATTCTCATTGGTTCCTTGTTCTATAGCTCAAGTTTTGTCTGCACATAGGAATGATCATACTTATGGTCTCTTCCTCAATGACTTTCATCGTCTGAGACAGTTGCTATCAAGTACAATCCACTGCTCTTTGGTTATGCTGACTTGTGTGCCCACAACACTCTGGGTCCAGCTCAAGGCTCTCTCTCCCTCTCTAAAGTGGAGCACCGCAGAACACTTCCCCTCCTGTGCCCTGTTTTTTTCCCAGGCTGTCAAGATTGTCCTTCTCCTCTTGCTTTGTATCCAAGCCTGCTGGAAGGAAGGGGACTGGCGTCCATCTGGTGACCATTATATTTGAAGGATCAGACCAGTCTTAATGGGTTTTAGATTTATGTCCAATGTTTAACATCAGAAAAAAAGGATTGGGATTGCCAAATACTCTAATCTCAATGGAGAGGAGTCTGGTAGTGGTTTATTCTGGGAGTGCATGTGTCTTGTTTTGGGAGCTGACAGTGGTTCCCTCCATCTAACCTACTTTACAGACATTGACAGTCTCTGTCCCATATAGGGCTCCCAATATAAATTCCCTATCAGTATGTATTTGGAGTGATGATGTTAAAGGTCAGTTCTTGGTGGGTGCCATGAAAGTTGATGCCTGAGCAAAACATTTAGCTAGCAATTTAGCCAAAAGCATTTAAACTTGCCCAAGGAACATCCAGGAGACTTTTATTCTCAGATTGTTACGGGTGATGAGACATGGGTCTACTACCATGATCCTAAGACCAAACAGAAGTCCATGTAATGGAAGCTCAAGGAGTCACCAACTCCAAAGAAATTTTTTGTGCAGCAGTCTGCTGGAAAGAACATCGCAGCAATTTTTTGGGTTATAGTAGATGTTTTATGTCTAGAATTCATGCCACATAAGACAACAACTACTGCAGACATCCAGGCTTCAACCATGAAGGTATTAAGTCCTACTTTCTCTTTCATAACCTGAACAAATTTTTGCATGGGAAACAATTTCCTGAGACAATGTAGTCAAAGAGGCAGTAACAAGGTTCCTCCAATGGCAAGAAGTCTCCTGCTATTCTGAAGGCATCCAATCACTGGAGTTGAGGTGGAATAAGTGTGTTAAAGTCAAGGGGGATTTTATTGAAAAGTAAAAATTTCAATTTGCTCCGAAAATTTTGTTTTCATATTCAGGTAGATAACTTATTGAAAACCCATCGTAGATACACCTCCATGTTGTACTATCAATTTCCAGTTGTTGATGTCTGTCATTGCTTATATCACAGGGAAGGGTAGTATATGCCCAAAGGGTCCTATAAGATATATGGCCTAAAAAGTCTAAAATAACCCTTGATTGTAATTGTAGTGATCATTGGCATCCAAACAATCTTAATTTTTTTTTTTCCAAGATGGCGAAACATGAGTGGCAGCCTGTTACAGAAGCTCCAAGCTGAGAGCAACCTTATCTTTCCTTTTTCACTCTTTTTGTCTGTATCTTCAAGAATCCACCACTCAAGTACCCTTGGAGTACGAATAGCTAACTATTTGGAATGGAAAAAATGTGGAGGCTTTGTTATAGCCTTGTTACCATCCCTCCCACAAGCTAAGGGAGCCAGGACAATGAGAGGCAAAGTATGGAGGAGAAAATTGCATGAAAATTACGGAATCTTTCTTTTAAAGATCTTTTGGTGTCTATTGTTTCTGCTTGAAAGATGCCTGCAGAATTTTTTTTTCCTATGGAGATGTGGAAGCTTTGTTACAGCCTTTGCAACCATCTCCCCCACAAGTTAAGGAATCATGGCAAGAGGCAGATCGTATGGAGAAATAATTCAGCACTAGAGATGAGCGAACACTGTTCGGATCAGCCAATCTGAACAGCATGCACCCATAGAAATGAATGGAAACACCTGTGACGCCGGCCGCCGGCAAAGTCAGCGTCACAGGTCCTTCCATTCATTTCTATGGGTGCATGCTGTTCAGATCGGCTGATCCGAACAGTGTTCGCTCATCTCTATTCAGCACTCTGTCTCCCTGGATGGCTTCAGACTTCTTCGGGCAGATAGAACACATGACAGCAGTAAGAAGAAGGGAGGAGGGCTTGCAATAAAAGAGTGAACTTTTGGGGCATTTTGTGGTTAAGGAACAATCATGTTGATGCAAGATATCGAACTATTAACTGTGAGAATGAGATCCTACTACCTACCAAAGGAACTATCACATGTTATCATGATAGCTACATATGTCCCCCACCTCTGCAAAAAAGCTAATTCTGCCTGTTATGTCTCCATGCTGTACCCCCTTCCTCATGTCCTCCAGTGGTCGGACTGTATTATCAACATCACTTTGCACAGAGAATTAAATGATCCTGAAATATTTTAATTTCTTTTTTGTAGCTATGACTCCTTGTATCTCTCTACCAGCTATGAGCTCATATGTGTTCTCTCTTGCTATATCCTGGTGGTGGGACTATTAAAGGATTATCATACCATATTTTACTGGGGCCATTCTGAATTGACAATGCCCTGTTGGATCTAGAACCACCTTGGAAAGGAGCAGCTGCCAACGTATAGCTGTTCTATTGTATGTTTCATGTCCCAGGCAACATAGATACAATTCAGAACCCTAACAATGCCATAAACCATTATGACATGAATCAGATTTAATGATCACAATCAGAATTTTATTTCACTAAGATTATTTTTTACGTAAATTTTTCTCAATGCCAAATTTAACAATTCCATTTACTTTGTTCTTTCCTTTCGCATGGCAACAATTTTTGCTCTTGAACTGAAACTTAAATTGCACATCTTTAAAATGAAATCTAAAGACGACTTTAACACCATTTTGGTGAATTGGTTTATACGTGTTATTTTTTTATGACTCGCTTTCATAAATGTTAGTTAAACATGTTTATTGGGTGGCTAGCATGCCCCAAAGGGCTACAGGTTTGTTTCATGTAAGGTTAGTGTTGGCACGGAGTCATGCCAAGGAAGACTGCTAATCGCAGATTTCCCATTTCTGTAGGAACCATTTGGCATTGTGCCCAGGCTGGCTTATACACACAGCACCTACTAAAACATAGGAGCAGAGCAGCCCGCTAAACGCAGCACAGAAACCTTCTCAATGTGGCCATTTGGTAAGAATTTTTATTAATTCTCCTCTTCTAAAAAGGGTAATGACTAGAGATGAGCGAACAGTAGAATGTTCGAGATTCGATATTCGTTTCGAGTAGCCCCTCAATATTCGACTACTCGAATCGAATATCGAACCCTATTATAGTCTATGGGTGGAAAATGCTCGTTTCAGGGGTAGGCAACATTCAATCAAATTAAACTTACCAAGTCCACGAGTGAGGGTCGGGCTGGATCCTCCGAGAAGTCTTCTCCGTGCAGCGTGCCCGCAGCGTCTTCCGGCTCTGAATTCACTCTGCCAGGCATCGGGCCTGGGCAGAGCCGACTGCACATGTCCACACTACAAGCGGATGCCTGTCAGAGTGAATTCAGAGCCGGAAGACGCCACAGGGAAGCTGCACGGAGAAGACTTCTAAAGGTAGGAGAAGAACCAGTGTTGATTGGCCGACTGTATAGCATTCAGCCAATCAATGCTGGTTCTGCATCAAACTTTTCCATTCGAATAGTGAGTGGTACTCGATCGAGTACGAGTATTTCCAATACCGTAGTATTCGATCAAATACCTACTCGATCGAGTACTACTCTCTCATCTCTAGTAATGCCATTAAAGGTCTGACTAGGATAGAAAACCCATCATATGTTGCTCTGCAGAACCTGTCCTGTCCTGTCCTGCATTGCACCGATAGCGGTGGTCGGAATGGACATTGTGTAATACTTCCTTTTCCCTCTGGTGGCGCTGCAGGGAAATTAAACAATTGCTTTTTAGGATTCGTCAAACATTATAGGGTTCTCAGCAATGGGGAGAACTGTAAGGCATGCTTATGAAGGGACGGCTTGTCCAAAAATGTGACGTTCTCTAGTATGTGCATTTTCATTGTGCACCCCTACCTATCTTCCAAAGGCTTTTATTTTGGGCAGAGGGTAGCTCAATTGTGCATGGTTAAAGGGAATGTGTCACCAATTCATTTATTTGTTAAAACCAGAACGTTAAATATATCCCATTTCTCTAATCTGCTTTGATTTTTCTGATTTTAGTTTTTTCATTCTATTATGCAATGATAGGTCAGTGGTGTTATCTATAGAGGTGTTATCTTCTAGTGCAGGGGTAGGGAACGTCCGGCTTTCCAGCCATTGAAAAACTACAATTCCCAGCATGCATACTTGCTCTGCTGTTCTTGGAAGTCCCATGGAAGTGAATGGAGCATGCTGGGAGTTGTAGTTTCACAGCAGTTGGAGAGCCGAAGGTTCCCTACCCCTGTTCTAGTGTAATCCTGTCTGTGATGTAAATGACTGCTGCAAGGATAACCTCTACAGATTTGGCAAGTGTCATTCTATTATTAGGCTTAGTGGCCAAAGTGAAACTTGCAGCATTTTTTTTTTTAAATAAATTAAATAAAAAATGAAACAATTTGCAAAAATATACATAAAAATATCATCAAATCAATTGCCATCTGTGTAATACATGAATACTCAGGGTCCTCCAAAGCAGGAACTCTCCATTCTGTCATATAGAACAGGATTTTAAGTAGGTGACTACCTTCGGTTGTTGTTCTGAGAGTTCCCCTTTAAAAAATTTAGGAGGATAACATACCACTTGGTATTTTTGGAAGCATTTTTGAAACTTGTTAGTGAATGCTAAAACCGAGGCCAGATGATTTTTACATGCTCCGTGCTTCAGTACTTGGCAGGCCTATGGGTGAGCTTGTGTGGCCTCGGCTACATAGGAAAGCTGTGGTTACTCCTCGTCCTTTTCCACTTTACAGCGGACGTGGGCAGGGCTGTCTGGGCAAAAATGAGAAAAATGGACTTGATGGAAAGTTGCCACCTTATAAAGGCTTGGTCAATATATTTCTTAGACTGATAGGTTTGGCGCGGCCGTACAGGGCTCTGTATCCAGTGCTCCATTATTCTGACAGTAGGATACATCATATATACGATTCCGGGGTAGCACAGCGGCTCCTAGCAGCTCCTGGGTTCAACCATTGCCAAGGACAACATCTGCTTGGGATTTGTACGTTCTCTGTATTTGCAGGAAAAACACTCCCTATAGGAAAACTTCCCTATAGGTTAATTGGCCAAAAGGTGACAGTTGAGACCATATAAGCAACAGGCCATAAAACAATAACAGGGGACATGCCACTGAAAAGCCCAATGACACGTGTCACCTGATCGGTTCTGTACCCTTGAGCATTTTGGTGTTATGTTTATTCAAATCTGTTCAGCTATTCCACAGATATAAGCCCTTATAGTGGGATCCAAATTAGGGTATACTAGTCAAGTGGGTTGTAACATTGTGGGTGAGGTGAGGGATCTCAGTGCTGTATGTCACCACTTGGCTAATAGACCCTACTTTGCAACAACCCCTAAAGGGTTTATATCTTTGGAATAGCTGAACAGATATGGATAAACAAAACACAAAAAATGCTCAGGGGGACAGCACTGATCATAGGATGGATGTCATTGGGTTCTACAGACCTGGGGACAGGTCCGCTTTAAATCTGTACTCTGGATCACTAAACCTATCACTTTTTGCGGTACTTTCTACTACTGTACTAGTAGAGTCCAATATTGACAGATTATGGGGGCAGAGGTTCCAATACAAAATATCAAATGAGCCCCCCACTTATTATCTATAATACTGGTTTTCCAGGCCCCCTCAGGCTCCAGGGCCCATTAGCGATTGCTACTCCTGCACCCCCTACAGCTACATCCTTAAATTGGAGGACATGTATTAAGCAAAGTGCACATGAATTCGAGTGCACCGAAAAACTGTGTCTTGTGCCACATTCATCTAGTACTATAGGTACCTATTGGACATATTAACATTGCAAAAAGGGGTGTGGCTTAACAGGACAGGGGCATGGCAGATCAGAATCTGGACTTGGTCTAATTTGCAACATTGTTTCCAAATGTGCCAACTAGTACGGGGCATAAATAAAACAAATTGCACATGTTCTATCTTTGCCAGTTTTGATGGACACATGAACCCAATAGAAGTCAACGGGTCCGTTTTTAACGAAGAGCGGATTGACGTCTCTGTTGACGATGGATCGTTGGATTGAATAAAAAGACCAATGAAAATGATCCGTTTCTTTTTTTAATAGTTAGGGTTAGGGTTAACCCTCCCCCTCCCCCTCTGACTCTAACCCCCTAACCCTAACCCCCTAACCCTAATAAATCGATGGAAAAACAGATGACACATGGCTGTCAAAAATAGACCAACGGACACAGATCAGGTTGAAAATGGATGCACAACAGCCGTAAAAAAACGGATTAATTCGCCAATTTTTCAAAGCCGAGAAGAGGTCACAGTCATGTGTACATGGCCCAATTTATAGTCAGTTTTAATGAACGTGTTCCAGTGTTTTTCTAAATTTCCCCCCAATTTTTTTCTGAATTTTACTCCTTGCTTTGTGAGTTTACAGCAGAACTTTACTCGGTCCCTTCTTCTCACCAATCCATTGTTTTTCTGCCCCGGTTTAGTCTGTATGTTTTCTTAAGTTGTACATGTGCATTCCAAGGCGTAATGTGCTGAAACAAGACCCCGGTGTGGATGGTCCTTGGAGATGACATAATAACACATTAGAGTTTATTTAGTGCTAATGTTACATAATATCAAGACTCAATTTATTGAAAGATTGAGTGAAATGCTAAAAGACTGATATTGACGGAGCGGAGCACAATCTGCCTATACAATCATAACAATGGGGTTTCTGTTGCCTCCTCCGCCGGGGATTTGAGGGAGTACTGTATATACAGTATATTCAGGGAGGATTTTACTCAAGGCAGAAAGAAGACCTTTGGGCTTAACAGTTGGAGTCCACCACCTCAGAGCCCGAGGTACGGAGAAGGACAGCAGAGGACTTCATTCTTCACACCACCTACTTTGTTAACGAATTCCACTGACATCTGCCTGACATTACCATCCACCAGTAAGGCTCTGTTCACATATGCTTTTGGGCTCTTCATCGCTGTTATTTTTGCCAGGAAATTTGTCACCCTATCCAATGCTGTTGTCGTCAAAACCAGAACAAAACCTTAAAGAATTTCATTATAAGTGGAATTCATCAGTAACGTGTTGATATTTTGTATGATGCATTCAGATACTTTGTAGTTTTTCCAAGTTTTGGCGGATTTTATACACACACACACACACACACACACACACACACACACACATATATATATATATATATATATATATATATATATATATTAGAGATGAGCGAACACTAAAATGTTCGAGGTTCGAAATTCGATTCGAACAGCCGCTCACTGTTCGAGTGTTCGAATGGGTTTCGAACCCCATTATAGTCTATGGGGAACATAAACTCGTTAAGGGGGAAACCCAAATTCGTGTCTGGAGGGTCACCAAGTCCACTATGACACCCCAGGAAATGATACCAACACCCTGGAATGACACTGGGACAGCAGGGGAAGCATGTCTGGGGGCATAAAAGTCACTTTATTTCATGGAAATCCCTGTCAGTTTGCGATTTTCGCAAGCTAACTTTTCCCCATAGAAATGCATTGGCCAGTGCTGATTGGCCAGAGTACGGAACTCGACCAATCAGCGCTGGCTCTGCTGGAGGAGGCGGAGTCTAAGATCGCTCCACACCAGTCTCCATTCAGGTCCGACCTTAGACTCCGCCTCCTCCAGCAGAGCCAGCGCTGATTGGCCGAATTCCGTACTCTGGCCAATCAGCACTGGCTAATGCATTGTATTGGCGTGATGAAGCAGTGCTGAATGTGTGTGCTTAGCACACACATTCAGCTCTACTTCATCGGGCTAATAGAATGCATTGGCCAATCAGCGCTGGCCAATGCATTCTATTAGCCCGATGAAGTAGAGCTGAATGTGTGTGCTAAGCACACACATTCAGCTCTACTTCATCACGCCAATACAATGCATTAGCCAGTGCTGATTGGCCAGAGTACGGAATTCGGCCAATCAGCGCTGGCTCTGCTGGAGGAGGCGGAGTCTAAGGTCGGACCTGAATGGAGACTGGTGTGGAGCGATCTTAGACTCCGCCTCCTCCGGCAGAGCCAGCGCTGATTGGTCGAGTTCCGTACTCTGGCCAATCAGCGCTGGCCAATGCATCCCTATGGGAAAAAGTTTATCTCACAAAAATCACAATTACACACCCGATAGAGCCCCAAAAAGTTATTTTTAATAACATTCCCCCCTAAATAAAGGTTATCCCTAGCTATCCCTGCCTGTACAGCTATCCCTGTCTCATAGTCACAAAGTTCACATTCTCATATGACCCGGATTTGAAATCCACTATTCGTCTAAAATGGAGGTCACCTGATTTCGGCAGCCAATGACTTTTTCCAATTTTTTTCAATGCCCCCGGTGTCGTAGTTCCTGTCCCACCTCCCCTGCGCTGTTATTGGTGCAAAAAAGGCGCCAGGGAAGGTGGGAGGGGAATCGAATTTTGGCGCACTTTACCACGCGGTGTTCGATTCGATTCGAACATGGCGAACACCCTGATATCCGATCGCTCATCTCTATATATACCTATCCTGCTTGAATGGAAACAGAGTTGCCACTTCACAGTGTACGGAGCTTCTTTCTTCTGGCTTTGTATACTGTATAGTTCGTGTATAACTATAATATCTGTATAATATCTGTGTGGTAAATGTTGCAAAATAAAGAAATTTTATTTCATTTTTGGTGTTTCTTCAATGTCTAATAATAATAAAAGAATAATACTGAAACATTTCCTGTTTTCTGAATCCTATTTATTAGTTTTGCCGTATAGATTGAGACCAGGTCGGAAGAGTCATCTCACTATTATTAGAAGGTTAATATGTAAGGGTTGGCTTACCAATGCAACTTCTTTCTTATCCTGAGGTTAAGGGATAAATTGTAAATTTTTGGGCATCTGACCATTAGGACCTCCACTGATCATGAGAATGGGGTTCCCTCGTACCCCTGCCCGAATGATGTAATTCTACTGCAGCTCCATTTTTTTTTGGGATGTGTTTTCGATAGAGCTCTGGTTGAACTCTCAGCTGGTCTTCAGTTGTTCCTCTCAAACCTAGCATGAGTTACATAGATAATCTACACCAGGGGTAGGGGACGTACGGCTCTCCAGCTGTTGCAAAACTACAACTCCCAGCATGCATACTTGCTCTGCTGTTCTTGGAACTCACATGGGAGTGAATGGAGCATACTGGGAGTTGTGCTGGAGAGACAAGGTTCCCTACCTCTGGTCTACACCAATTCCTGACTGGTGTATATTTCCATTATGTTGCACAGATGTGAGCCTGATTTAGTTAAGTAGTAGGGTTGAGCCGATCTTGAGATTTCAGGATCGATTTTAAAATCCGATTTCCGACCATTTTCCAGCCGATCCCAATCGTGAAATTTGATCGATCGCCGATCAGGATCTGATGTTTTCCAAACCTGATCGCTCAACCCTAGTCAATGCTTCTCTATGGGAAAAGTCACTTTTCGGGTTGAGCCGATCTTGAGATTTCAAAATCCGATTTCCGATCATTTTCCAGCCGATCCCGATCGTGAAATTTGCTCGATCGCTGATCGGGATCCGATTTTTTCCGAACCCTTTAAAGGAGTTTTCCAGGCTACATAATTGATGACCTATCCTTATTAAGATCGGCAGAGACTGGACACCGGTTTCCCAGGCTGATCAGCTGCAGCACTTGGGAGTACGCCGTAGCCTCTTCAGCATTGACCTAGCACAGCTCCATACATTTGTGCATGGGATGTGGTTGGTATCGCAGCTCAGTCCATTCACTTGAATGCAACAGAGCTGCGATCAGGCCATGTAACCAATGAATCTTATGCGACATGGTCTAAGAAGCAGAAGCGGTAGTCAGGAAATACTACTGCGGCTTCAAACAGCATATCCTTTGGGGTTCCGGGCATCGGATCTTCAATTGATGACCTATTGTAAGGATAAACCCCTTTAAGAATCTCTTGCTAATTCATGAGTACTGAGTAGGAAATTCCATTCTTAATACATTTCCCCATTATATCAACTTAATGTAAGGCTAGGTTCAGATCTCATGGACGGGGTAAGTAACATAAATCACATAAGACATTCCCTTTAAGAAATAATACTGTGAACTGATATCTCAAATGCAACT
This sequence comes from Leptodactylus fuscus, assembly GCF_031893055.1. Classification (NCBI taxonomy): domain Eukaryota; kingdom Metazoa; phylum Chordata; class Amphibia; order Anura; family Leptodactylidae; genus Leptodactylus; species Leptodactylus fuscus. The sequence continues at coordinate 13,200,644 of NC_134267.1, read as the reverse complement.
TAATATCCCTCCCAGCTTTAACAATCAGGTCCAGATATTCTTGGTGAAGGATCGCTCAGTTTGCCTCAATGTATTACAAGGCTGAAGCGGTAAATTGTGTTTGCCACATGCTATGTAACATAGTGACTTGCCATGGCCCCTGTTCCGAGGCTTCCTGGTGGGCCCTTCATGCTTCAGACCAAGATTGATCAAAGGTTATGCGGTGATTGATTTTCTCCTTTTCTAGATCACTCTATCTGAAAGCACCAAACACATACTTTGCATGCACATACTTTCATAGGCAATTCTTCATTTACGTTCTTGAGATTTCACTCGGCAGACAGAGCGGCTGGGGAGAAATTCATTAAAATGGGACTTACTGTTATGTCTTCATATTTTACATACTTTACAGTTCGGATGATCTTTCATGTTTGAGATCTCTCGGAATATTGGATTGCTTTGATTTATTCATCCTCCTCCCCCGTCCTATAAAAGTGAATCCGTGTACGACATAACATATAGCAATGCTTGGCAGGTCCCAATGGAAAGGCGACCTACAATTCTTGAGATACAGCAAGACTCCTCAGTTCTGGTGTACCAAGACATGATCCAACCGTCCAAGCAGACGAGGCTCTATGTCTGGGAAGACCTTCTTCCAACTACCTGGGGCATTATGTCTAGCTCAGGTTTGGGGCACTGTCGATGCGCCGAAGCAATTGGCCCTATTATGGGGGCACTGTAGGAAATAAGGAATTTGTTGCCGTGCCATCCTATATATCCAAGTGTTTCTCAGATAGTCAAGAAACCTACTATAGGTTTCTGATCTTAACTCTTTAAAGGGATCCTATCATTAAAACTCAATTTTTTGTCCCTAACACGTAGGAATAGCCTTAAGAAAGGCTATTCTTCTCCTACCTTTTAGATGTCTTCTCCGCGCCGCCGTTTGGTATAAATCCCGGATTTCGTCGGTATGCAAATGAGTTCACTCGCAGCACTGGGGGCGGTCCTCAGTGCTCAAACAGCACTGGGGGCGTCCCCAATGCTGCGAGAGAACTCTCCAGTGCTACCTCCATCTCCCTCTGGAACGGCCTCTCTTCGCCTCTTCTTCTGGCGGCAGCTTCAAACTTCTAGGCCTCGGGCCTGGGGAAAAGCCAACTGCGCATGTCCACCGGCCGAAAGAAAATGGCCACTTACACAGTATTGCAAGTATTGCCATTTTCTTGTGGCCGGCAGGCTTGCACAATCGGCTGACCGAGGTCTAGAAGTTTGAAGCCACCACCGGAAAAAGACGCAAAGTGAGGCAGTTCCAGAAGAAGATGGAGACGGTGCTGGAGAGTTCTCTCACAGGATTGGGGATTCCCCCAGTGCTGTTTGAGTGCTGGGGCCACCCCCAGTGCTGCGAGAGAACTCATTTGCATACCGACGAAAACCGGGATTTATACCAAACGGCGGCGCGGAGAAGACATCTAAAGGTAGGAGATGAATAGACTTTCTTAAGGCTAATCCTACGCGTTAGTAAGAAAAAAAGGTATCCAATAATAGGATCCCTTTAAAGCCTTATTAATAAAGACCTATATGTCTTTAATAGAGATGGGTGAACCGACCAAGATTTGTTCCCGGTTACGCTGGCTCGGGTCTCTTTTAGGTTGAACAAGTTTGGATAGAACTAGAAGTTAAATGTTTTTTTCAGATCCCGGGGTTTAATGGGTGGAGGACCAAGGGAGGTGTAAAAATAAAAATAAAATATATTTACCTACCCTCACCTTTGTGGACCTCCTTGTGGTGTGTGGCACTCTCTCTCTCTCAGACTCCTCAATGACGTTGTGCATCTTGGGTCATTGCTGAGACTTATGACTGGGCCTCACAGGTGACATAGACACGCAGAACGTCATGCTTTCAATAAGCTTGGGGTGCCCATGTGACCACTGTGGCCCATTCACAGGTCTCAACTGGGACCCAGGGTGCCGGATGCCGCATCCTTATTATAAAGAGACCTATTATATGAAGAGATTCAAGAGTATAATAATTTACCGCAATGCATGACGTGGTAGCCATTTTAGTCCGTCCAAGACAAATGCCCAATTATTCCAAAAAATTGGAGTATTTGGGTCAAAGTGGTTTGCCCATCTCAGTCTTTGTTGGAAGATTGGCAGAGGTTTGTTGTTTGAAGGGTCTTTTCCCAGATAACCAAGGACAGGGGTGTATACTCGTATAGCGCTGTACTTGATATCACAACTCAAGCCATTCACTTGAATGGAACCAAATTACGACCAGACCAGGTGATCATTGACCATGACATCACGTGGCCTGTGATGCGGAATCGGTGAGACCCCAGATTATAATAACGATTATGGATAAGAAACTGCCAAAATTTCCAAATAATCTGATTCTTGAAAAATCGGTTCGCTCACCTCTACTTCTGATCTGGAAAATGTTGGCTGCCATTTTGATCAATTCATGTTGGACGAATCTAAAAATTTTGTGATTTGTGCTGAATCGATTCTTTTGTACCTTGGTCCAATTTTTATAAATTTTTGGTCATCCCCCTTAAAGCTCCCAGAATCCTCTGTTAGTTTCACGTCCACACAATGAGTTGTACATTATGAACGGTACAAGAGATATCTGATAAAACCAAATCCAGAATGCGGGGAGGACATTATAGGAACTCAGCTAAGCTGCGAGGGATGTGTCTGTCAACAAGTGATCGACTGGTTCCAACAGGGCCATAAAAATTATCAATGCAACGACACAACACATGCTAGAATTTAGGACTAGTGCACATTTACTAATGTATCTGCAAAATAATTCAGCTTTTCCTAGAAACCATAGCCATATAAAAACTTTAAAATACTTTTTTAAGGATAAAATATAAGTTTCTTTTGTCCTTTCTTCTCAATTTTTCAAGAATCATGGAATTGGTGTATTTAACTAAAAAATATCAAAATCAGGATTTCATCAGATTTTTTCACAATGTTATTATTATAATATTGTAATATATTGTGACACTCTCCACACATCTGGAATAGATTTGTATATTTTTTTAAATTTTTAATTATGTATTTTATTTAGCTGAAAACTTCTCTATTTTGTCTATTCCATCTCTTAGAAAAATTCTTAAAAAATATAAAAATAAAATAAATTATTAAAAAATAAAATGAAAAAATTAATAATAATAATAATAATAATAATAATAATAATATATAACAATATAATAATATAATAATATTTTTATATATAATAAATAATAAATAAAAAAATAACTATATAAAATAATTAATTAATAATTACATAAAAGTATAAGTAAAAAAAAAATATATATATATATGTAATAATGGGAGGACAAATATTACAATATAAAAAGTGAAAAAATAAATAAAATAAAAATAAACAAATATATATATATATATATATTTGAATTTTTTTTATTTATACTTTTATGTAATTATTAATTAATTATTTCATATAGTTATTTTTTATTTATTTATTATATATATATATATATATATATAAATATTATTATTATATATTATTATTATTATTATTATTATTATTATAAATTTTTCATTTTATTTTTTTAATAATTTATTTTATTATTATTTATAATTATTTATATATACCCCCCATGCACGCACAATAGATAGATAGATAGATAGGAGATAGATAGATAAATAGATAGATAGATTTGTTTTTTTTATTTATTTTTTTAAATAATTTTTTTTACTTTTTACATTGTAATATTTGTCTCCCCATTGACTTTGCCAAGTACTGAACCCCAATTTAGTGGACGGTCTCAAATAGAAATTATATATAAAAATTTATTATAAAAATATAAAAATTATATATAATTATATATAAAAATATATATTATGCCCAGCTGTTATTAGACCTAAAAGTTAAAAAATAACAGTAAAAAAAAATATAAAAACCCCCCAGATATATACATTTTAACCGTCTGTCTCTTAAATGGATTCCTTTTTACCAGAATTTTTCTTAGACTGTTTTAAATAAAAGTAACTTGTGTTTTTTATTTGTTCTCACTTTGGTGCAGAGGTGTTGTAGAGAAAGCCTTGTCCTTCAGACTGTGATGGCGGCATTATAATAACATGGCCTGGGCGCTCACTAGAAAGGTCTCATCTTAGGCAGTTTTGCTACAAAACATAAAAAATCTTAATGGCTTACATCTGCTGTATGACTTCAACTGCTTCTTTTCCTGTCTTGGTATGTGAGAAAATAGTCCAAGCTGGCTTTCTGAGTTCCCCGGTCCCTGGTTTAGTGAGGATGCACAGGAAATGAAGCCTAGTCCGAGTGATGGAAATGCAATAACTCCACGATTTACCTCCAAATGTTGAAATGAAACAGCGACTGAATACGGAAGCCACCAGAAAGAAGGAAAAAAGAAGGGCTGACTGTTACAGCTTCTAGGGTCGTCTGCTCAAGGCTCCAGCAGAGATTTCTCTGTAATTTTCCACATAGAAAGTCATATATTAATGTAGTGAGGAGGATTGTATTCAGAGAAAATATTATATGCCAGAAATTTATAGGAAAAAAGTAGAAGATATAAAAATATGTGGGGAATTAAAAATCTATCTATCTATCTATCTATCTATCTATCTATCTATCTATCTATCTATATCCTATCTATCTATCTATCTATCTATCTATCTATCTATCTATCTCCTATCTATCTATCTATCTATCTATCTATCTATCTATCTCCTATCTATCTATCTATCTATCTATCTATCTATCTATAATCTATCTATCTATCTATCTCCTATCTATCTATCTATCTATCTATCTCCTATCTATCTATCTATCTATCTATCTATCTATCTATCTCCTATCTATCTATCTATCTATCTATCTCCTATCTATCTATCTATCTATCTATCTATCTATCTATCTATCTCCTATCTATCTATCTATCTATCTATCTATCTATCTATCTCCTATCTATCTATCTAGCTATCTATCTCCTATCTATCTATCTATCTATCTATCTATCTATCTTCTATCTATCTATCTATCTATCTATCTATCTATCTATCTATCTCCTATCTATCTATCTCCTATCTATCTATCTATCTATCTATCTATCTATCTATCTATCTCCTATCTATCTATTATGTATCTATCTATATATCTATATATCTATCATCTATCTATCTATCTATCTATCTATCTATCTATCTCCTATCTATCTATCTATCTATCTATCTATCTCCTATCTATCTATCTCTATCTATTTCCTATCTATCTATCTATCTATCTATCTATCTATCTATCTATCTATCTATCTATCTATCTATCTATCTCCTATCTATCTATCTATCTATCTATCTATCTATCATCTATCTATCATCTATCTATCTATCTATCTCCTATCTATCTATCTATCTATCTATCTATCTATCTATCTTCTATCTATCTATCTATCTATCTATCTATCTATCTATCTATCTATCATCTATCTATCATCTATCTATCTATCTATCTATCTATCTATCTATCTCCTATCTATCTATCTATCTATCTATCTATCTATCTATCTATCTATCAATCTATCATCTATCTATCTATCTATCTATCTATCTATCTATCTATCATCTATCTATCTATCTATCATCTATCTATCTATTTAGTTATTATCTATCTATCTATCTATCTATCTATCTATCTATTTCTTATCTGTCTATCTATCTATCTATCTATCTAATATATATATGTTAAAGATTTGTGACTAAATATTCATATATGCAGTTACTAGGGATACAAGGACAGTGAGAGAGGTAATAACACAGATGTAGCAGAGCTTAATGTTTCAGTTCTTAAAAACAGAAATTACAATATATCCAAGTTACAAATGGATAAATAACTGTGTGTGAGCTTACCCTAAAAGTGAATGAGTTTACTGACTTGTACATCTTTTGATGGACAGAAAAAATGGTCAATTGAAAAAAAACCTCAATTTTGACAAACACAGAGACCCAATAGAAATAATACGATCCATTTGTAACCAATGGAAGTCCAAGATACATCTATTGACAATGGATCAATGGGTTGGGTAGGAAAAAAAAGACCAATGGATGACACTGAACTGTCAAAAATGGACAAATGTACCTGAACCAGATACAAAATAAGAAATAATTGACCAATTTGCGTTTTTGTCAATCTTACACCCCCCTCCCAACCTACTGGGATTAAAATAATTTACCATAAGAGTCAATGGTAAAAATCCCCTTAAAATCGAAGATAAACCAATAGGGAAAAGCATGAAATCCATATCAATATGTATATACAAGTTTCTCCAGCAAAATCCCCAATGGTGCGTCCCCAACGGATGGAGAAATTTCGCCATTTTGCTCAATTTTAATTTCTACCATAAAAGGAAACCTAAACTCTATAGATGTCACCGTGTCACAGTGAGGAGGCAAAATCCTAATATATTTCTCTGTGGGATGACGACGAGTAAGAAATAAGTTGTTTCAATATTTCTTCTAGAACCAAGAGAGTCATTTAAGTCCTGACGGGAAGTGTTTCAATGTACGGCCGAGAGACATCCGATACCCGGACAATTTAATCATCTCTGGTATGAGTTAGGATCCCAGAATACAATACCGAGGAATCGAAAAATAATATTCGCTTCTATTAGTTCTACACTCAAAAATGAAACATTTTATATTCAGGGATTTCACAGCTTTTTTTTTACCATGTTTTAGAATTTTTTAAATTTTTTTCTTGAATGTGAAGTTTGCTTATGTTCTTACCAAGGAGACAACGCTTTATACGATCATTTCTGCAAATTATTTTCTAAAATTTCCTACATCTAATAAAGTTAAACCCTATAAGAGCCTATAACCCCCGAGGCAAGGATCCTTCATAAAGGCAAAGTTAGTAAAAATTTTATATACTTGCCAACTCTTCCTCATGTTCCGAAGAGAATGTGGTAAAACGCCATTGTATAGAATGTAGCTAGTACTTGAAGAAGACCCATGAAGTTCCTTTCTGAGACTAAGGCCCCACGTACTGGGCTGCAGCAAAAACGTGTGGCGGGAATCTCCATGTGACTTTCTGGTTCCATCTGACTTATAGGAAAATCGTCAGCAATTCCGTAGGTATGAATGACATGCTGCGATTTCCAAAACCGCAACAGCTTTGGAAATCACAGTGTGTCCGCTGCACGTATTTTTCCACAATGTGTGCAGGGGTTTGGCGAGACTTTTGTCTTTGTGGAATGATGTCAGCGGAACCACCTCAGGATTAATGCTGGGAAGACCAAGAAGATGGTGGTGGACTTTAATGAACGGAGATATGCACCAAAACCAGTGGAGATCCAGGGGACAGGCAATGAGATAGCCAAGATGTATTGATACCTGGGCATGCTTCTCAGTAATAAACTGGACTGGGCTGATCACTTGGATGCGCTGCACAGAAAGGACCACAGCAGACTCTACCTGCTCAGGAGACTGAGGGTCTTTGGAGTCCGGGGGACACTTCTTAAGGCCTTTTTCAATTCTGTGGTAGCAACAGCCATCTTCTTCGGAGTGGCCTGCTGGGGGAATAGCAGTAGCAGACTTGACAGGCTGATCAGGAGGGCCAGCTCTGTCCTGGGGAGCCCCCTGGACCCAGTACAGGTGGTGGGTGACAGAAGGATACTGTCCGTGGTGAGCTCCATGCTGGAGAACAACTCCCATCCCATGTATGAGACCATGATAGCCCTGGGCAGTACTGTCAGTGACCGACTGGTTCACCCCACGTGTGAGAAGGAGCTATCGCAGGTCCTTCCTCCCAACCACGGTCAGGCTGTATAATCAATATCAGGCCAAGTGAAGGTCACTCCACTCAGAGAACTAAATGATCCTAAGTCTCTCTTTTTTCTTCCTAGTTACTATGACTCCTAGTATCTTTCTCTATCTGCTTGAGCTTGTATGTGTTCCTTCTTGAATCCTATTGTATTATCGATGCTGCTGTAACACAGTGATTTTCCCCATGGTGGGACTATTAAAGGATTATCTTATCTCTTATCTTATCTTACTTTGCAGGGACTATAAAACTCTAGGGTTTTTGCCCTAATGTTTCCATCATGGCCAAACTGTAGGGTTTACACCACTTGGGCCCCCAATCTAAGACAGTACAGTATTTTCACATCCTTGTGACTATTCACACAGCTGCTTTAAAAACAAGAGCAACAGAATCTGTTCACACATCTAGTCTTATGATGGACTATTTTACAAGTTTGCCAAAAAAGTACAAGTCCTGTCTTTGTCCATTTGGTTGGCCACACAGTCCCCATTGAAGTCAATGGGTCCGTTTTCAATGGCTGTCAAATCAGATTTGTGCCCATAGGATGGCCATTAAAAAAGGTCAGTGTTTTTTATTTTTTTTTAATCATCCTGTGTGTAAAATGAGATGCAAAATAGCCATCAAATATGGACCAAGTCACCTGGTTTTCACGGCTGAGAGTTGTGTGATATAATCTCGGCACAGAAAAGACTGTGAGTCAAGCCTAGCTATCTGTAGTAACCTTGTTGGAAGTGGTGGTCATGGAAAGTTGCTCATGGAAGACCTACAGATGTCCTTACCTTTCCTTTTGGCTGGACATGTTCAATTATGTGTGACATGCGATGATCAGCTTTTAAAAATACAATGATCTTGCAATGTTGAGGTTAAAGATGAGCAAATTTTCCAATACTATTTCATTCAATTAGTATTAATTTGCGGCAAATCACGCGGAAGCATGGTGCACACACAGAAAGTGTGTACAAACCCTTCTTTGTGGGTGTCAACTGTATGTAACAGCTGACACTGTCCTCCAATATCCCCGGTCGGAGCAGAGCTGAGGCCTGTGATTGGGCCTCAGCAGTCACATGGGGCACCATGACGTCATTACACCGGTGCACTCCATGTGACCACTGAGGCCCAATCACTGGTCCCACCAGGACAGGTGAATATCAGCATGGCAGAACCCCTTGTATGCCTCGGTCATGTATGACCGCGGCATCCAAAGGATTCAAACCCCCGACCGGAGCTGTGCAATTTGTTACCACGAAGTGTGAGGAAATCTTGATTCGATGTGAAATGAATATGTCCTCAAATTTGGATCGAATTCCACTTTGTCAGCTTCGATAAATTCAAGCCTATCCTGGATTTGTCTGTGTGATCACTAGGTCATTGTGTTGTGAATTGCAGCGTTTGGATGGGACCCACTTTGTGAAATTGCTGAGTTTTTGGCTGCTGCAGAAATACAGTGGAAAAATAGAAGTTTTGTGGTTGAGATTTTGTGCAATTTCTCCCCCACCTTGAGTTTTTGTAGAATTGCAAGTTTAGTTAGTTGTGTTTCCCTACGTTGGGTCTTAGTTTGTCAAGGACCTTGTTGTGACATTGTATTGACTTGGTCTCAGAGCAAATTGAAAATCTTTCACTGAATTTGAGTCAACATCTGCATATAGAAAAAATTGCAATATGCCAAAAAGTGTCCCAGACAGATGGATCTTAGTCTGAATTCTTTGCCAAAATTTGAGACAATTTCTCATTTTCCCAATTGTATGTTTGTATGGTATATTCTATATTTTCCTGTGTGTGCATTCGTATCATTTCTATTTCTCTTTTTTATTATGCTATAAAATGCGCTTTTATTCGCCATCGCGCTGCACTCATCTTTTTTAATGTGGCAAACATTCCTCAAGTGCTATATGAATCACCTCTTGTTCGGAGAATTCCTCACTTGCTCATATTTTCACACCTATGAATAACGCTATTCATTAAATGGAGAGAGCGTGTTTGATATTATACCCAATACATTTATTTCTGGACATTAGGAGAAAGTAACGACCCCACACTGTTATCGATCTACAGGCCTGTAATGTTGTAAAAGTGAACCCGGGGAGGACGACATCCATCCAGAACTCGCATGGGTGTCTCACATATTGGTTACATTAAAAAGAACATATAAGTATAATAAAATTCTCTCTGTAACCTGGCTAGTATACTGCATAGAAACATTGAAGATCATATATAGAAGGCTAAGGTCCCCCACAGGGAAAAGCTGCATTTTGTTGGTGCAGATTTTGGTGCTTTTTTTGTTTTTCAACCAATGTGGTTCTTTGCCTAAAGAAGAATAGTGGTTGTAGAAATTATGTATTTTCTAGTGCAATTTTAAAGGAGGCGTAGCTTTGTAATAGGACGCTACCCACGTAGACCCTGGCCCTCCTTCCACTTCTACAGGCTTATTGGACCAATATATAATACTGTACAATATATAATTCTGTGTGCAAGAGGCCTCTTGGGGGCATATATTAATGTGTGCAAGGCGCACTTGGGGGGCATGTAACACTGTGTGCAAGGGGCACTTGGGGCATATAATACTGTGTTCAAGGGGCACTTGGGGGCATATAACATTGTGTGCAAGGGGCACTTGGGGGCATATAATACTTTGTGCAAGGGGCACTTGGGGCATATAATATTGTGTTCAAGGGGCACTTGGGGGCATATAACATTGTGTGCAAGGGGCACTTGGGGCATATAATACTGTTTTCAAGGGGCACTTGGGGGCATATAATGCTGTGTTCAAGGGGCACTTGGGGCATATAATACTGTTTTCAAGGGGCACTTGGGGGCATATAATGCTGTGTTCAAGGGGCACTTGGGGCATATAATACTGTGTTCAAGGGGCACTTGGGGGCATATAACATTGTGTTCAAGGGTCACTTGGGGCATATAATAATGTGTGCAAGGGGCACTTAGGGGCATATAACACTGTGTTCAAGGGGCACTTGTGTTATATAATACTGTATTCAATGGTCACTTGGGGGCATATAATACTGTGTGCAGGGGCCACTTTGCAAGAATGTGCGTGTCTGTGGGGGCTGAGTCATAGTGGGGGTGGGGTTTTGCCTGGGGGGAGCCGTTATTCCAGATTCCCCCCTAATATTTTTTTTCCAATTTAAGCACTGCGTATAGGTCGAAACGTAATATAATATGCTGATCTACTTGTCCAAACATGTGTGTTAAATTAAAACTAATTATTCTCATAAACATCCACTGAAGCGTGAGATCCATTATGTTACTTGGATGTAAGGGGTGGGACCTTATCCTCACACCTTCCAAGGAGTGTGGCCTACACCCGATATTACTTAAGCAATACCTACTCTTACTTTTAGTACTGCCATGCTCTTGACCATCATGTAGCCATGTTCATCAGTAGTAGACAGATAAGGACCGCCCATAGGACAATAGAATCAAGATTGTAGCAAAAATTATTGCTCAGCAACTGTAGGCACCAGAACTGTGCCGGAATCGGTGGATGGAAAGAGTTGGAGTTAGTGGAGAAAGGTCTCACTATATTTGTACAACCCTACTCTTTTTTGGAAGGACTCAATTCTATCTTTTGCAATGGGGAACCATTGGCCCTATTCACCAGAGACTAGCCGCAGGGGCCACTTGCCTTTCCATATAGCAGGAAGGAGTGTCAGAACGGAGAGATTGGTAAATTCATACGTCTTCCTATTCCGAGCTGTTTAAAAAAAAAAAATCAATACAATACAATTTTTTTAAAAAACATCGCTACCATGCACGTCCATGACGTGCACACTACCAAGAATGTGGCAATGTCAAAACTTTTTTATTACAATTTTTTTTTTTTTTGTAAGTAAATCACCCGAAGAACATTTAACAAAAAAACGTAGTGGAGAACCCGCTCATAAATCAAAGTCATCCGAGGCTGGAAAATTCCTTTAAGTGTTTAGCTAAGCTCCATTTACAACTTAAATCTCACACTATCATACTCGATGACTTCATAAATCAGAGCCACCGGGCGGCAGAAGTAAAATAATCGCAAAGTTTTTGTTTTTATCAATGATTACAATGGCTATTGGTCTAGGCACACTGGCCCGTTGTAGGCGAGAGGACGTTGGCGACGTCGAGTAAATCCAATAACTCTATGCAAGCCATTGTTACTATTTTATGTTTTGTTATTCCATAGGCAAGTGTAAAATCTTTTGTGGTTTTCCTTACAGTGGTGTCTTTATGCTTGTGATATGCCTTTAATAACTAATTCTGCTTGTCTACTTGCCAAGATAGATTTCCTTCAGGCGGACTTAAAAGTGATTCTGTCCCCGTTCCCTGCATGGATTGAAATGATCTCAGAACAGCAAACATTAAACTTCCCTCTAGACCTTTGGATTTTCTGAAGTGTTATAATAACATGAAAAGGATAACAATATTGTAAAGAAATATATATAAAAACGTACGATCAACATCATAAAAATCTTTGTGCTTGAGCGCGGGATCAGATCTGCTTCCTAATGTGGTGCTAAAGGTGAAAGGGGGGATTATTGAAACTATTACGTGTGTTTAGTTCTACGATTTTGCTTGACATTGTTCTTAAATAGGAATAAATTTTGCAAATTTTAATTTGGGGGCCATTTTGGAAATTTGTTGCTAAATTTGCAAAATTTCGGTAAAACCAGTTACCAAATTGGACTAAGCTAATTGCCTTGCCTGAATAATAAGTCTCCATGTATCACAGAGTCTCTTCAATGAGATGTAGTAACCCCTACCTAGAGATGAGCGAACACTAAAATGTCCGAGGTTCGAAATCCGATTCAAACAGCCGCACACTGTTCGACTGTTCGAACGGATTTCGAACCCCATTATAGTCTATGGGGGGAAATGCTCGTTTCAGGGGTACGCAACATTCGATAAATTATACTTACCAAGTCCACGAGTGACGGTCGGGCTGGATTCTCCTTGAAGTCTTCTCCCGGTGCAGCGCCCCCGCGTCTTCTTCCAGCTGGAATTCACTCTGCCTAGGCATTGGGGCCTAGGCAAATCCAACTGCGCATGCGCAGTCGGCTCTGCCCGACCCAACACCTGAGCAGAGCTGATTGCGCATGCAAGGGCATGCCCGCGCATGCGAGGGCATGCCCACGCATGCGCAGTTGGCTCTGCCTAGACCGGATGCCTAGGCAGAGTGAATTCCAGCCGGAAGACACCGCGGGGTCACTGCACGGAGAAGACTTCTAAAGGTAAGAGAAGAACCAGCGTTGATTGGCAGAATGTATAGCATTCTGCCAATCAACGCTGGTTCTGCATCGAACCTTAAACTTCGAACAGCTAGTAGTGTTCGATCGAGTACGAGTATTTCGAATACCGTAGTATTCGATCGAACACTACTCGCTCATCTCTACCCCTACCCCATTCTTAGTTGGGATTGCTTGGATGGAAGGGTCCTTGTAAACAGTCAGACCCTTAAGCTGTCCAATGACCATACAAAAAATTCCTCTATGGCCACCTAAGCCTAATGAACCAATGATGAAAATTTCATTACTCGTGGAGATTGGACCATAAGCTTCAGTTTGGACTGCGACTTGGCCAGAAGAAATCTTGGGTGAAGACCGGATGACCAGGAAAGGCGAGAAAAGTTGAGTATGAGTGTTTTTTTATTTTGTTCGCACCTCCCCTGACCCTCTGCTTACTCTTTTACCCTGGAGAGTAATAATGATTTATGGGTGGTGGGCGCCAAATGTTTCAAAATTTTGTAAAAAAATTTGTAATGAACCTAGCTTGTTATGAACCAGTTTGCTCAACTCTATGATGCAGCCATTATATTACAAAAAAAAACAACCCATTAAATTCATACTCAGGTCCAACATCCTATGTTCAAGTTTTGATACAGAGCTCCGAATCCCCTGCATAGACAGAATTAAAGGGTTAAATGCAATTTTACACCAGTGTTTAGCAGTACTCAGCAGTATAGAATTTTTGGGTACTCAAGTGGGCAAGGCAAGGATGAAATAGAACTAAAGCGAGGTTGCCCACCTCAACCTCAAATTTAATTTACTTATACCAGAAAACTGTCACTTTACACTAGGTTCACACAGTGTACATGGGTTGGGTACATGAAAAATGGATTAAGTGGTTACCTGCCCGCTTTCTGCCATGACAACTGCGGAGAGAAAATTTTTCAAGTGGATTAGGGGACAGAATCCCCGAACGGAACCCAGGAGCAGGTGTGAACCTAGCCTTAGACTGCTGTAGGTTTCAATTCCAGCACATGGGAGAGCCTGAGTTGTGCCTGAATTATTAAGTAGCAGATCCCAGGTTATCAACCCAGCCCTGCAAATAGATAGGTTAGGGTCATCAGAACCAGCATATCACCCCAGACCCGAAGATAGATGGTTTAGGGTCACCTGAATGAAGTGATGTTCTCCCCTAGGTTGCAGAGCTTTTGACTTTTTTAATCAATAAGCAAATTATCTCTTTCGAGCACTGAGGGCTTTGCTGTTGATCCGGATTGGTATGTGGCTTTTGGAATTGCTCCAAAGAGCGTATTTGCATATTGACAAAAACATTGATATTTGGATAACAGAGAGTGAGTAACAAGGGGAAAATACCATTTTATTCTGGTGACCCTATCTATCTGTAGGGCTGGGGTGATTTGCTGGTTGTGGTGACATTAACCTATCTATCTATCTATCTATCTATCTATCTATCTATCTATCTATCTATGAATCTATCCACATGTAGTGCCCCTGCATCCATGATGCCTTTATTGTGGTCGGATTATCTTCTCATACATGTAGTGTCCTCCTGATAACCAGCCATGATGTCCTTATTGTGGTCAAGTTATCTTCTCATACATGTAGTGTCCTCCTGATAACCAGCCATGATGTCCTTATTGTGGTCAGGTTATCTTCTCATACATATAGTGTCCTCCTGATAACCAGCCATGATGTCCTTATTGTGGTCGGGTTATCTTCTCATACATGTAGTGTCCTCCTGATAACCAGCCATGATGTCCTTATTGTGGTCGGGTTATCTTCTCATACATGTAGTGTCCTCCTGATAACCAGCCATGATGTCCTTATTGTGGTCAGGTTATCCTCTCATAGATGTAGTGTCCTCCTGATAACCAGCCATGATGTCCTTATTGTGGTCAGGTTCTCTTCTCATACATGTAGTGTCCTCCTGATAACCAGCCATGATGTCCTTATTGTGGTCAGGTTTCTTCTCATACATGTAGTGTCCTCCTGATAACCAGCCATGATGTCCTTATTGTGGTCAGGTTCTCTTCTCATACATGTAGGGTCCTCCTGATAACCAGCCATGATGTCCTTATTGTGGTCGGGTTATCTTCTCATACATGTAGTGTCCTCCTGATAACCAGCCATGATGTCCTTATTGTGGTCAGGTTATCTTCTCATACATGTAGTGTCCTCCTGATAACCAGCCATGATGTCCTTATTGTGGTCGGGTTATCTTCTCATACATGTAGTGTCCTCCTGATAACCAGCCATGATGTCCTTATTGTGGTCAGGTTATCTTCTCATAGATGTAGTGTCCTCCTGATAACCAGCCATGATGTCCTTATTGTGGTCAAGTTATCTTCTCATACATGTAGTGCCCTCCTGATAACCAGCCATGATGTCCTTATTGTGGTCGGGTTATCTTCTCATACATGTAGTGTCCTCCTGATAACCAGCCATGATGTCCTTATTGTGGTCGGGTTATCTTCTCATACATGTAGTGTCCTCCTGATAACCAGCCATGATGTCCTTATTGTGGTCAGGTTCTCTTCTCATACATGTAGTGTCCTCCTGATAACCAGCCATGATGTCCTTATTGTGGTCAGGTTATCTTCTCATACATGTAGTGTCCTCCTGATAACCAGCCATGATGTCCTTATTGTGGTCAGGTTCTCTTCTCATACATGTAGTGTCCTCCTGATAACCAGCCATGATGTCCTTATTGTGTTCAGGTTCTCTTCTCATACATGTAGTGTCCTCCTGATAACCAGCCATGATGTCCTTATTGTGGTCAGGTTCTCTTCTCATACATGTAGTGTCCTCCTGATAACCAGCCATGATGTCCTTATTGTGGTCGGGTTATCTTCTCATACATGTAGTGTCCTCCTGATAACCAGCCATGATGTCCTTATTGTGGTCAGGTTCTCTTCTCATACATGTAGTGTCCTCCTGATAACCAGCCATGATGTCCTTATTGTGGTCAGGTTCTCTTCTCATACATGTAGTGTCCTCCTGATAACCAGCCATGATGTCCTTATTGTGGTCAGGTTATCTTCTCCTACATGTAGTGTCCTCCTGATAACCAGCCATGATGTCCTTATTGTGGTCAGGTTCTTGCATTGATGGTCATATCCATTGGTAACCAATCAAGACAAAAGATGTCACCACTAAGATGGTTAGAGAACATTTTTAAAAATCTGCAACATTATTAATTATTTATAATTGTAAAATGTGAAAGATATAATTTTCTGCAAATGTAACTCTGTTTATGCTCCTGGGAAACCCCTTTAACATCACGATCCTCTAAGGTTTACTGCTCATCTGACCTCTTAGGGTTATATATTACGGCACAAAGAGACATTGAATTGTCATTTGTTTCTTTCCACTATGAGATAATGAGAATGCTTACCATACCATCTAGAACGATTCCAACCTGCTACATCTGCTGCTCCATAATCCAGCTGTAATTTTACTAATGCGGCAAGACAGGGGGTCAGCGGCAGCTGTGCACTGGGGAGCCTGCCAGGGATTGAGTGGCAGGTATCTCCGGCTCCACAGGGGACATCTTGGCAGCTTCTGACTTGTATATTTTCTATTCATTATTCATCTTTTACCACCAGCATGTATTCCGTCACTCATAAATGGGATGGTTAGAGGCGAGAGCGTGCACCCTCCTAAATATCACCACTTCATAACTTTTTTTCACGGATCGCTCAATGGCCGTAAAAAGGAGCACCCATCGGGAACAAAATAGCCATGAAAAATTTGCACCCTACATGACTGGTTTGCACAGTTGAGCCAGCCTTAGTCTTGGATTTGGTCCCTAATTCTACATAAACTTATAGAGATGTCGATAATTCTATAAATCCCCCTATTTCGAATTGCATTATGGGAAATAGGTAAGGAAAAGTTTTATTTCCACCTCGGATCACTTTATTGTTAACTATTTCTACTATTACTATTATGAGGGCGCTGGGATAACTTAAAAATCCAGTTCTCCATCAGCTCACGGTAATAGAGAGAAGTTTCCATGAGTAAGGCTTTTATTATCAGTTTTATAGGATGCATAATTCATATTTTATAGCCTTATAATCCCCGATTTCAGCTGACGTTGGCTCTGGTAGTTGTAGGATTCTTTCCCGAGGCTACATTGTTATAGGAACACGGAAAAGACGTGTTGGTAGAATGTAACGTGTCCTCAAAATGGCTGACGTTAACACATACAAGACAAGGGGCAATGATGTCATATATAATGGGAATGCCACACAGAAGAGGCTGGCCAAGGCCCAGGAGGATGAGGGAAGCCAAGAAGGTTGTATGTTCTTGGAGTATGTGCGGAAATAGTTGCTCTGTTGTTTAGGGTTTATGCTACGTTCACATTTGCACCCTGGTGTCCATTGTTCTGGTCCATCAGTGGATCAGAGCAATCGACACGCTGACCACTGAAACAGCGGATAGCAACTGTTCCCAATAAACCACATTGACTAGAATGGGATCTGTCCATTGTCTATTTAAACTGAAGCCGTCAGACAAAAAAAAAAACAGACTTGCAACACTTTTTTATTCGGTGGTCACTGCGACAGTAACCTATCTATCTGCAGGGCTGGGGTGATATGCTGGTACTGGTGACAGTAACCAATCTATCTGCAGGGCTGGGGTGACATGCTGGTTCTGGTGACAGTAACCTATCTATCTGCAGGACTGGGGTGATATACTGGTTCTGGTGACAGTAACCTATCTATCTGCAGGGCTGGGGTGATATGCTGGTTCTGGTGACAGTAACCTATCTATCTGCAGGACTGGGGTGATATACTGGTTCTGGTGACAGTAACCTATCTATCTGCAGGGCTGGGGTGATATACTGGTTCTGGTGACAGTAACCTATCTATCTGCAGGGCTGGGGTGGTATGCTGCTTCTGGTGACACTAACCTATCTATCTGCAGGGCTGGAGTGATATGCTGGTACTGGTGACAGTAACCTATCTATCTGCAGGGCTGGGGTGATATGTTGGTTCTGGTGACACTAACCTATCTATCTGCAGGGCTGGGGTGATATGCTGGTACTGGTGACAGTAACCTATCTATCTGCAGGGCTGGGGTGATATGTTGGTTCTGGTGACACTAACCTATCTATCTGCAGGGCTGGGGTGATATGCTGGTACTGGTGACAGTAACCTATCTATCTGCAGGGCTGGGGTGATATACTGGGGTCTGGTGACACTAACCCATCTATCTGCAGGGCTGGGGTGATATGCTGGTTCTGGTGACAGTAACCTATCTATCTGCAGGGCTGGGGTGATATGCTGGTTCTGGTGACAGTAACCTATCTATCTGCAGGGCTGGGGTGATATGCTGGTTCTGGTGACAGTAACCTATCTATCTGCAGGGCTGGGGTGATATGCTGGTTCTGGTGACACTAACCTATCTATCTGCAGGGCTGAGGTGATATGCTGGTTCTGGTGACACTAACCTATCTATCTGCAGGGCTGGGGTGATATGCTGGTTCTGGTGACAGTAACCTATCTATCTGCAGGGCTGGGGTGATATGCTGGTTCTGGTGACACTAACCTATCTATCTGCAGGGCTGGGGTGATATGCTGGTTCTGGTGACAGTAACCTATCTATCTGCAAGGCTGGGGTGATATGCTGGTTCTGGTGACACTAACCTATCTATCTGCAGGGCTGCGGTGATATGCTGGTTCTAGTGACACTAACCTGTCTATCTGCAGGGCTGGGGGTGATATGTTGGTTCTGGTGACAGTAACCTATCTATCTGCAGGGCTGGGGTGATAAGCTGGTTCTGGTGACACTAACCTATCTATCTGCAGGGCTGAGGTGATATGCTGGTTCTGGTGACACTAACCTATCTGCAGGGCTGGGGTGATATGCTGGTTCTGGTGACACTAACCTATCTATCTGCAGGGCTGGGGTGATATGCTGGTTCTGGTGACACTAACCTATCTATCTGCAGGGCTGGGGTGATATGCTGGTTCTGGTGATACTAACCTATCTATCTGCAGGGCTGGGGTGATATGCTGGTTCTGGTGATAGTAACCTATCTATCTGCAGGGCTGGGGTGATATGCTGGTACTGGTGACAGTAACCAATCTATCTGCAGGGCTGGGGTGACATGCTGGTTCTGGTGACAGTAACCTATCTATCTGCAGGACTGGGGTGATATACTGGTTCTGGTGACAGTAACCTATCTATCTGCAGGGCTGGGGTGATATGCTGGTTCTGGTGACAGTAACCTATCTATCTGCAGGACTGGGGTGATATACTGGTTCTGGTGACAGTAACCTATCTATCTGCAGGGCTGGGGTGATATACTGGTTCTGGTGACAGTAACCTATCTATCTGCAGGGCTGGGGTGATATGCTGCTTCTGGTGACACTAACCTATCTATCTGCAGGGCTGGAGTGATATGCTGGTACTGGTGACAGTAACCTATCTATCTGCAGGGCTGGGGTGATATGTTGGTTCTGGTGACACTAACCTATCTATCTGCAGGGCTGGGGTGATATGCTGGTTCTGGTGAAAGTAACCTATCTATCTGCAGGGCTGGGGTGATATGCTGGTACTGGTGACAGTAACCTATCTATCTGCAGGGCTGGGGTGATATACTGGGGTCTGGTGACACTAACCCATCTATCTGCAGGGCTGGGGTGATATGCTGGTTCTGGTGACAGTAACCTATCTATCTGCAAGGCTGGGGTGATATGCTGGTTCTGGTGACAGTAACCTATCTATCTGCAGGGCTGGGGTGATAAGCTGGTTCTGGTGACACTAACCTATCTATCTGCAGGGCTGGGGTGATATGCTGGTTTTGGTGACACTAACCTATCTATCTGCAGGGCTGAGGTGATATGCTGGTTCTGGTGACACTAACCTATCTATCTGCAGGGCTGGGGTGATATGCTGGTTCTGGTGACAGTAACCTATCTATCTGCAGGGCTGGGGTGATATGCTGGTTCTGGTGACACTAACCTATCTATCTGCAGGGCTGGGGTGATATGCTGGTTCTGGTGACAGTAACCTATCTATCTGCAGGGCTGGGGTGATATGCTGGTTCTGGTGACACTAACCTATCTATCTGCAGGGCTGCGGTGATATGCTGGTTCTAGTGACACTAACCTGTCTATCTGCAGGGCTGGGGGTGATATGTTGGTTCTGGTGACAGTAACCTATCTATCTGCAGGGCTGGGGTGATAAGCTGGTTCTGGTGACACTAACCTATCTATCTGCAGGGCTGAGGTGATATGCTGGTTCTGGTGACACTAACCTATCTGCAGGGCTGGGGTGATATGCTGGTTCTGGTGACACTAACCTATCTATCTGCAGGGCTGGGGTGATATGCTGGTTCTGGTGACACTAACCTATCTATCTGCAGGGCTGGGGTGATATGCTGGTTCTGGTGATACTAACCTATCTATCTGCAGGGCTGGGGTGATATGCTGGTTCTGGTGATAGTAACCTATCTATCTGCAGGGCTGGGGTGATATGCTGGTTCTGGTGACAGTAACCTATCTATCTGCAGGGCTGGGGTGATATGCTGGTTCTGGTGACACTAACCTATCTATCTGCAGGTTGGGGTGATATGCTGGGTCTGGTGACAGTAACCTATCTATCTGCAGGGCTGGGGTGATATGCTGGTTCTGGTGACACTAACCTATCTATCTGCAGGGCTGGGGTGATATGCTGGTTCTGGTGATACTAACCTATCTATCTGCAGGGCTGGGGTGATATGCTGGTTCTGGTGATAGTAACCTATCTATCTGCAGGGCTGGGGTGATATGCTGGTACTGGTGACAGTAACCAATCTATCTGCAGGGCTGGGGTGACATGCTGGTTCTGGTGACAGTAACCTATCTATCTGCAGGACTGGGGTGATATACTGGTTCTGGTGACAGTAACCTATCTATCTGCAGGGCTGGGGTGATATGCTGGTTCTGGTGACAGTAACCTATCTATCTGCAGGACTGGGGTGATATACTGGTTCTGGTGACAGTAACCTATCTATCTGCAGGGCTGGGGTGATATACTGGTTCTGGTGACAGTAACCTATCTATCTGCAGGGCTGGGGTGATATGCTGCTTCTGGTGACACTAACCTATCTATCTGCAGGGCTGGAGTGATATGCTGGTACTGGTGACAGTAACCTATCTATCTGCAGGGCTGGGGTGATATGTTGGTTCTGGTGACACTAACCTATCTATCTGCAGGGCTGGGGTGATATGCTGGTTCTGGTGAAAGTAACCTATCTATCTGCAGGGCTGGGGTGATATGCTGGTACTGGTGACAGTAACCTATCTATCTGCAGGGCTGGGGTGATATACTGGGGTCTGGTGACACTAACCCATCTATCTGCAGGGCTGGGGTGATATGCTGGTTCTGGTGACAGTAACCTATCTATCTGCAGGGCTGGGGTGATATGCTGGTTCTGGTGACAGTAACCTATCTATCTGCAGGGCTGGGGTGATAAGCTGGTTCTGGTGACACTAACCTATCTATCTGCAGGGCTGGGGTGATATGCTGGTTTTGGTGACACTAACCTATCTATCTGCAGGGCTGAGGTGATATGCTGGTTCTGGTGACACTAACCTATCTATCTGCAGGGCTGGGGTGATATGCTGGTTCTGGTGACAGTAACCTATCTATCTGCAGGGCTGGGGTGATATGCTGGTTCTGGTGACACTAACCTATCTATCTGCAGGGCTGGGGTGATATGCTGGTTCTGGTGACAGTAACCTATCTATCTGCAGGGCTGGGGTGATATGCTGGTTCTGTTGACACTAACCTATCTATCTGCAGGGCTGCGGTGATATGCTGGTTCTAGTGACACTAACCTGTCTATCTGCAGGGCTGGGGGTGATATGTTGGTTCTGGTGACAGTAACCTATCTATCTGCAGGGCTGGGGTGATAAGCTGGTTCTGGTGACACTAACCTATCTATCTGCAGGGCTGAGGTGATATGCTGGTTCTGGTGACACTAACCTATCTGCAGGGCTGGGGTGATATGCTGGTTCTGGTGACACTAACCTATCTATCTGCAGGGCTGGGGTGATATGCTGGTTCTGGTGATAGTAACCTATCTATCTGCAGGGCTGGGGTGATATGCTGGTTCTGGTGACACTAACCTATCTATCTGCAGGGCTGGGGTGATATGCTGGTTCTGGTGACACTAACCTATCTATCTGCAGGGCTGGGGTGATATGCTGGTTCTGGTGATACTAACCTATCTATCTGCAGGGCTGGGGTGATATGCTGGTTCTGGTGATAGTAACCTATCTATCTGCAGGGCTGGGGTGATATGCTGGTTCTGGTGACAGTAACCTATCTATCTGCAGGGCTGGGGTGATATGCTCGTTCTGGTGACACTAACCTATCTATCTGCAGGTTGG
Organism: Leptodactylus fuscus; assembly: GCF_031893055.1. Taxonomy (NCBI): domain Eukaryota; kingdom Metazoa; phylum Chordata; class Amphibia; order Anura; family Leptodactylidae; genus Leptodactylus; species Leptodactylus fuscus. The sequence goes on along the minus strand of NC_134267.1, from coordinate 13,178,239 downwards.
GGTGATATGCTGGGTCTGGTGACAGTAACCTATCTATCTGCAGGGCTGGGGTGATATGCTGGGTCTGGTGACAGTAACCTATCTATCTGCAGGGCTGGGGTGATATGCTGGTTCTGGTGATACTAACCTATCTATCTGCAGGGCTGGGGTGATATGCTGGTTCTGGTGATACTAACCTATCTATCTGCAGGGTTGGGGTGATATGCTAGTTCTACTTTTTAATTGAATTATGTAGAGTTTTCTTTCATTGTGATCATCTATTCCACTAATATAACCAGTTTAGCGCCCACTGTTATAATAGGAATTGCTCAGGTTTTTATTATAAAAGTTACATCCACACCTTAGATGAACCTTCCTGATAAATGCACAACTTGGCAGCCACATTTCGTACAGAAGGCGAGTACTGTTCCAGCGTGGACCATGACGGCTCACTTGATAAATGTATAGGTTTCATGTTGTTTCCTGAAATACCAGGTAAAGGCCTACATATTCCAGATCTAACCAACATATAAAAGACATATTCCAGAAGTCCAACCTAACGATTCTTCCCAGGGGCGCCACAAATCAAATAAAAAGGGGCCAATTTTTGGTATAAAATGCAGAAGTATGACTGTGTAATTGCCTGCATGATTTATTATGGAGGAACAGTCGGCGCAGCAAATCATCTTACACCGTAACAGGGTGAACTGTTTAGTGTTGGTCGGGACAATTACTCTTTATTAAGTGCAATAATAAGACGGAATAGTTTGATTATATATCTTAAGCCGGAGTCGCACTTTCTAAATTTAAGTTTAAACAAAGCTCAACGTGTTTATTAAGATTATAATGTATCGCTATTAGCCGGGGTCTTAGCAGCTTAGACGAGTCCTGTCTTGGTGGGGGATTGGCCTCTATTTCTATTTACGTACAAGTTTTCTTTAAGTCGTCTTAGGGCTCGTTCACACAGAACGCGGAATCCGCGTCAAAATCCGGTGCCAAAAACGGCTCCCATTGACTTCAAAGTAGCTAGTAGTGGGAAAAAGAAGCGACATGCCCCTTCTCCCGTGGATTGCGCGGCTGACTCAGCTGTGGCGTCCAAGGCGCGTGACTCCCTCCCGATTAGGCCCATTCATTTGGGCCTAATCCAGAGCACTGCATTGGTATTCCGTGGTATGTTCACACGCGGAATCCATTTTCCACCACATGAACATACCCTAAGGGTTCTTTTACCTCTACGTACAATGTAGTCATATTTCTGGGGCAGTAGAATTTTATTTTTTGTACTTATTACATTCATTCAATCTTTACGATGCTTTGTGATATCTAGAGATTAGTGAACCGGTTCAAATAGAACTGGATTCAACCTAAAATTTCAAAACGTGGTTCAACCTAAAGCCAAAATTTTGGGGGTTCATCAACCATGAACGACTATTATACACTGGGGACCCTTCAGAGGAATCTTAGAGTAGGTGATCATGGTGAGTATGGTATGTTGCCTCCAGACATCTAGTGGTCCCTTGGCATCCATTTCCAGCCTCTTCCATCCTCCTGGCTGATGTCATATGTTTCACGGAACCGTTGAAGCCTGTAATTGGGTCTCAAGAGTCACATGGGGTGTGCAATGTCATCTGGGAGGCAGGAAGGGACCAGTGGAGGACTCCAAGGCATTGTTGGTTGCCTCCCAATAGACACAAGCTAAGTATAAGGGTTTGTGTGTTGCTGCACCTTCCCTTCACCTCCAATTATCATCCATTGGGGTCCGAATAGACCCCCGAGTATAGATATATTATATTCAGATTGTGCCGAACAAGTTAGACCCAAAACAAACCAGACGGGTGAACCAATGAATATTCATTGAAATGAATCCCGTGAGGTTCACCCCATTTTAAAGATAACCTACTGAGTTTACTATATCAAAGGAAGAACTACTATATAGAGAGTTGTCCAACTATGAACTGTGCCCCCTTATAAATATATCTCTGAACTGGAATGTAGGTTTCTGCAACATTTGCAAATTTCATTCAAATGAATGGATAATAAATTTTTGCCAAAATTTCTGCAAAAATCTGTGAAAAAAATAAAACCATCTAATACTCACCTTCCCTCACCTTTTTTGGGTCTCCCCGTTCTTCTGGTGACGTCCTATGTCCAGGGTCACTTGGGAATCAGCAGTCACATTGGAACGCTGAGAGTCATGATATCATATATGTGAAATAATATTTGATGGGCCAGCTGTGCACCCAAATTCTGTCGAAATTGGCAACAACTTTATGTCGACTTCAAGAACTGCCTAGTTTAATTAATATTTGCAGTGCATTTGACACAAGCCCATGCCAGTCTTCATAAATCTGCCCCACAGTATACAAATCCTATATATTTCTCGCTTCATGCCTCGATATTGAACACGTAAACTGCTTCTCTGGTTAAAGACCCACCGGGAATATAAACCTGTTTTTTAGAATTTTTATGTAACAATATTTTATTTTGTTTCTAGCAGAAGAGATAGTCCGGATCTGTTTTCCATCACGAGTCATAAAACTGCCGAGCCCGGACAGGGACGTATCCGACTGATAATATTTAAATAGAACTTCAATATATTGCGCGGATATAAACTTCAGTGTAGCAACGCTGATCATTGTTGGTATTTTTACGGTCTTGTAAGATATTTATCAAACTGTGTCCTGGGATAAAGTTTCTTGTAGAATGTTTTCAGCTCTTTTTATTTACTGTTGATAGGTTTATGGTTGTACATGCTATTAGTGACTAAGGTGAACCCGGAGAATTTATGAAGGCCAAAGTAGGAGCATTGGTTAAGCCGTAGCTCATGTTGTCTATGGTAAGAACTGTGGTGATCGCTATATATTAGCAGCGTAAGGCAGCAGATCAGCGATAAACCAAACCTCCGATGGGGTGATTTGGACACAATTTACCTTCAGTAGTTTTAAGACTTTTCCCATGAATGGAACCGTATTTAAATTAGTAGACAAGTAAAAGTTAAAATTTAAAATATTTTTTTAAAAATTAAATAATGCAAATAATAAAATCATAAAGAAATATAAAAATATATAAAAGTTAAAATATCTAAAAATTTTTTTGCATAGTTTTAAAGATGTTTGCCAATCATCTTACTGGTGCCATCTTTGGTTTTGATTGGTTGCCAATGGATATGACCATGAATGCAGGAACTATCTATAATCCAGGCATGATGTCCTTATTGTGGTCGGGTTATCTTCTCATACATGATGTAGTGTCCTCCTGATAACCAGCCATGATGTCCTTATTGTGGTCAGGTTATCCTCTCATACATGTAGTGTCCTCCTTATAACCAGCCATGATGTCCTTATTGTGGTCGGATTATCTTCCCATACATGTAGTGTCCTCCTGATAACCAGCCATGATGTCCTTATTGTGGTCAGGTTATCTTCTCGTACATGTAGTGTCCTCCTGATAACCAGCCATGATGTCCTTATTGTGGTCGGGTTATCTTCTCATACATGTAGTGTCCTGATAACCAGCCATGATGTCCTTATTGTGGTCAGGTTATCTTCTCATACATGTAATGTCCGTGCCTGATCACCTGTCCTCAAAAATGAAATCATGGCTAAGTTTCTGATCAGTCCCAGACCATAGAAAGTTCCTGCATTAGAAATAGTGGGCACCACTGGTGAGCCAGGCTGGTCCAGCCTAATTTTTTTATTTTATTAGGCCCTACTACTTAGTTGTCTTCTTTTGCCGGAAGTCTTCGCCAGCTGTGACATCCTGTGTCCCTCTTGACCTGAGGAGAGGTCCTTCACTGAGGCCGCTTATGGTCAGGGACATCCAGCCAACGAAAACAACAAACATCGAAGCTGTAGGACCAGATAGCACTGGGAGACATCGGAGCTCCGGGGACAGGTGAGTATGTTTTTTTTTTTTTTTTTTTTCACCTCCCCCTTTGCATGCACATGATTGAGGGAACACTTACCCATCAGCTATCCAATATCTTCGCTCAGTTTTATCTAATAAATAGACACCATTTTGATGCCTGTAAATATCACTGGAGACCAGGAGTGCGATATGAGACGTTTTTGTAGTTATCCTATGTATTGATGGACTCTATGTTCATAGTAATACCAAAAGTTTAGAATTTTTCTCTTTTACTGATTTTATCTTTCCACATGTAATGAACCATTTATAAGAACACCTTTTTTTGGTTCAGGGGAAAATACCTAAAATGAATATTCAACCTCTGGCCCTGTCAAGCCAGACATAAAATATGAGGCAGCAGATGTTCGAGGTTCTCTCCCTACTTAAGAGACGCCTGGCTCTAATGATATGTGAAACATTTTTTTCCCCTTTCACTTTTCCTCCTTTCACTGCTCGTACGTTTACTGACAGCTGAAAGTATTCAAATAATGATGTGTGCCAGTATATACAGCGCCGAATGTGCGCCGCTCATGAGTGATTCTAGAATACAAAGGTATCCGGCAATAGCGTGAGCGAAGAAGTCATGAATGCCGGCTCTATAGCAGCACGAAAGTGGGCCAAACATATTGTCAAAAAATCTAATCGGATACATTAATATTCTTTGAAAAAAATCTATTTCTTCATAGAAATATTATTTATTATCATTTTCACTATATTATATTATTATTAATTATTATTATTATTATTATTATCTTTATCATTATTATTGATGTTATTATTATTGTTCTTATTATTATCATTTTTATTATCAGTAGATTATTATTATTATCATTATTATTATTATTATTATTATTGTTGTTATTATTACTATTATTAGTAGTATTATCATTATTATTATTATTATTGTTGTTATTATTACTATTATTATTAGTAGTATTATCCTTATTATTATTATTATCTTTATTATTATTAGTAGTATTATTATATTTATTATATTATTATTATTATTATTATTATTATTAGTAGTAGTAGTATTACTATTATTATCCTTATTATTACTATTATATGCTATATATCTTTGTGTATTTATAATTTTTGTACCTATCAAGTCCCTTTACGACAACGTATTTTTTTTGTTTTCTCATCTCTACATTTCATTAAATTTTTTGGAGCGATGAGTTATATTTTTGAATGTTTATTTTTGGGCACATACCCTTATATAACCCTACTAATATTATAAATGTGAAAGTTTGTGTGTTTGGATGTTTGTTCCTCAATCACACAAAAACGGCTGAACGGATTTGAATTCGGCACATAGATAGATTGTAACCTCGATTAAAACATTGGCAATTTTTTTTCCTGGTAAATGACATGTTATGAATTTATGTTCACATACTATATTACACTGCTCTTGCAGCCGCTTATCTCAGGTCCCAGGGTTGTTATCTCACTATGTAAACACACGCTAACCCTCAGTGGATTAGGTACATACATTTGCATATTATCTGTTCTGCTCCAGGCAGTGCTGACACACTAACATGGGCAAACACCTTTAATCCAAGTTGGCAGTTTGTCAATTTTAAACATGCTGGGAGAAAAAAAATCTAATTTGTCGCAAACAAAGAGAGCTATGAAGGAGCCAGAAGTCAGCAGAGTTCTCCTCAAGTGGAGCTGAGGGGGATAATCAACGCCAACAACATGCTCATTATATGGTGTCCCAGTGAGCTGCTGAGATGCGTAACAATTACAGACATGGTGTGAAGAACAACTTCAGTGCCAGGCCAACATCAAAGCTGCCGAAACACCAGAGCAGGTGGATCATCAACAACAACAACACGCTCATTACATGCCGTCCCGGTGAGCTGCTGAGATTCCGCAACAAGCCCGGGCACAGTGCAAAGAACACGTTCAGCATCAGGCCAGCTTGACGGCTGTCGAAACGCCAGAGCAGGTGGATCATCATGCTGCTGAGATGCCAGCACAATCACAGGCACGGTGCAAGGATTTTTTGCTGTGGTTCACTGAGAGAGTCCTTAGCCTACAACACCATTAGATAAAGAGTAATCATCGAGATGAGCTGATTGTTACAGGTCTAGGTCCTAGCACCCGAGCAAATAACTGATTTTCTAACTCTTCATGGTTGCCTATGTTTTCTTATTCTTGTTAATCTTTAAGAGGTTACACTGTTATAAAGAGAATTTTTAAATCATTCTATCATGACCCAATATTTCAGTTTTTATTAATATAATTATTTTTCATTACATTCCCTATGACTACATTTCAACTATGGGGTTAACCATGTCTTCAATTTCTGCAATGCACCTTTGCAATTAGTCCTACCTCTTAAAGGGAATCTGTTACAAGTACCCTATCATACCAAGATAGATGATTTAGTCACCCAGATAGATAGGTTATCCCAGATAGAAAGGTTTTCCCCTAGTGAATCGCTGCCTCCAATGCTGAGATAGGACTGTTTTTTCAATATGCAAATGAACTATTTGGAACAATGAAGGAGTTAAGAGTTACCACTTACCTCGATCTCAGCAATGGAGGCACTGAGATAAACTTATCTATCTGGGATAACCTGTCTATCTGGGATAACCTATCTATCTGGGATAACCTATCTATCTGGGATAACCTATCTATCTGGGATAACCTATCTAGCTGGCTTTATATGGTGGGTTCTAGTGAAAGACTACCTTCAATGTCCACTCCATGGTTAAAAACTTTTTTTAAAAAAAAAATATTTGCAATGAAAATAATGAGTTTCTTTTTGTGTGGGTATGGTGTAACAGAGTATTCTGGGGTGAAGTGAGCTCGTACGGGACATGTGTTCTCCATGATTCTCAGTATTGGCCTAGAGAAGGAAATAATACAGAAATAAAATAGCACGGTGTAAATTGACAGTGGCATTGCCTGACGTTTATCTATGGAATTAATCATCTACTCAGACACATTAACTTCAATTCTGTTCTTTACCTTTCATTTACGACATGGTGGGAATCCAAATCCTGGTCCTGGGCCCAGCTCTGACTATAAATATTAAGCTTCAAAGATTAAGTATCATCAACCCCTAAATTATACCTTGGCTCAGACAAGACGCTCTTATTACTACATGTGATAAAAGGTCTGGATCTATCTCAACAAACATGATGACAAAGATGTTTTACTCTATAAATATGGCAAAGAAAAAGGGCTGAAAAAGCAAATTTAGTCTCAAAATCAAAACGACAACCTACAAGAGTAAATATAAATCATAGAATGCGGGTAATGAAGACTATTTGTCATATCTCAGAGACGGTAATAACATGTTAGACACGAGTTCAAGAAAAAAAGAGAGGCGAAGACATGCTAAATACAAGATGTCTGAACTCTGGTGCCAGGATAACTCCACATGAGAATCACATACAGTAAGCTTTATGTGTATACTGTTACTATGTATCCAAGTGACAACTTAATTAAAAACATATCTGCAATATGGAACGAGACTTTTGGTTGATAAGACTGCTCGGGATTTACAGCAGTAAGAACATTCTCAATATTACTACTTGTGTATCATTAAAATGTATGTGTTCTTTCTTTAAGATATACCGTATATACTCGAATATAAGCCGAATTTTTCAGCACAGTTTTTGTGCTGAAAAAGCTCCCCTCAGCTTATACTCGAGACAAGCAAAAAAAAAAAAAAAAAAAAAAAAAAAAAAAAAATATATATATATATATATATATATATATATATATATTTTTTTTTTTTTTTTGGGGGGGGTCTATGACCAGCTGAAATAGTAATGTATAGCATCTCCCATAAAATAGTTTTTTTAAAAAAAACTTAAAAAAAAATATAATAAAAAAATAAAGTAAATAAAAGTTGTAAATCCCTCCTTTCCCTGGAATACATATAAAAGTAGAAAATTACTGTGACACACATACACATTAGGTCTCCCTGTGTCTACTGAATATAGGGGATCTGCAGTGCTCCTGTTCCGTCAGGAAGGGGTTAATAGGAGCACTGCAGATCCCCTATAGTCAGCCAGGCTGGATTCCAAGTGGGGAAAAAAAACCTCAGTCCTCAAGCTCAGGGAAGGGGCAGACAGACAACCAAAACACCCCCTCCCCTTTCCCAGCACTTACTGCACCCAAAAACTCCAACCATTAAAATTTTTGAAATTTTCCAGTAGCTGCTGCATTTCCCCCCCTCGGCTTATACTCGAGTCAATAAGTTTTCCCAGTTTTTTGTGGTAAAATTAGGGGCCTCGGCTTATATTCGGGTCGGCTTATACTCGAGTATATACGGTATATATATGTGTATATATATATATATATATATATATATATATATATATATATATATATTCTTTCAAAATATTGATTTATCCCCTCCAGGATAACATTCTGCATATTCCTCTGCCTTCACATGTCTCTAAGGGCATCGAATATCTGTCCTCTAACTCACAGCACTCAGTCTCGGTGCATTCTTTGTGCAGATTCAGTCTGCTTCCACTTGCTTCCAGCTTGTTATAGGTTTCTTTCCCCCTGTCAGCTCTTCCAAGCAGGAGGCAGAGAGAACAATCTAAAGTTTAACCACATGAGGACCGCCGTACGTAAATTTACGGCCTCATGTGCTGGTACCTAAAGACCGGACTATTGCCGAAATACGTCCGGCCTTTAGGTACCTTTCTGGCGGGGGGAGGGGTGCGGGGGGGACAGGGGTTAGGTGTTACTAACACCTAACCCCTTCCTCCATAACGTCCAGTCGGAACTGAGTCCGACTGGACGTGTTAACCCTTTCGATCGCGCCGTCAAACATCACGGCGCGATCGAAAGGGATCCGCCGACAATTGAAAGTGATCGGCACCCCCCGCGGCGAGATCGAGGGGTGCCGATGTCAGTAGAAGGTAGTCTGGGGTCTGGCCAGTGACCCCAGACTACCGGAGCCCCCACATACCTGGTGATCCTGCCAGGCGGTGGAGGAAGTGAGCGATGTGTCTCACTTCCTCTGCAGCTTACAGGACACGAGCAGGCTCATGTCCTGCTCGTGTCCTGTCTGCTACTGTGCTGAATCAGCTGATGCTTTCATCAAAGCATCAACTGATTCAAGTGTCCTAAAGGGACACATGAAAAAGTAAAAAAAAAGTTAAAAAAAAAAAAATAAAGTGTATGAAAAAAGTAATAAAGTTCTAAAGTCCAAAAATCCCTTTTTTCTATACAAAATGAATTATGTAAAAAAAAAGCACTAAAAATTAAAAAAAGCAATGCATATTTGGTATCGCCGCGTCCGTAACAACCTGTACAATAAAACTGAAATAATATTTAATGTACACGGTGAACGTCGGGGAAAAAAAACGGAAAAAACTCGCCGGAAGTAATGATTTTTTGCCATCTCATCCTACAAAATATGCTATAAAAAGTGATCAAAAAGTCATATTCACCCCACAACAATGCCAATAAAAAGCGCACATTTTCCCGCAAAAAATAAGCCCTCAACCAACACTGTCAACCGAAAAATAAAAATGTTACGCCTCTCAAAAGATGGCGATGCAAAAAACATTGATTTATGTCCCCATATGTGTTTTTGTTCTGCAGACTTAGTATCGCATAAAAAAATAGCATAAATGAGGTATCGCCGTAACCGTACCGACCCGCAGAATAAAGGACACATGTTACTTATACTGTACGCTGCATGGCGAAAAATTTAAAATGTAAAACTCAATGCAGGATTGATTTTTTTTTTTTTTTAATCCAGCAAGAAAGAGTTAATAAAATGTAATCAGTAAGTTGTAGGCACCCAAAAATGGTGTCATTACAAAATGCATCTCATCCCGCAAACAACAAACCCTTATATGGCCATGTCACCAGAAAAATAAAGAAAATATAGCATCTAGCAATGTGAAGGCAAAACCCCCCCAAAATCGCCAAATTATTAGAACACAACTGGCTGCGGCAGGTAGGGAATATATAAGCTGTGCGAGCGAATATCAGGGGACACCCCAGATTTACAGCTTATGAGCGAAAAAACACCAGAAGTGACCCCCAGAGTGACTCCCCCAATCATAGGAGCTCCTGGGACATAGTAGGGAATTTGGTGTCTGCAATGTTCTCCGCACTGCTTATATGTTCCCTCTTCGCCATCCGCTGTGCAGTCACGTCCAGGATACTAATACTCACTACACCCCCTGATACATTCTTTGAGGGGTGCAGTTTTCAAAATGGGGTCACTCCTTTGGGGAATCCGCTTTTCTGGTACCTTACAAGCTCTACAAACATGACATGGCGTTCAAATACCAAACATCCAAATCTGTGCTCCAAAAGCCGCATAGCGCTCCTTCGCTTCTGCGCCCTGCTGTGCGCCCAAACTGCAGTTTATGCCACATGTATGACACATGTATGACACTGGTGTACCCGTTATATCGGACGTAATGTCATATGTGATATAAACTGATATTAGGGCACAGCCAGACACAGAAGAGAAGAAGGGTTATTGGGTTTTTGGAGCACAGACGGTTTGGTTTTTGGATGCCATGACGCTTTTGCAGAGCTGAAACGCCAGTAACGTCCCTGATATGAGACGTTATTTTGGAAACTACACCCCTGAAGGATTTATCCAGGGGTACAGAGAGCATTTTTAACCCCCAAGTGTTGCTATAACTTATTATCCATAAATAAATACGAAGCTGATTGTGAAAGGTGAAAATGACAATTTTTCCAGGAATCCGTCATTTCAGTGCGTAATATATTGTGCCCGACTTGTATCAGAGATGAACGCTCTAAAAGCTGTTGTGCCCGGGATACCCGCTTACCAGTTTTTGGAGTGTCTCTGCTGACATAAGTTGGGCACAACATATCGGGTACTGAAATGGCGAATCTCTGGAAAATTTTCATTTTTAACTTCTCATTATCAGCTGTGATTTCATTTCTGGAAACTAAATAAATGCAACACTCAGGGGTTAAAAATGCTCGCTACACCACTTGATAAATCCCATGAGTGGGCTAGTGTCCAAAATGGGGTGACATGTCTGCGGATTCCACTTTATTGGCAATTCAGGGGCTTTGCAAAAGTGGCATGACTTCCAAAAACCAAACTGTGCTCCAAAAACCAAAATAGCGCTCCTTCACTTCTGTGCCCGGCTGTGCCCAAACAGCCATTTATACCCACATATGGCATTAAGTACGTTATCCGGGGTACACCAGTGTCATACATGTGGGCATACACTGCTATTTGGGTACCCAGCAGGACGCAGATGTGAAGGAGCGATATGTGCTTTTGGAGTGCAGATTTAGATTCTTTGTTTTTGGACACCACGTCACATTTGCAGAGGCCCTAAAATTGTCCCTACAAAATGGGGTCACTTCTTGGTGAATTCCAGTTTACGGTCACCTGTGTAGTTTCTAAAATGGGGTCACAATGGGGGGTTTCCATTGTATTGATACTTTAGGGGCTCAGCTAATGCGACATGGCACCTGAGAACTATTCCAGCCACATCTGCTTTCTAAAAGCCAAATAGCGCTCTTTCCATTCTGAGCCCCACTATGTACCCATACAGCAGATTATGGCCACATATTGGGTATTTCCGTGTTAAGAAGAAATTGTGTAACAAACTCTGGGGGGCTTTTAATTCTTCAGCTACTTGCAAAATTAAAAATATGGCGCTAAATGGATAATTAATTGGAAAAAAAAGTAATTTTTCATTTTTACGTCCCATTGTTAATAAAATCTGTGAATCAGCTGTGAGGCCAAAATGCTCACCAAACCCCTAGATAAATTCTATGAGGGGTGTAGTTTCCAAAATGGGGTCACTTTTAGGGGGTTTCCACTGTATTGGTACTTTAGGGGCTCTGAAAAATGCGACATGGCACCTGAAAAATATTCCAGCAAAATCTGCCCTTCAAAAGCCGAACAGCGCTCTTTCCATTCTGAGCCCCGCCATGTTCCCATACAGTAGATTATGGCCACATATGGGGCATTTCTGTGTTCAGGAGAAATTGTATAACGAACTTTAGGGAGCTTTTTCTCCTTTATCCTCTTGTGAAAATGAAAAATTTGGGGCTAAATTGACAGTTTGTTGGAAAAAAAGTAAATTTTCATTTCCATGTCCCAATGTTAATAAAATCTGTGAAACAGCTGTAGGGTCAAAATGCTCACTCTACCCTTTGATATGTTCTGTGGGGGGTGTAGTTTCCAAAATGGGGTCACTTTTAGGGGGTTTCCACTGTATTGGTTCTCTAGGGGCTCTGCTAATGCAACATGGCACCTAAAATTATTCCAGCAAAATCTGCCATCCAAAAGCAAAATAGCGCTCCTTCCATTCCAAGCCCCTCCATGTTCCCATACAGCAGAATATGGCCACATATGGGGTATTGCCGTGTTCAGGATAAATTGTTTAACAAACTTTGGGGGGCTTTTACTCCTTTAACCCCTTGTGAAAATGAAAACTTTGGGGATAAAGTGACATTTTAGTAATTTTTCTTGTACACATTCCAATGTTAGTAAAATCTGTGAAACAACTGTAGGGTCTAAATACTCACTATACCCCTTGATGAATTCTGTGAGGGGTGTAGATTCTAAAATGGGGTCACTTTTGGGGGGTTTCCATTGTTTTGGTACGCTAAGGGCTCTGCAAATGCGACATGGTGCCTGAAAATTATTCCAGCAAAATATGCTGTTCAAACACCCAGTGTCGCTCCTTCCCTTTCGTGCACTGCCGTGTGCCCAAAAATCAGTTTACACCCACATGTGGGGTATTTCTGTGCACGGGAGAAATTGCATAACAAAATGTGAGATGCATTTTCTCCTTTAACCCTTTGTGAATGTGTTAATTTTAGGTCTAAATGAATGTATTAGTGAAAAAAAATGAAATGTCTAAATTTGACCTCCATATTATTTTTATTCTTATGAAATGCTTAAAGGGTTAACAAACATCCCAAATGCTGTTTTGAATAATTTGAGGGGTGTAGTTTTGAAAATGGGGTGATTTATGAGGGTTTCTATTATATAGGCCTTTATAATTCCTTTCAGAACTGAAGTGTTCCCTAAAAAATTAGTTTGAGGAATTTTCTTGTAAATCTGGAAAATCGCTGTTACACTTGTAAGCCTTGTAACGTCCAAAATAAATTAAAAGACAATCAAAAGATGATGCAGATATAAAGCAGAGATATGGTAGATAATATTTATTCATGTATTTGGATGGTATGACTATCTGCCTGAAAAGCAGAGAATTTCACATTTTGAAAATTGCAATTTTTTCCAAATTTCCATCAAATTTGCTAGTTTTTTTATAAATAAATACAAAAATATTGATTAGTGTTTACCACTAACATGAAGTATAATGTGTTACGAAAAAACAATCTCAAAATCACTTGTGTAAGTTAAAGCGTCTCAAAGTTATTGCCATTTAAAGTGACACATGTCAGTTTTGAAAAAAGAGGCCCGGTCCTTAATGTACTTCTGGGCCTGGTCCTTAACCGGTTAATTTCACTTGATTCATCGGACATTCTACACACAACATACATAGATAATATAGACAGTTATAAGTCAGGGGGCTTTATGGTATTTTCAGCAGTCCTATAGACAATAGAACAAGTAAAGCAAAGCGTAGTTGGGAAAAGGGGTTCTGAAACGAACCAGGATTTCATGGGTGACCAGACAATCTTGTAGTTCAAAGGAAATCAATTACACAGAGAGACTGGCAAAACGCCTACACATGCCGGGAATCTCTGGACTGGTGGTCAGACTGGGGATCACATGGCACAGTTACCCATATAGAAAAGGCTCAAAATGTAAGGAAGCAACTGAGCTGGGATGAAGCAAATGATACTGCTAGAATACTGCTGGTGAGCTTATAGTTGCAATCTAAATGTTATCTGCCCAGGTTAGGCTTTCATAGTGACAACTTAAAGGGGCTGTCCAGTTTGTACCATTGATGGCCTCTCCAATATTAGATCTTCAGGGGACTGCGCTACGTATTATTTACACCGTTCTGTATTGAGGCTTCTTGGCTGTCAAAATAACCATATGGTACCACAACAACATATGGTTATGGTATGATTGTTAGGGTTGATATGGTTGTTTTGACAGCCAACCAGATTCAATGCAAGTCTATGGGACCCATAGATTGTCATCTGTTTCATATCTGTTAAAAATGGATCAGTGGGTTAGATAAAAAAAAATAAACCAATGACACTCGGCCATCAAAAATGGAAAACCAGAACGAGAGCGGATGTAAAACTGATGCCGTCTGTCGTATACAAGTAGCCTAAGGAAACAATTGTTGACTCTTCACTATTCCAACACACATCAATGACTATTCGTTCTGTATGTGTTACGCAGTGCATACATTTAGGAATATTGTTTCCTCTACTAATAATTATTTGTAGGATTATTTCAGTCCTTTCAGTTTCTACAGTTTTTGGGACACCAGAATTCTATTCCCCGTAACACTGTAAGATAAGGAGCATGTTGTCACCCCTGCTGAATGTTACAACAAAAGTTCTGGCAACACAAAAGTCAGAATTCTGCAGATAAGATTTCAGTTGGATTCGTGCAATTTATTTTTGTGATATATTTATCAGCACTACATAATAATTGATTTTCTTGGCGACGTTCCCACCATTACAGCAGACAACGCTTTCTAGTTTTTTTTTCCAGCCATACAATATGAATTTAATAAGTTTCCTCTTAATACAACCATTAATAAACCTTTCATAGAAGAGCAAACTAATATTATGAGAGCACTTTCCCAATTTGCATTCAGTTTAAAGATATTTTTCCTATTTATGATATAATTTTGGGGCACACGTACTAAGCTATGGGACCTGGTATTGACATGCCGCAGGTCTGGCATTGTATTTTCATGATATGGGAGTGTCAGTGGCATAACTAGCAAAGGCAGGGCCCCATACCGAACCCAACCGACTGACATCACTCCCCGCACGATTATACCCCATAGTGGCCCCTGCACACACAGTATTATGCCCCATAGTGGCCCCTGCACACAGTATTATACCCCATAGTGGCCCCTGCACAAAGTATTATGCCCCATAGTGGCCCCTGCACACAGTATTATGCCTCATAGTGGCTCCTGCACACAGTATTATGTCCCATAGTGGCCCCTGCACAAAGTATTATGCCCCATAGTGGCCCCTGCACACAGTATTATACCCCATAGTGGCCCCTGCACAAAGTATTATGCCCCATAGTGGCCCCTGCACACAGTATTATACCCCATAGTGGCCCCTGCACACAGTATTATGCCCCATAGTGGCCCCTGCACACAGTATTATGCCTCATAGTGGCCCCTGCACACAGTATTATGTCCCATAGTGGCCCCTGCACACAGTATTATGCCCCATAGTGGCCCCTGCACACAGTATTATGCCTCATAATGGCCCCTGTACATACAGTATGATGCCCCATAGTAGCCCCTGCACACACAGTATTACGACCCATAGTGGCCCCTGCCCACATAGTATTATGCCCCGTAATGGCCCATGCACACACAGTATTATGACCCATAGTGGCCCCTGCACACACAGTATTATGACCCATAGTGGCCCCTGCACACACAGTATTATGACCCATAGTGGCCCCTGCACACACAGTATTATGACCCATAGTGGCCCCTGCACACACAGTATTATGACCCATAGTGGACACCATGAACAATTATTATACTCTGGGCTCAACTGGTGTTGAGTGGCCAGCAGACACCAAGAAGTAGAGTGACAACAAGTGACGTCCCATGCCTAGAAGATCCGGACAGGAAGACAGGTAAGTATGATGGGGTGGGTTAGTTTTGGTAACGTTCCTTTTCTGGAAATGGGACATCATTGAAAAATCAGAAACTCCAAAAGAAATGGAGTAAAAATAAGAGAAGTTAGGCAGCAGATCAGCCCCACTTTATAAATGTTCAACAAAATTTTGGTCAAAAATTTTAATTTAATAAACAATGAAAATAATTAATACCCTACATTGATCGGTACAGGAAAATGTAAGTCATTTTTGCCCATTGTAAGTTTTATGGAGACAAGTTCTGTAATATAAGGAAGAATAAAAATCACCGGCCACCAAATATAAATGTAAACAAGATCATTTCCTCCAATTTTATCATTTCAGTCGGATCTTAGATTGTGGTTTTTATGTTATTTTTGGAAAATCAGATAAAAAAAGGTCGAGCAAGTCGAGCACATTCTGTAAATGGTACATTCCAACAAAACAAAATGTCACGAGCTCTCGAGATGAAAGTGAGTCTAGAACCGAGTTACGTTCCCACACTACACAAGTATCGTTCATGGACGTTAATCATTTACAGTATACGGAGCGATATCTTTTAATGGATTCAAATTTACTGCAGTAACGTGTAATTGTGCAAAGAGCCGTGAGAAAGGCTGTATATAGGAACACATGACTGTGTATTAGATGTATCCTTTGTAGTTTACATCGTATGTATCATTCAAGAGTCCTTGTGTTGTCTTTAGCATGCAAAATTTTTTGACCAAAAACTAGCAAATTTAGCAAATGTATTCAACATTTTCAAATTAAATTAAATTTATCCCAGTAGTTCATGGTGTATAATAAATCATGGACGCTCCAAACTTCCAAAATGTGCATAGGGGTGTGGTCAGTGTTTCCTCTGGAGGCAGAACTAAAGGCTCATCGACCCTGATACAAATGCTCCACTTGGGACCCCTTGACAATAATTCATTGCAACCAGACATCCATCCGTAAATTTTAGCAGCTATCATAATTCACTTTCCTTTTTTATTTGGTCATCACGCTTCCCATCTTTCCAAGGCTCTGTAAATGCCCCATTTTGTGCCACAGCCTTCACCATAGAATTCCTCCTTGACTATATGTTGCTGGGTTCTATTTTTGCTACTCAAGTGTTACTTTCACCTTTCTGTGTATCATAAATCTTCTGTACCTGTCTCATTGCAGTGCATCATATGGCAGGGGCAGCGCCGCACCTCTCATGAGGCGACCTGAAGCGACCGCTTCAGGCGGCGCTATGCCGGGGCCCCAGGGAAGGCGGTATTTTTACTGCTCTCTGCCTGCTAACGCCGCCCCCTCCTTCCCACACGCTGGGTGACATGGCCACGTAATCAGGCCCGCACCCGACGTGTGCCTGCGTCCTACGCGCGCGGGGGGGCGCTCTGAATACCGAACAGAGGACCGGACCAAGAAGAACAGAGAGCTGCAGGTAAGCGGACACTGGTGGGGGGGAGGGGGTTGATTACTACACAGTGTGGGGTCCAAAAATTGAAACAATTTTTTGGACTACATGCTGTGTAGTCAGGGGTAAACCTAGCCTTTTTGTCGTGGGGGGGCGGGGATTGGGGAGGGTGGCGGGTGGTGGTGGGATTTGGGAGGGTGGCGGGTGGGGGTTGGGATTTGGGGGGAGCGGCTTTCTCTTGTCCGCCTCAGGTGGCAAAAAGGCTAGGTTCACCCCTGGGCAGGGGTCATAAATCTTCTGTACCTGTCTCATTGCAGTGCACCAGAGGGCAAGGGTCATAAATCTTCTGTACCTGTGTCATTGCAGTGCACCATATGGCAGGGGTCACAAGTCTTCTGTACCTGTCATTGCAGTGCACCAGAGGGCAAGGGTCATAAATCTTCTGTACCTGTCTCATTGCAGTGCACCATATGGCAGGGGTCATAAGTCTTCTGTACCTGTCATTGCAGTGCACCATATGGCAGGGGTCATAAATCTTCTGTACCTGTCTCATTGCAGTGCACCATATGGCAGGGGTCATAAGTCTTCTGTACCTGTCATTGCAGTGCACCATATGGCAGGGGTCATAAATCTTCTGTACCTGTCTCATTGCAGTGCACCAGAGGGCAAGGGTCATAAATCTTCTGTACCTGTCTCATTGCAGTGCACCAGAGGGCAAGGGTCATAAATCTTCTGTATCTGTCTCATTGCAGTGCACCATATGGCAGGGGTCATAAATCTTCTGTAAATGTCTCATTGCAGTGCACCAGAGGACAAGGGTCATAAATAGAGATGAGTGAGTATTATTTGAAACGGTAGTATGGGAATGAATGGACGCAACCGACACGCAGCCGGGGCCGGCGTCCTACCGCTTAACCCCTTGCATGCCGGCCACTCCCATTCATTCTTATGGGAGCGTGCTATTCGAAACTACCGTTTCAAATAGTACTCGCTCATCTCTAGTCCTAAATCATCTGTACCTGTCTCATTGCAGTGCACCAGGGGGCAGGGGATCATAAATTTATGTTGCAAAGACCGACAGCTACCAAAGGAAATTAGAATGGAGATCGAAGAATTTTAATCAGGCTTAGTGTGGTGAGAGTGACCTGCAGGCCCCCCTGACCTCCGGGCCCAGTGGCAGCTGTGACCTCTTTGATCCCAATATTTACGCCAGTGTGAAGACCCTTGTTTTAGTCAAATGATTTTATTTTTATGATTTAATCTATAACTTCTATGGTATTTGCAGCATCCAAAATCAGAATCTTTACATAAAAAAATGAGATCTTTTAGTAGCCTGGACAATAAATCTGCGAAGAGGGGCTACTCGGAAACTGTGAACTCACTCAATGCCGCGACGCTGAGTTTTTAGTAATAGATCTAATATCCACTGCCAACTCACTCACCTGTTTCTGGCCTGGATGGATCAGGCTTTCATAAGGCAGCTGGCATTGAGCTGAATTTTTAGCTGAACTCTCAAGTTACTGCAAAGCCTGGATGCGGAGCGAGCCAGACACTTCGCTCGGACCTAGAGCCATTAATCGTATGCGGGAGAGAGCCGTAGCCAGGTGTAAATGGAAATTCTTTCATTAAAAGCAAACAATTTTTTCTGTGTGAAATGCATTTAAGGTTGCGCGTTGTACCACATCATATTTTTGGGAATATACACCGTATTAGCCGTATTGTGTGACTTCCTTCTCTTGCTGTTTGTTCTACCTCCTTCTTAGTTCTGCAGTAGATATATGGTCGTCCGCTTCTTGGACAGTTTTTGGCAGCACTTTTGCTACTGAACCCATGTCTCTTAGCCTATCACGTGCGATACCTTTTAACACAGTTGCGGCGTTCACGTTCCCGCATCATAAAATATCTACACAGTTACCGAGTCCATTAAATAAAAAAAAATACTCAACCTAGCTCAACTTTTTGAAAACTTTCCCCAAGTGTCTTAAGACTTAGTCTGATGGACGTCTCGTAAGGATAATATCCCCCCAGCCATTGATCCCTCCCATAAATTCATGGACTTGGTGAACCATTACGAAACTGTGCCATGAATTGTCTAAAGGTTCTCAACTAGAGTTGATTGGAATAGTATTCGAAACATAGTTTCGATTACCTCGCTCCCATAGGAATGAATGGGAGCAAGGGGTTAAGTGCCGGCCGCCTGCACCGACCGCGCGCCGGCAGCTTCCATTCATTCCTGTGGAGCGAGGTATTCGAATACTATTCACTCATCTCTACAGTCTTAACCACTTCATGACCATAACATTTTCCCCGGTGCACATTTTTGGTTCATTCATCCCTTTAACACATTTTGCCTCCCATAAAGTCATAATAGTCCTTTAGGGAGAATTTTTACATTAACATTTTTTTGGGGGAGCTAATACATTAAATCTAGTTACAGGAGGAATACAGTCAGCTTGCACTTAATGCAGAGCTGATATTGATCCTCTCGATACATCATGATTAGAGATGAGCGAGTACTGTTTGGATCAGCCGATCCGAACAGCATGCTTGCATAGAAATGAATGGACGTAGCCGGCACACGGGGGTTAAGCGGCCGGCCGCCGTCAAAGCGGAAGTACCAGGTACATCCATTCATTTCTATGGAACGTGCTGTTCGGATCGGTTGATCCGAACAGTACTCGCTCATCTCTAATCATGATGGCTCCCAGCTTTTATTGACTTGTGGAAGTGACTTGTTGCAGCGGTGACTCCTATTACGCTGAGTTCTATAGAACTGGCCATTGTGTCCCTAATATTTGTGAAGGCGACAGAATGGAGAGGGGATATTGTATACCAGGGCAATGGGACTGAATGAAATCTTGATGGTGGTGCATTATAGAGAGAAAAGTATTGGACCTACCTGAAATGATTGCAACCCCTCATTCACATCTGTGTTGATATTCTGTCCGGGGAAGTCCGCATGGGGAACTCCTGAACGGAATACAAAACGTAATTGCAAGTGCTGTGCAGTAAAAGCACACAGACCCCATAGACTATAATGGGATCCGTGTGCTTGCCGTGCACTGGCCGTAGATTGTGAACTACTTTCCTGTCCGTATGTTCTGTGCAGAGATCTAGATTATAGTCTATGGGGTCCATGTGCTTTTACTGCACAGCGCTTGCAATTGCGTTTGGTATTCCGTTCGGACGGAATACCAACGCAGATGTGAACCAACCCTAAGTGGTGTCCAATACTTTCTCCATATAATCTACCACCATCAAACATCCCTCCAATGGTGCTGCCACATCAACCGATCCCTAATAACTAGCGAAAATCATAGTTGCAAAAAGCAAAGCCCAACTTCAAGAAACATGGAGCAAGTCACGGAGCAGACAGTACATTCCTTCCAGCATCCAGTGATCCTGATCTTTAGGGATCAGCTGCTCCGTACATCTATAGCAGATAATTATATGAAAACTATATGCAAGGAAAAATTCTCTAGAATCGTCCAAGAAATATGTAAAATGACTTACTATCAGCTTGGTAAAGACTCCCCGTGGACGGAGAACACAATGAGAAAGCACATAAAAGCTATCCTTGCTCTAATTTTATTAGGAGAGAAGTGATGCTTGAGGTATCATATAAACCGGCTCTGTCTCCGATCTGTAGCGTTTCCTTGCAGAGGAGGAAAGTCGATTTTATTGGTATCCTGTATCGCTGCTGTTACTGCTCCTTTACAGGAAAAGGTGAGGGATACATCGTAGTTCATGTAACTGCAGATTTACATTGTAAGTCAAAGAAAATGACAAAAACATGAAGTGCAATGGGCTGCACCGTGTCCCAGTGGAGAGGATTGATGTCGCTTACAGGGCTGGGGTCCTGGACTTGTTTCCTTCTAAGGACAAAATTGCATGGAGTCAGTAGCTTATCCCTGTGGCCGAAATGTTCTTATTGCAATTGCTGTGTTCTAGGTTCCATCTACGTTCTATCACATTCATCAAGATCAGTGCAAAAACCTAGACATGATGTAGATGGCGGACAGGTCCCAGGTAGGGCATGAATATACCAACTAGAAGAGCAGGTCGAGGAGAGATTTGCCCATAGCAGTGTCCACTAGAGATGGGCCAACCATTCTGTATCAAGGTTTGTTATGAATTTTACCAAGAATTTGCAGTTTAGCTAAAACCGATATTTTTGGGGTTCACCACCCACAAATCCACTCTCTTTATGCCCCAGGGTATATTAGGTGTGAAAAACCGTTCCAGCATCCTCCAGCATTCTGACCTTCTTTCTGGGCCATCCACCAAGTCTTACAAGTTCCAGGTCACATCGAAGGCGTCAACATTGTCATTGACATTCTGTTCTTCTTACTGGGCCAGAAGACGTGGTGGGTTACCCAGTAAGAAGCAAGAATGACAGATCAGGGGTCTGAAGAGGCCTTCCGATTTGGACTGAGCAAAACCAATTTTAATGGTGAACATCATGATTATTTGCAAAACAAAACTTGCAAGGTTTGCCCATGACTGGCGTCCACCATTCATGAAATGAGACATGAGGTGGCACCAATCCTTATCTAGAGGAAAGAGGTCATGCAAGCAATCTCTCTGCTGATTTGGGGCGGAAACTGGGTGAACCCCTTGATAGTCTACTTATAGTCTTCTTTAGCGGATAAGGTTTCCATTTTTCAGGTCCTCAACTGGACTTGAAGAACACAATCCCGAAGGTGTGAACCTAGCGTTAGATCTACACGTCTCCACGGTTTGTACTTGATTTTGGGTCAACCGGTGACTATTTAATGTACAAGGTCCCTTCCCTGAGGACAGTTGGGTTGAGCATGCCTAATATTTTTGTCCTGACGTATAAGATGCAGGTATTTTTCCTATATTTTTGTTGTCAGGGGATATAAGAAGCCACCAAAGATACTTGGCCAATAGATATATCTTCAGTGGTTATAAGATGGTGCCAAAGGTAATTGCCCAATATTCTTGTTTTTGGAGATATAACATGATGTCTATTCTCTTACAACATACAGTGTTAGTATTCCTAGACGTACCGTACTACCCCCTATCACGGGGATGAGTGATTTTGTGTGTAAATTGCATCAAAAGATGGAGAGTATCTCACATACCGGGCGCCGATCATGTTCTCGTTGCTTTACTCTTAATAATAGTTATGACAAATGGGAATATGTGGCAAAGAATGAAAACATATTTTTGTAATCTGGTAAGAAAAGAACTTAAGTAGAGGAATTTAGTAAGAAGGAATGCTTTTACGGTAATATATACGGCTGGATCAGATGACTTTCCATCTCACGGCACAATTGCTAGGAGCCAAGTTAACATGTTACCTTGAAATGACTTAAAAGTGTTGGCCAGGTAAGGTAAATCATTGCAGTCCATTGATCTCGTCCACATTAGGTCTCTCTATATAGTCCCTGAAATAGAGTATATATTCACCTCCGGTGAACCTAGGTGTATATAACGGGAATATACGTAAAGAGAACATTCCTATTCTTATTATCAGAACTGACCCGTATTCCCATGGGAGCAATAGAATAATAAGCATTCGCATTCACTAGAAATAGAGTTTATATTTTCCGCTGCCAATATTTTGGCTATGGAGAAGCAGACTGACATGAAACAGTAAATTTTAAGTCCTTGCAGTTTTTCTGATTTATTAGGAGCAATTCATAGGGCACGAACTAATACAAAGTATGTATTATGAAGTTGCACTTTACTTGGGATTGTGCAGGATATCAGGGAATGGCAACTATAGCAAATTTTGAAATGAAAAACATTACATAGCGCCAACGTATTCTGCAGCACGTTACCAATTTCCAATCACTGCCTTAGACCTCATGCAGACAAGGCAACAATGTAGACGGACATTAATGCCGGTCTGCAATGAGACCATAAAGAGGGTTGGACTCGGCCACAAGAGTACTAGAGATTCTGACACAATAATAGGCCCCAAGGACCAAACTGTACAACTCAATTTTGTTGCCTATTGGGAACTGATCACTTTAAAGTATATACAAGTGAACAGTACAGGTAAATATAGGCAAATTTGTAATATATCTTATTAAAGAAATATGTTTCCTTCTCAGTTTACATAGAAGTCTA
The DNA here is from genome assembly GCF_031893055.1 of Leptodactylus fuscus. Taxonomy (NCBI): domain Eukaryota; kingdom Metazoa; phylum Chordata; class Amphibia; order Anura; family Leptodactylidae; genus Leptodactylus; species Leptodactylus fuscus. Next base: position 13,155,086 of record NC_134267.1, on the reverse strand, counting down.
TGGAGAGGGGAGGTAAAGGAGGAAGCGACTGAAATAGACAAATAATTAATGGCAGCTTATGAACGCTAATACATTGTAAGTCATAGAGCTGACACTGCTGTATCATCGAGATAAGACTCTACCACTGCACACAATAAGACAATAAATCAATTCACAGCTAGGGTTGAGCCGATCTTGACTTTTCAGGATCGATTTTAAAATCCGATTTCCGATCAATTTTCATTCGAACCCGATCTCAATCCCAATTCCCAATTTTTTTAAATCCTCTGGCTACTTAGTCCTCCCTGGTGTCCACTTACCTGCAGAGATGGCTGCTCCGGTGTTCTTCGCCTCGCTGCCCCCTGCCTCCCAGGTTAGGAGAGTGTGGGCGGGTTAGGAGAGTGTGGGCGGGTACTGGGAGGGGAGACGTCAAGTCTGCCCGCCCTGTCCCTGCCCATACTCTCCTAAGCCACAAGCCCCGCCTTCCTAGCTCTTTAAACACTAACCAGGGAGGCGGCGGCAGCGAGGCGAAGAAGAACACCGGGCACCGGAGCAGCCATCTCTGCAGGTAAGTAGCTACTAGAGATGTTAGTTTAGTCTCCCATTAGAATGAATGGAGGCAGCCGGCGCGCAGGGGGTTAAGGCTGTGTGCCGGCTGCTTCCATTCATTCCTATGGAACCGCAGCGGAGCCTTCACACTGAGTATATACTGAGGCCCCTGCCTTGTCAATAAAGATTCTGGAAGAATTTATGTCCAGCTGGTTTGTGCGCGCCTTACCCCACTCCTCTGCTACCCGATTGGTCTTGGACTTTGAGGGCCACCTGTACATTCATCAGTCATATGGCCTGATAGCAGATTTCCAGTTCATGCAGCTGATCCACCAAGGTCCCAGGGGGCGGACCTTCTCTGACCTTCACTTGATGACCTATCCTACCTTGCAATTGAATATTTCAGTAACCCAGTGAGCAATAGTAGAATAACTGATATGGAACAGGATTAGGACCCAAGTTCATACACATTACATGGTTCCTTCCATAGTCTCTGGAGTTCTTTGTCCGACACAGTCTGTGATGTCTTCACTGACCAGACGGTTGGTCCACCAGATGCCTCCTATAGAAATGTGAAGTACGGTTCCACAAAATTCCACTTTATGTATTTGGAATTCAGAATAATCATTCAAAAAATATTTTAGGCGATTTACACAGTGTGAGCCTAGAATCCAGGACAAGCAAAGGTTTCAGCCAAAAAATGCTTCTAAATTTCATAATGGCTGCCTGCTGAGATTAAGATGAAACTTGGCCGGGATCTGGGTGTTTGCACCGGATCGATGACCTAATGCTGGGGTGACGGTGACTGGTTCCTGGTTGAAGTTTGGCTTGAAAAGACAATTAGTCCTAAGATCTGCATTTACTGTGAATTAGGTAAAGTACAAACGGCCCAAGACCTGAGGTTGACCTGGTTTTCCTTTGCCGTCCTGTAGAAAAGTAATATATGGTATCAAGGAACCATTTCTTCTTTGTCAATAAATTACAGCAGAGAATGTTATGGATGAAAAACATGAAACAATTATGGAACCGAATGTTGTAGAGGTTTTGAGTATGTTTGGGCAGAACTTTTTAGACTAGAAATGATGATCACCTGGATATTTTGGTTTGTGTCAAAGTATAGTCACTTCCAATGGACCAAAAGGACAAAAAACTCTACCCATTACCCCAGGGTATAAAATCCAGTCTCTATCCAAGCAGCCGCCTTTACAAAGGTTCTTGGGAGCTCACTGAATTCCAGCTTGGTCAGGTCAGAAAGAAACAAATATACGCTGTCTACCAATAAGTGTTTGGACAACCATGAAAATGAAGATATCTGCGGTCATGATGTAAGTCACGCCTTCCACTGTTAAATAGGAAACAGCATTGGCATTAGTCACATGTAAGATGCCACGAAGTGCAGAGTTGTCCGATTTTGAGAAAGGGGTACCACAGAAATGGTCGATCCTTAAGGGACATAGCAAGCAAACTGAATTACCCAAAATCAACAAAGGCCTATGTGACTACGAAGTGGAAGGTGAACGGTGATTGTTGGAATGTGCCCTGAGTTGGCAGACCCCCAAAACTGGGAGATAGAGACCGACGAGTGCTGGCCAGAGAAACTGCACCCAACCAATGGCTCACATACACCAGGAGTGTCACCAGGCATCCGGGAGTATTGTGTCCATCAATCCCATCCATAAGGAAGCATCTGCTGGGGTCTACCAAGTATTGGATAGGAATAAGTAGTGTTTTTCTATTCTACCACAGGCATCCAAATACTTATTGGTAGACAGTGTATAAAATCAAGTCTCTATCCAAGCAGCCGCCTTTACAAAGATTCCCTGGCGCTCACTGGATTCCAGCCTGGTCAGTTCAGAAAGGACCAAATATAGAGTACTGACAGCGCCGCACCTCCCGTGAGGCGACCTGAAGCGACCGCTTCAGGCAGCGCTATGCCGGGCCCCCGGGCAGAGCGTCACCGTCTCGGGAGCCCTGCATGGGAAGCGAGCGGTGGATTGGGGAGGCCCTGTGGAAGCAGCACTGCTCCACTGGCCTCCCCTCACGCTCAGGCAGAGAGCAGGTCCTCTCCCTGCCTGCTCTCTGCCTGCTAACACCGCCCCGTCTGCCCCGCCCCCCTTTGCTCCGCCCTGCCCCTCACTCCACCCCACCCCCTCCGCTCCACCCCCTCCTCCCGGGGAGAGGCGGCTTTCTGTCGTCCGCCTCAGCGGCATAAAAGCTAGGTTCACCCCTGAGTACTGACCTGTATTATTGTAAAAAAAAAAGTAATATGGTTGTGATAGAAAGCTCCTATTTAGCTACAGCATCACACTAAGCCTCCGTTTCTTTTTATGTCTCTCACTCCCTCTGTGCTCGCTCATCTCCCATCTGTATAAATTTCGCTAGATGTTTGTAATCTGTCATGCGACGTGCTATCCGTCTCAAAATTAATATAGTAGAGATTTTCAGAGTGAAAGTCAGTTTAGCCAAGGGAAAGGAGCATGGAACAACCTGAAGCATTTTTCTCCTGTAAAATATATTACAACATTTCCTATAATCTCTTGTACTATTCAGTTATGCAAAGTTTGCCTTCGGTGCCTAGTTTATCTTCCCATTCACTGGAGGAACGTTTATAAACCGCGTTGCAAACAAAAGGTGACTTTAAGCTCGACGGAATAAATAGGTTACCGAAGCAAGAAGCCGGAGAAATAAAAGGAATTTTACACGTAAAAAACTGTCAATTTAATAGCGTGGAAGCTGGAAACAGATGTTGTCTATTGACATGTAACACAAGCGCTGTATCGGGTCGATCACTTTTAAGGCTTTCTCCTTGTCAAAAGCTCAGTCAAGAGAGAAGAATTAATGAACTGTTGAACGGTATTGTGTGATCTTCTGATGTGGAAAGACTCCTTTGGAAAGACGTCTTGGGCAGGAGTAAGATGACTGCAACTTCCTTGTTTGATGTGATTTCAATCAGTTAGTGTATAGGAAACAGAAAGTGGGGCTCCGACCTCTGTTATGGCAGCAAAAAGAGATGATAGGAATATCAGATGTTTGCATCATCCATGGGCGTTATGGTCAACAGAGCTGGTAAAAATAATACTTCATGGTACAGGTGCCCATTTACACCCTATTAGAGAATTATGAGTTATTGGGGTTCTCATTTGTTAGTCAGTAAAGCATCTACCACCTCTTTGCATTATACAAACTACCCATTGCTGTTAATGGTAGCAGTGTAATACTTTATTTCACCTGTGGGGGTGCTGCAGGAAAATTAAACACTTGATTTCCCTACAGAATGCGGAAAGATAAGGACCTGGGCACCATGCCATTGCAATCTGCTTATTATTGGAGGAGAATTCTGCTTTGAAACCATCTATTAGGGGTATACCTTCTAGGACTAAATGATTGGGGTATGTTGGGATCCACCTCGGTCAATTATATTCCATTATGTCTAGATGTTCCCAAAGACATTACTGTATTGGCCAATTCCACCATAATTGGTAGGATCTGCCGACTTTGATTCATAGTGTATATTCAGCCTTAGTTTCTTGATCACAAACGTGACAGCTTTGCTTCAGATTTGTGGTGCAGATTCTGTAATGAGTTGTTGTCCTGACCTGACCTTTCCTTAGTGTGATGTAATGATGATCTATGGAAGTGATGACGATATTACCGCCAGAGGAGAAGGGTATTGGGGAAAACTGTACAATTGGGTGGAGGCTCTAGGAACCTATTGAACGACTCTAGCAAGATACAAGATAACATAAGCTTAGACATTGAGGTATACAGGTTCCTCATGGAATCCTGTGTCACATTTGTCCACAGATGTTGCAGCTGGGCCTACAGATCCTGCACAGGTATGGGTTACCAAAGATGGCATCAAAACTGGTTCCATAAATGCATGAATGCTGATAAATCTGGAGACCAGGCAGGTCAAGGAGGTGGTGCAATTTGGCGGAGCCATTCCTGGGAAACCCTTGCTGTGTGTGGGTGAGCATTATCCTACTGAAATATGCCACTTGGAAGCTCTGCCATGAGAGGCAACACATATGAATACAAGGTGTCCTGGAAATGGTTGAGGCAGGGACACGGGAGTGTAATAAAGGCGAACCTGCCCATTTCGCCACCCGAGGCGAATTACAGAAAGCCGCCCCCCCCCCCCGCCGGGAGGAGGGGGCGTGGCGGAGCGGAGGGGGCGTGGCAAAGTGCAGGGGGCAGGGCTTAGCGCCGTTCACCGGCAGAGAGCAGGCACGAAGACGACTTGCTCTCTGCCTGAGCATGAGGAGAGGTTGCTGGAGCAGCGCTGCTCCAGTGGCCTCCCCATACCACCGCTCGGTGCTAAGCCAGTCCAGGACAGCTTGTCCTGGACTGGCTTAGGTAACCAAAAATGCCGCCCTCCCAAGGCCCTGGCATAGCGCCGCCTGAAGCGCTCGCTTCAGGTCGCCTCATAGGAGGTGCGGCGCTGCACCCGAGTCTGGATGGTGGACAAGGAAACCGTAGCAGCTGATCCTATCTACTAGTGTTCTTCTGGGCTGTTTGGAGCCGATTCGATGTGTGCATGTGCCCTTCCATCACTACTGCTCCCTACACCTCCCAACAGCTAGGTCAGAGCAGCCTAGATGGTGGGCAGTATATGACTATCCCGCTCCTCTCAGTCCATTAATGTGCTGCCTCTCAAACTCTGTCAATTGGGCAAAATTCCTCCAAGATTCAGGTCTAGCAGTCAACGACTTCTCACGACATCTGTAACCATTCCATAGCCTCCTGAAACATGATTGCAGAACAATCTAGGGGGTGAAATTCACGATAAATCTATAGCAAAATTTGTATCCAACACTGCGATCACTGCAGATTCATGCCAGATTTGCACCAAGATCCAATTCTGCCACATGCTACAAAATATTTTTGTGTACCATATTATATTATATTTCCTTGCAATGTTGTATTTCTATAAAGCCACCTTGAAACAAGGAAAAAATAAACTAGTCAAACTACTGAAAAACATAAAAGGAGAATGGACCATGAAGTGTGACGCGATAAAATGGGCAAAAATGTCATTTCCCTTTTCTCGTCCCTTTTAAAAAAAAAGTGCACAAAGAACAAAAGCGATTTAAAGAACATCCAAAGTATTGAATTCACTTTCTTCGCTCCAGCGTGTCCTACAGTACAGGATATCAGATTGTTACGCCTCTACCTGAAAGAATCATCTGTTGCCCGGGCCCCATGCGTCAGTGGATTCTCTTTCCAGGAACAATCAGTGGCCCTGTCCGATACAACATTCCTAGCCCGGCCCCAGCTACGTTGCGTCCATTAGCGCGATAGGGGAACGATATACGTTTCGCTATTATTTTTAAACATGGGCACATGGGCTGAAACCTTCTACTGCAGATAAGGAAAAATTTATAGACTTCAGTTGTTAGAACACTTAAGGAAATAAGTGAATAAAACACAAGGCAATCGAGGAATCTACTCCGCTGCACTGGAACGTATGGAGGATGATTGTAAAAACAGCAGGAAGCTATAGACTGCCGCCATCTTCTACAACGTACCTAATGGAACCCAAAAAGTTACAAAAAATTTACAAATTTCTGAAGGTTCTACTTTTAAATTGTATTATTATCTTTGCATCATACTTAATTTTTAGAATAATATGCACAGTTCTGCTACATCTCAGGTATAGCAGAACTGTGCGCTAAACTATTCTACATCTGAGATGTAGTAGAGTTGTGCGCTCAACTCTGCTATACCTGAGATGTAGCAGAGCCCTTTGCTCAACTCTGCTACACCTGAGATCGGACCACAATGGACACTGCTGTGGACCGATCTTAGACTCCGCCTCCTCTGGCAGAACCAGCGTTGATTGGCCAAATGCTGTACACTGTATGGAATTCGGCCAATCAACGCTGGTCAATGTATTCCTATGAGAAAAAGTCATCTCCATGGCGTAATACAGTGATTTGGGTTTGTTAGATGCCTCCAGACATGCTTCCCCTGCTGTCCCAGTTGCATTCCAGAGGTGTTATCATTTCCTGAGGTGTCATAGTGGACTTGGTGACCCTCCTGAGTCGAATGGTGGTATCCCCTTAAACAAAGCTTTTTTCCCCATAGACTATAATGGGATTCGATATTCGTTCGAATAGTCGAATATTGAGATGCTATTCGAAATGAATATCGAATATGGAATATTTCACTGTTCGCTCATCTCTAATCATAATGACTAAATTGCTCACCGTGTTGGAAAAAAACTCATCCTTTGCAGTAGTGACCACAATCTCTTGTCTGGCCTTAGGGGCATTTCAAAAACATGATCATTTCTAACTTTCTCGATCGGGGACATCTGAAGAGTCTGAGCCTCAATATATAACCAAGCAAGGCTGAACCTGCAGAGCCAAGCTTGTGTTGTCCACCCGAGTAGGATTTAGATGGCGGACACATCATTTACAGACAGATATCGAATGAGCAATACGTATATTACAAATTCATGAACGTCTAGACCCACCAATATCTGCGTTCTCACATAAACCCCCAAATCTCATCATCAACTTATAATTCCCTTAAGTGCCAATAGAACCTTCTTTTATCTAAGTATGCTGAGTCCGCGATATGGAGATGTCAGGATTGCTGATGGAGTTCAATGGAGAACTTTTTAGAATCATTTCTAACAATTCTTTACCACTAGAGGGCAGAACTACATTAATGAACGCCCTGACTATTGTCTATAACTGAAGCTTTTGTTGTATCTTTTACATTATGTAAACTTAAAGACGTATCCACTTTTTTTTTACCTCTACTCTTATCTACGCATATAGCCCCATATTGGATAGTAAATGGCAAATCAGCAAAACTGGTAATTATTCACCTCCAAAAATAATAAACTATCACACTTGCCTTCCCTCACCTCTGCTGGTCTCCTTACGTTCCCTGGTAATGGCCTCCTCCGACCTCCTGTGTGACATCAAAGATCCCTGTGATTGGGTATGATGCCATGACTAGAGATGAGCGAACAGTGAAATATTCGAGATTCGATATTCGTTTCGAGTAGAGCCTCAATATTCAACTACATTATAGTCTATGGGAAAAAATGCTCATTTCAGGGGAGACCACTATTCAACTAAAGGAGAGTCACCAAGTCCACGAGTAGCAGGAGGAGAGTGTTTAGGGGGAGCGCTGTGCAGTTAAAGCACACGGACCCCATTATAGTCTATGGGGTCCATGCACTTTAACTGCACAGCGCTTGCAGTTGCGCTGATAAAAAGTAAGCTCCCTCGTAACCGCAAGCTGCCAGCTCTCCAGACTAGCAAAGCAGAGCCTGCGGCAAATCAACGCTGGTTCTGCAGCAGGCTCGTCCTTTCTAGTCAGGAGAACTGGCAGCTTGCTGTTATGAGGGAGCTTACTTTTTCTCATAGGAATGAATTGACCAGCGTTGATTGGCCAGTGTACAGCATTCGGCCAATCAACGCTAGTTCTGCCAGAGGCTCGTCTGTGAGGAGGCGGAGTCTAAGATCGGACCACAGCAGTCTCCATTATGGTCCGACCCAATAATTTTGGGGCCAATTGACCAGAAATTTTTGTAAAATTAGCAAAAAATATATAATCTTTTACAGCAAACATCACCACTAAATCCAGTCAACAGATCATCATTGGAGTAGAAAGAACAGAGACCGGTGGAAGACTGTGCACTGTCAGCACGGCAATGGCAGGAGACGGGTGAGGTGAGTATTACTGGTTTCTAGGCTGGTTTCACCTCTGCGTCGGACTCTCCGCATTTAGTGTCTGTCTAAAATTGTTGGCCAAAAAAATCCTGCAAGTCCGAGTTTTCTGACTGGTGATTCCAGTTGCAAGGAAGGAACACCGATGGACGCCATCATAGTCAATGAGATCCCCTGAGTCCGTCATTTTAGATGTCCATTGGTCTATCCATTGGCGCTATAGAAAGATATTATTTTTGTTACCAGACACCCCAAGAGTCATGCCGATTCTTGCAAGAAACAAGAAAACACACCATCATTTCCTTCTGATCTTATCCAATTGTTGGATTCTCAATAACTTTCTATACATCTGTAACTATCAATAATAAGTTACGAGCCGATAACTGAAATATCACATTCACTAAATGTCACTTGAGTCACCTGTAAATGAGTAAAAGAAATATTATTGGATGGGATTATCCGCAGCGTGACGGCTCGGCATGAGGCTTTACTAGAGAGATAGCAAAGGTCAAATATTTAAAGGTCACTTAAATGTCACAAGGGAGAGAAGTGTCCTGACATTTTCTTCTTGTTTTCTTTCTATCTCACCGAAGATCTAACAGCAAATTGCCTCATGATGGCGGCCGTACCTTCTAGGCTAGGACAACTGTATTCATAGGTATGGGAACTTCTATGCAAAATTATATATTCAAGGAAATGTAATTTCAGATCAGATATTTAACAGAAGAACATTGGGTTGAAAACAGATGTAGCAAATCTTAAAGGGATTCTCCAGGGAGTCGGTGAATATTTACTCCACTGAGGCTGGTTCCAACCCTGGGTCATGTGATTGAAACCTTCCCCGGCCCCTTCGGTCACTTTGCCTCCTGTCCTGTATATACGGGTAGTTAGTTCCCTGTTCTATGGGGGTAAGTAGACTATAATAAAGCCACTCACCCCTATAGCATAGGTAACTGGAGTGACTAAGGGGCCAGTTGCTGGTTCCTATCACATGAGTCTGGTTTGTCACCCCAAATTTTTTGGATGAAGTACGTATTCATAGGCTTCCTGGGGATCCTTTATAAATTGCATCCTTCTTGGCACCAAATCAGCCTTCAAAACCCTCTCTAATAAATATAGGGCAGATTGGCATTCTGGGAAACAGGGATGGGACTGCAGAGGGGTGAAGCTATTTTCTCTGATGAATCTGTAACAATGACGTTTCGGAGAAGTAAAAGTGGCTACCATGAGTTCAGTGCCATGCCAAGAGTAAAGCACCCTGAGACCACTCATGGTTGGGGTTTTCATTGGGTTTTCCTGGTTGGTTTTCATCCAGGGTGTGTGGGCTCAGTCACAATGTTGCCTAAGAACACTGCCATGAATAAAAAATTACATCTAGAAATCCACCAAGAGCAACTTCTCCCAACCATCCAGGAAAAACTTGTTTTTAACAATGTTTTGGCTTGATAAACCAAACACTGAAATTTTGGCTTCATGGCCAAGAGACTCGTCAGATATCAATCCCATTGTGAAGATGGAGTCAATCCTCAAACAGTGGGCGGACAAAAGAAAACAGAAACACAAAAATTGAGATAAACTCCTAGAATAGATAGGAATGGGTTGTCATCGGTCCAGATTTGACCCAGAATCCAGCATGTCAAGGGAAAGTGCCGAGATCTTGAAAAGTAAGGGTCAACACTGGGAAAAATCAAGTCTTTGTAGAAACTGTATTTGTCAAAAAATGCCTAGAATTATTCAGTAACTATCGAAACTAAAGTTCCATGCACATGACCGAGTGTGCTGTCGTAGGGGATTCTCATGATCCCATCTATGGAACATGGAATATTCTATCAAGCTTGGTGAGAACTGGAAATCAATGGGGGACAGAAGGCACTTGGATGGATGACTTTCCCTCGGAGTCATTGTTGCAAATCCAAATTTGTGCAAGTTTTTTGAAGACGACTATATATGGAAATCAATGGGGGACAGAAGACACTTGGACGAATGACTTTCCCTTGGAGTCATTGTTGCAAATCCAAATTTGTGCAAGTTTTTTGGAGACGACTATATAGGGAAATCAATGGGGCACAGAAGACGCTCGGACGAATGAGTTTCCCTCGGAGTCATTGTTGCAAATCCAAATTTGTGCAAGTTTTTTGAAGACAACTATAAATGTAAATCAATGGGGGACAGAAGACACTCGGACGAATGACTTTCGTCTGATGATCCCATCTATGGAACATGGAATATTCTATCAAGCTCGGTGAGAACTGGAAATCAATGGGCGACATAAGACACTCAGACGGATGACTTTCCCTCGGAGTCACTGTTGCAAATCAAAATTTGTGCAAGTTTTTTGAAGACGACTATATATGGAAATCAATGGGGGATAGAAGAGACTTGGATGAATGACTTTCGTCTGATGATCCCATCTATGGAACATGGAATATTCTATCAAGCTCGGTGAGAACTGGAAATCAATGGGGGACAGAAGACACTGGGATGGATGACTTTCCCTCGGAGTCATTGTTGCAAATCAAAATTTGTGCAAGTTTTTTGAAGACGGCTATAAATGTAAATCAATGAGGGACAGAAGACACTCGGACAGATGACTTTCCCTTAGAGCCATTGTTGCAAATCAAAATTTGTGCATGTTTTTTGGAGACGACTATATACAGTAGGACTCAGTAAGTGAATCTATCCCTGCCCAAAATCCGAGCCAACCAGGAACTTTCCCTTTTACACCATTCTCCGTGGGAAACTGCTGTCATCCTGTGTCATGTCAAGAAAGGTGCAAGACTATTGAAAAGTTTTAACCCTGAGGGTCCGTTCTAAAACGATTGCATCTGCTTCATTGAATATGTATGAAGGCTTTAAAGGTACGGCAGCGCTGATGTAAGTAATCCATAGGCTAAAGCTGAAAGACGAGCCAAAATAATTAAAGGCGAGGTCGGTTTCGCTTAGTGCATTATATTGATTACGATGCACTCAGCGAATACTGTAATTTTAGGATGAGCACTTAGGATGTTCCCATACAGAAGCCGCTCCTGGTAACCTCGACTAAATAGAAAATGATCTAATGGTTAAAAGGGGTCATCGGGGTTTAATTGAACTGAGCTGTTGTGATTGGAAAGAAAGCCGCAGTTAATCGAAAGTAAGCCCTATCGTGTAAAGCGATACCTGTGTCCAATTTCAAAGGCCGTGTCGAGTCTATGGACGCAAGAGGTAGACAAAGCATTTAATAGAAGTAAATTCAATTGAAATGCCTGAGTTACGTCTGGACATGCGGCTCGTGTTTTAGATACACAAACATGAAGGGTAACAATAAACATGGAGAAAGAAAAACCAATGGCGGTCAAACCGGGAAATTCATTGTGACACAGAAATTTGGCTTTTTCCCTTTCTTTGGCTGAATAGGTTGAGATTAAATTTTACATTCTTAAGATGAATTTTTTTAGGATCTGGAGAAAAATAGTCCCAAAACTTTGAGCAATTTTGGATTCTCCTGCAGCCTTGGTGACAATAATAAATATTGCAATATAATTGCTAACAGATTGTCTCCTTTCCATGAAATTCTGCACTGAAATCTACTTTCTGTCCCCTATGTATTCTTTGCCATGTTCCTTTCACTGGAGTATGGGTGTTCGGGCTATAATAAAGAGGAAAACTTAATGGGGGTGTTACTTTAAACAGTTAAAGGGATTCTACCATTAAAATCTAATGTTTTCTCGCTAACACGTAGGAATAGCCTTAAGAAAGTCTATTCGTCTCCTACCTTTAGATGTCTTCTCCGCACCGTCGTTCCGTAGAGATCCCAGTTTTCACCAGTATGCAAATGAGTTCTCTCACAGCACTGGGGGCGTCCCCAATGCTGCCAGAGAACTCTCCAGCGCCACCTCCATCTTCTTCAGAAACGGGCTCTTCACACGTCTTCTTCCGGGGGTTGGCTTCAAACTTCTGGGCCTCAGGTCTAGGGCAAAGCCGGCTGCGCATGCCCGCCGGCCACAAGAAAATGGCTGCTTACACAGTACGTAAGCTGCCATTTTCTTGTGGCCTGTGGGCATGCATAGTCAGCTCTGCCCGAGGTCTAGAAGTTTGACCGCCAGCGCCATAAGAAGTCATGTGAAGAGCCCGTTCCTGAAGAAGATGGAGGCGGCGCTGGAGATTTCTCTTGCAGCATTGGGGACGCCCCCAGTGCTGTTTGGGCACTGGGGCCCGCCCCCAGTGCTGCGAGAGAACTCATTTGCATACAGGTGGATTTCTATGGAACGGCGGCACGGAAAAGACATCTAAAGGTAGGAGACAAATAGCCTTTCTTAAGGCTAATCCTACGTTTTAGCCAGAAAGAATTCAATTTTAATGGTAGAATCCCTTTAACTCTTGACCACTACATCTGGGTTATAGAATGGGTTTTGGTGTCATATGAAAGAGAAGATTTTCAGTTTTCATATGACACCAAGATATCAGTTAAAAACACAGGTGGCATAGACATATTTAATCAGATTTTCATGGATATGCAAATAAGGCTGCAAGTATATCAGGGGGCGGAACCCAATTTCCCAGATTTGCCTACAGGTGCAAACGCTACGGCTGTCCTCTGGAATTGGTGCTCTATGTGTTACCCTTAGCTGTGATTGTCATGTTCTGCCTCTATCTGTATCACCACAGTTGTCTATAAGCCAATGTAGAAAATCAGGCTCCGCCCTCAGTGCACTTTCAGAGTATTGCTGTAGCATTCAAACTCTTTAGTGGGACAAAAAAATTCTAAGATTTTAATAAATTTAAAAAAAAAAACAAATCAAATATTCACTATAGATAAAAAACAAACAAAAAACAAAAACATATTCAGTATCACTGTGTCTAAAAATTCCCAAACTAAACAGTACTTATTCCATACATTGAATGCTGTAATGGGAAAAAAATAAAAAAAATAAGCAAACAGATTTTTTGGGGATACTCCCCCCCCCCCAAAAAAAAATAAAAAATTAAAGAAAAAATGATCAAAAGGCCATAAGCCATAATAGTACCTATAAAAACCAAAGCTTGTCCTGCAAAAAATAAACTCATAGACAGCTCTGTACATGGAAATATAAAAAAAAAGTTACAGAATTACAGAATATGGCAATGGGAAGAAAATCTGGATTTGAAAAAAGTTTTTATTTTTTTATGGTATTAAAACAAAACATAAAGTATCCATGTTTGATATCACAATGATCGTACTGACCCACAGAATATACACAAGGTGCCATTTTTATTGCATAGTAAATACTGTAAAAGCATACCCATAAATTGGACAACTTTTTTTTTTTTTTTTGCAATTCAAACACCATTCCGAATTTTTTTTTTTGATTCTCGGTATATAATATTAAAGGGTGCCAATAAAGAGTTAAATTTTCCTGCAAAAAACAAGCCCACCTATGACTATGGAACAAAAAAAGTTACAAAGTTATGAATTTTAATAAATTGTGAGTAAAAAACAAATACAAAAAAAATTAAAAAATTTGCTGGGATGGGAAGAAGTGAATGTATGGAAGTGCCCTGCCCTCTAGAGGTGGAGACCTTCTGTGTTTCTAGTCTCACCCCCAGTTAATAGATTGAGTATTAACCCCTAATAACCAACCCTTTCAAAAATTGCAAGAAATTGTAGCAATTGCCTAAAAATCTGCAATTCTTTTACATCTCTAACCAGGAGAGAATATTCTCATCATCGTCATGTCAGCCAGTGTAACAGTTGAGCCCCTGCACGTGTTGCACACATAGTCGGTGCCATTCTTAGAGACGTACACGACCCCACTTTAAATATTTGTTACCCCTGGATACAATGTGTGTAATGCAAATACTTGCTGCCTGGCCGTTGCTATGAATGCAGAGAAGGCGGCTGCAGATGACTCTCATACCAGAGCCTGTAACAAAGCCGTGCTATGTGCGGTTATCATGTGCACCGGACCTGGGTCACTTTAATTAGAGAGCTATTAATGGCAGACACTACCTAACCGTCAACTGCTCGCAGGGTCTGACTGGGGCTGGGTGCGAGCCAATGTGTAATGCCTGCAATTACATACATGTCACTCTATCCGTGTATGACTCAAGAGCTGAAATTAGACTGAAAACTCGGCAAAGGACTTGTCGTGCCATTAATATGACATCATTATATGAGGGGGCTATACGGTACATTGCAAATAGGAACACTCATTTATCTTCTACAATTATCTGTATTCATCTTACCTTAGTTTGGTGTTGCTCTATTATGTGCAATGGCCATGGTATCTGTTGCAGTAGGTGGGAGAATATACAATAGCTACTACAATATACAGTATATTGATCAAATGAGGTCTGAGGTCTATGGGACCAGCTATTATCTTATGAGGATAGGGATATGTAACAGATAGCAGTGAGGAATCACTCTGGGCGTAAACCGTTCAGGAGAGGAGGAACCCACATCCCAGACTTCATATCTGCAGACAAGAAGAGGAAACTCTATATCATACTGGGAGAAGAAGAGGCCACTGTGGAGATTGCTGCCCAATACGTGTCCAGCTGTCACCATACCAGAGGAAGATGAGACTCCACAGAGTGTTATACCCCAAACCACCCACCCCACCCCACCCCACCTCCCCATATAGCAGTCACCAACTAAGAGGAAGATGAGACTCTACGGACTGTTATACCCCAAACCACCCGCCCCACCCCACCCCACCTCCCCATATAGCGGCCACCAACTAAGAGGAAGTTGAAACTCCATGGACTGTTATACCCCAAATCAGCCACCCCCCCACCCCACCCATACTCCCCCCCTCGACTCCAACTCCCCCCCTCCCCACTTTACTAGCTTTGGCAATGCCAAATATCCATTTGGACGTGCCAATAAAGCCGATTTGATTTGATTTGTAAGAGCGCGCACAACCAAGAACTTCACAAGTATTCTTCAACAGTTTTATTAAGCACAACGCGTTTCAGGCAAAGCCCTTTCTCAAGTGCAATACAAACCAAATGGTAGTCTATCCTGAGAGATCTATCAGGGCTCGGGCATGTTAAAGAGATATTCTGGCAAAGTAGAGTTATAACTGTCCATTTGGCAAGGGTCTGATGACTAGGATGTTCACCGATCACAAGAACAGGGGTCCCATTTGGGGGTCTGAATGGTCGAGCATGTGCAATGATGCTCATCTTTATGGGATTGTCGGAGGATTGTACTCAACTATCTCCAGTAGTTCCACAGAAGGGAATGGAGCACCGGTCATGCAAGTGCACTGCTGTGTTATTCATAGAAACTTACAGTCCCCTGTTCTCTTGATGGATGGGATACCCAGGGATGGGACCTCCAGCAATGTGACCCTTATCCCCCATCCCACAGGATAGAGGATAAGTGTCTGTAATGGGACAACCCCTTTAAGTAAACCAAGCATAAATGTGACTGATCATATGATGGTTGGATGCCCTCTGCGTGCTGAGACTAAGGTCACAGTATACGGCTATTTTCCAAAATGTCATATTTATATCATAATAGTACCAATGAGAATTATATCTCATCCCACAAAAAAGACCCTCCTTCTCTCAGCTCTGGAAATATGGTAAAAGTTATGTATGTCAGCCTATGACAATGCAAAGAAAATGTTTTAAGGGCGTGGTTCACACAGTAGTGCATACACAAAAAGGGGGAGGTTCCTGCTGCAGGCACAAAAGGGGGGAGGTTCAGCTGCAGACACAAAAGGGGGAGGTTTCTGCTGCAGACACAAAACGGGGGAGGTTCCTGCTGAAGATACAAAAGGGGGGAGGTTCCTGCTGCAGACACAAAAGGCGGGAGGTTCCTGCTGCAGACACAAAAGGGGGGAGGTTCCTGCTGCAGACACAAAAGGAGGGAGGTTCCTGCTGCAGACACAAAAGGGGGAGGTTCCTGCTGCAGACACAAAAGGGGGAGGTTCCTGCTGCAGACACAAAAGGGTGGAGTTCCTGCTGCAGACACAAAAGGGGGGAGGTTCCTGCTGCAGACACAAAAGGGGGAGGTTCCTGTTGCAGACACAAAAGGGGGGCGGTTCCTGCTGCAGACACAAAAAGAGGGGGGGGAGGTTCCTGCTGTAGCCAGTTGTCTTACATTCAGATACAGGACAAGGAGGAGACATAACTGAGCTCCCGAGACACAAAGATAAAAATTCTTGATATATTTCTTAGATTTAATTGCAATATGAAACAAAACAAAATTAAATGAAATAAAGAGATTAATGGAGGAAGTGCTGATATATATTTTTTTCTTTTTTTGTGCATTTTCTATCTTTTGGGAGACATAATAACCCCTTGTCTAGGGGCCGGCGTATTAACCTTACTGCAACATGATCATTTTCCCACCAAAATGAACAATACACGAAGGAACATTACGAGACGTGTTTATAGGGACGGTTCCAGCTCTCACAAGTCCCCATTTGTCTCTCTCTGAATGTGTCATTTACATGGCTGACGGACTGCAGGACGGGAGATTGTTATTACATAGGGACACTTTCTTCTACCCAAAGAAAAAATGAGAATTTCTCAGACAACTTTATTCTAAACATAATTAGAGGAATTATTATGCAAAATATTCCGGCAATGGAAGTTTTTTTTCTGCTATCTTCAAACTGAAACTCAAAATTTATGTATTAAAAAATTAAAAAAAAATCCCAAAACACAATATTACTTCTCAGTGACCCATCATTGACCACTCATGGTGAGGAGTTTGTATTGTTACATTATTGCACTTGGTGGACATGACTTATAAGTTCTACACATGTGGTCAGTGTTGGACTGGTCCACCAAAGTACCAGGATATCCTCCTGTTGGCCAAGGTCAGAAATGGTCAGAAATGGGACAACCTATTAGTCCCAAATTAGGTTGGACCCAAAAATCCTGGGGATTTGTCACCTTTCTTCATCTCCTTCTGGTTTCCTCTTGGCGCCCAAGGCTCGCCTGGTGATGTCATTCGCCACAGACATTGGAGTGATTGGACCACAGGGGTCATATAGGCATCAGTCTACTCGTTGATATCATGGACCCAGGGTCACCTCTGATCCCTGTGATTGGGTCACCCTGGGTACATCAACAACACCGAGGAGACTGAGAGGGAGTGCCAGATGCCCAAAAGGGGTGAGGGTTTAGCATGGTGATTAATATCCATCCCTCCCTTTAGGTGTTAAATATGTTTTCATGCATGCTTGCCAGGAGCCACTGAAGATTAGTCCAAGGTTCATTTCCATCTAATTAAAAGTAATGTAACTTGTTGAGATTACCAAGTTATATGCTCTAAACCCTGGCACTCTAAGGACTTGCTGGTGGTTCAGGGGCCCCGACCTGGTCCTGGGTCCTCCATAATAAATACCACTATTGCTGCATTTTGCTTCTCATTTGAGCTGATAGACATGGTTGTTGTCAAGGCTTAGACCCTGTTCACATCCCATATGGTCATTAAATATTAAGCACATACATTTCTGTGACGGTTCTATGCCATACATCCGAATGAGAGGTGTAAAAAATGGACCTATATATATATATATATATAGTGCACGTATATGGGAGAGATTCTTACGGGATATTCTGCAATAATTTGCTCCATGTGAACTTATTCTTCACGGTTACAATATTTGCTTTGTCATTACCCAGATAATTTCTGGAGTATTTTCTAGAGATGTTGCAGAATAATACGCCAGGGGTCACCTTGGCTATGAATCGATGGCTTATCCTGGTGATCTTCTGACGCTATTGATAAATCTCCCCCCACTGTGTCCCCTGCAAGGCATTTAATCCATATTCCGGGGTTGGGATCCAGAGGCCACCTGCTCCCTAGGAAATACCTGACACTAGGGGGGGATGGGGGTTGGGGCAGTGCTCCATTACAAATGACACTGCTGAATGAGCGGCTAGTGATGGTCCCTCTTTCCAGCAGACATCTGTACATCTTATTATTGCTTGGCCAAGGCCAAATCCCCTGGACCCTCCATCACCTAAAGGCCCCACCACCCAGTCCATCGAGCACAAGGACATAGGACTTTACAAAAATTGTAGCATGCAATATGATATCTCAGAAAAGTTGTCCATGCAGCTTATGAGAATGGAGAATTTCTCAGACGATTTTACTCTAAACATAATTAGAGAAATTATTATGCAAAATATTCCGGCAATGTTACTAGTGAAGGTCGGCAGGGGCCACACCCAAACTTAGACTATGGCTTTGTTCCCCTAACTGTGCTGCTACGTAGATAAAATCGAGAAGTTGGACATATCTATTGATGTCCATAGAGACATCTATTCCATATTTGAGGTCTGCTGCAGTTCCTGACACAGCCAGGTAGCTGGGAGTGGCGCTGTCCAAAGAGGTTGTAGTGCTGCTGCGACACTGACTTTTTATTCTCAGGGTAGAGGTCAGACCCCATTGATTATAAAGTGACGCCATATCCTAGAGACATAGCAGCACTTTATAAGATGGGAATACCCCTGAAACGTACACTGAGCATCCCTAACAAATTGTTGTCCGGTCATCCTGAACACTGTCCTGTATATCTTATCTTCTTTGCACGGCGTTTGTAAGTTATTCACATATTATATTACTACTAGGGAAGGAACCCTCACTATCTACCCAGGGACTCTGCCAACCTCAGCCAGTCCTTGTGCCTATCATGGACATAACTATCACACTAGCAGTGACATCCAGGGCCGGCTCCAGGTTTTTATGGGCCCTTGGGCGACAGAGCCTCAGTGGGCCCCCTTGTAAAGGAGGCGGGGGAGTCGAGACACTGTGTGTTGCAGATGAAGCGAGTGATGTCCCGCAGGAGTGTGGCGTCACCAACGCCATACCTCCCAACTTTTAAAGAGTAGAAAGAGGGCAGAGCGCGCCGCAGCAAATTTGGCTCGACCCACTTTTATGTTGACTCCGCCCATTCTCATTCATTTATCATGTGCTCCCACACAGTATAATCCTCCTACAGTCACCCGTAAATTATATGCCCCCCCTCCATCTCTCCCCCAGTTTCATATACACCCTTCCTCTGCCCCCAGTTTCATGTCCCCCCTCCATCTCTGACCCCAGTTTCATCACGTTCTCTCCCTTCATCTGCCCACAGTTTCATGTCCCCCATCTCTGCCCCAGTGTCATGCTGTTCCACCCCTCCATCTGCCCCAGTGTCATGCCGTTCCCCCCCTCCCCTTCATTTGCCCCCCAGTTTCATTGGGCCCCCTCCATCTCTGTCCCCAGTTTCATGCCGTTCTCTCCCCACCCCCTTCATCTTCCCCAGTGTCATGTCGTTCCCTCCCCTTCATTTGCCCCCCCCAGTTTCATGGGCCCCCTTCATTATGTTCCACCTTAATATAATACAAAACAAACACTTACACTCACCTTCCATCGTTCCCCCAACGCTCCTCTCTCCGCTCTCACTCCATTCACATAGACGATTAAAGCAGGGGCTGTGAGCTCAGCTCCTGCTTTAAAGCTGCGGCCTGCCTTGCGTGTGTAGGCGCGATGTGATGACGTCCTCGCGCCTACACACGCAAGCCGGGCCGCAGCTTTAAAGCAGGAGCTGAGCTCACAGCTCCTGCTTTAATCGTCTATGTATTCAGCTCTTCGGCGTCCGTCGGACGCCAATGAGCTGAAATCGGGACAGGCAAGTGCTGGGGCGGGCAAGTGCCGGGGGGCCCCCAGAGGCTCTGTGGGCCCCGGCACTTGCCCGACTATGCCGTGCGCTGACGCCGGTCCTGGTGACATCACTGTGTGTATTATCCCTGTACTGTGACATCACTGTGTGTATTATCTCTGTACTGTGACATCACTGTGTGTATTATCCCTGTACTGTGACATCACTGTGTGTATTATCTCTGTACTGTGACATCACTGTGTGTATTATCTCTGTACTGTGACATCACTGTGTGTATTATCCCTGTACT
This sequence comes from Leptodactylus fuscus, assembly GCF_031893055.1. Taxonomy (NCBI): domain Eukaryota; kingdom Metazoa; phylum Chordata; class Amphibia; order Anura; family Leptodactylidae; genus Leptodactylus; species Leptodactylus fuscus. Next base: position 13,134,990 of record NC_134267.1, on the reverse strand, counting down.
GTGACATCACTGTGTGTATTATCTCTGTACTGTGACATCACTGTGTGTATTATCCCTGTACTGTGACATCACTGTGTGTATTATCCTGTACTGTGACATCACTGTGTGTATTATCCCTGTACTGTGACATCACTGTGTGTATTATCCCTGTACTGTGACATCACTGTGTGTATTATCTCTGTACTGTGACATCACTGTGTGTATTATCTCTGTACTGTGACATCACTGTGTGTATTATCTCTGTACTGTGACATCACTGTGTGTATTATCCTGTACTGTGACATCACTGTGTGTATTATCCTGTACTGTGACACCACTGTGTGTATTATCCCTGTACTGTGACATTACTGTGTGTATTATACCTGTACTGTGACATCACTGTGTGTATTATCTCTGTACTGTGACATCACTGTGTGTATTACCTCTGTACTGTGACATCACTCTGTGTATTATCCCTGTACTGTGACATCACTGTGTGTATTATCCTGTACTGTGACATCACTGTGTGTATTATCTCTGTACTGTGACATCACTGTGTGTATTATCCTGTACTGTGACATCACTGTGTGTATTATCCCTGTACTGTGACATCACTGTGTGTATTATCCTGTACTGTGACATCACTGTGTGTATTATCCTGTACTGTGACACCACTGTGTGTATTATCCCTGTACTGTGACATCACTGTGTGTATTATCCTGTACTGTGACATCACTGTGTGTATTATCTCTGTACTGTGACATCACTGTGTGTATTATCTCTGTACTGTGACATCACTGTGTGTATTATCTCTGTACTGTGACATCACTGAGTGTATTATCCTGTACTGTGACACCACTGTGTGTATTATCCCTGTACTGTGACATTACTGTGTGTATTATCCCTGTACTGTGACATCACTGTGTGTACTATCTCTGTACTGTGACATCACTGTGTGTATTATCTCTGTACTGTGACATCACTGTGTGTATTATCCTGTACTGTGACATCACTGTGTGTATTATCTCTGTACTGTGACATCACTGTGTGTATTATCCTGTACTGTGACATCACTGTGTGTATTATCTCTGTACTGTGACATCATTGTGTGTATTATTCCTGTACTGTGACATCACTGTGTGTATTATGTCTGTACTGTGACATCACTGTGTGTATTATCTCTGTACTGTGACATCATTGTGTGTATTATGTCTGTACTGTGACATCACTGTGTGTATTATCCTGTACTGTGACATCACTGTGTATTATCCTGTACTGTGACATCACTGTGTGTATTATCTCTGTACTGTGACATCACTGTGTGTATTATCCTGTACTGTGACATCACTGTGTGTATTATCCCTGTACTGTGACATCACTGTGTGTATTATCTCTGTACTGTGACATCACTGTGTGTATTATCCTGTACTGTGTCATCACTGTGTGTATTATCCTGTACTGTGACATCACTGTGTGTATTATCCTGTACTGTGACACCACTGTGTGTATTATCCCTGTACTGTGACATCACTGTGTGTACTATCCCTGTACTGTGACATCACTGTGTGTATTATCTCTGTACTGTGACATCACTGTGTGTATTATCTCTGTACTGTGACATCATTGTGTGTATTATCTCTGTACTGTGACATCACTGTGTGTATTATGTCTGTACTGTGACATCACTGTGTGTATTATCCTGTACTGTGACATCACTGTGTGTATTATCCTGTACTGTGACATCACTGTGTGTATTATCCCTGTACTGTGACATCATTGTGTGTATTATCTCTGTACTGTGACATCACTGTGTGTATTATCTCTGTACTGTGACATCACTGTGTGTATTATCCTGTACTGTGACATCACTGTGTGTATTATCTCTGTACTGTGACATCACTGTGTGTATTATCCTGTACTGTGACATCACTGTGTGTATTATCCTGTACTGTGACATCACTGTGTGTATTATTCCTGTACTGTGACATCACTGTGTGTATTATGTCTGTACTGTGACATCACTGTGTGTATTATCTCTGTACTGTGACATCATTGTGTGTATTATCTCTGTACTGTGACATCACTGTGTGTATTATCCTGTACTGTGACATCACTGTGTATTATCCTGTACTGTGACATCACTGTGTGTATTATCTCTGTACTGTGACATCACTGTGTGTATTATCCTGTACTGTGACATCACTGTGTGTATTATCCCTGTACTGTGACATCACTGTGTGTATTATCTCTGTACTGTGACATCACTGTGTGTATTATCCTGTACTGTGTCATCACTGTGTGTATTATCCCTGTACTGTGACATCACTGTGTGTATTATCCTGTACTGTGACATCACTGTGTGTATTATCCTGTACTGTGACACCACTGTGTGTATTATTCCTGTACTGTGACATCACTGTGTGTATTATCCCTGTACTGTGACATCACTGTGTGTATTATCTCTGTACTGTGACATCACTGTGTGTATTATCTCTGTACTGTGACATCATTGTGTGTATTATCTCTGTACTGTGACATCACTGTGTGTATTATGTCTGTACTGTGACATCACTGTGTGTATTATCCTGTACTGTGACATCACTGTGTGTATTATCCTGTACTGTGACATCACTGTGTGTATTATCCCTGTACTGTGACATCACTGTGTGTATTATCCTGTACTGTGACATCACTGTGTGTATTATCTCTGTACTGTGACATCACTGTGTGTATTATCTCTGTACTGTGACATCACTGTGTGTATTATCTCTGTACTGTGACATCACTGTGTGTATTATCTCTGTACTGTGACATCACTGTGTGTATTATCTCTGTACTGTGACATTACTGTGTGTATTATCCTGTACTGTGACAGCACTGTGTGTATTATCTCTGTACTGTGACATCACTGTGTGTATTATCTCTGTACTGTGACATCACTGTGTGTATTATCTCTGTACTGTGACATCACTGTGTGCATTATCTCTGTACTGTGACATCACTGTGTGTATTATCCTGTACTGTGACATCACTGTGTGTATTATCTCTGTACTGTGACATCACTGTGTGTATTATCTCTGTACTGTGACATCACTGTGTGTATTATCCTGTACTGTGACATCACTGTGTGTATTATCCCTGTACTGTGACATCACTGTGTGTATTATCTCTGTACTGTGACATCACTGTGTGTATTATCTCTGTACTGTGACATCACTGTGTGTATTATCTCTGTACTGTGACATCACTGTGTGTATTATCCTGTACTGTGACATCACTGTGTGTATTATCTCTGTACTGTGACATCACTGTGTGTATTATCTCTGTACTGTGACATCACTGTGTGTATTATCCTGTACTGTGACATCACTGTGTGTATTATCCCTGTACTGTGACATCACTGTGTGTATTATCTCTGTACTGTGACATCACTGTGTGTATTATCTCTGTACTGTGACATCACTGTGTGTATTATCTCTGTACTGTGACATCACTGTGTGTATTATCTCTGTACTGTGACATCACTGTGTGTATTATCCCTGTACTGTGACATCACTGTGTGTATTATCCTGTACTGTGACATCACTGTGTGTATTATCCTGTACTGTGACACCACTGTGTGTATTATCCCTGTACTGTGACATCACTGTGTGTATTATGCCTGTACTGTGACATCACTGTGTGTATTATCTCTGTACTGTGACATCACTGTGTGTATTATCTCTGTACTGTGACATCATTGTGTGTATTATCTCTGTACTGTGACATCACTGTGTGTATTATGTCTGTACTGTGACATCACTGTGTGTATTATCCTGTACTGTGACATCACTGTGTGTATTATCCTGTACTGTGACATCACTGTGTGTATTATCTCTGTACTGTGACATCACTGTGTGTATTATCCCTGTACTGTGACATCACTGTGTGTATTATCCTGTACTGTGACATCACTGTGTGTATTATCTCTGTACTGTGACATCACTGTGTGTATTATCTCTGTACTGTGACATCACTGTGTGTATTATCTCTGTACTGTGACATCACTGTGTGTATTATCTCTGTACTGTGACATCACTGTGTGTATTATCTCTGTACTGTGACATTACTGTGTGTATTATCCTGTACTGTGACAGCACTGTGTGTATTATCTCTGTACTGTGACATCACTGTGTGTATTATCTCTGTACTGTGACATCACTGTGTGTATTATCTCTGTACTGTGACATCACTGTGTGTATTATCTCTGTACTGTGACATCACTGTGTGTATTATCCTGTACTGTGACATCACTGTGTGTATTATCTCTGTACTGTGACATCACTGTGTGTATTATCTCTGTACTGTGACATCACTGTGTGTATTATCCTGTACTGTGACATCACTGTGTGTATTATCCCTGTACTGTGACATCACTGTGTGTATTATCTCTGTACTGTGACATCACTGTGTGTATTATCTCTGTACTGTGACATCACTGTGTGTATTATCTCTGTACTGTGACATCACTGTGTGTATTATCCTGTACTGTGACATCACTGTGTGTATTATCTCTGTACTGTGACATCACTGTGTGTATTATCTCTGTACTGTGACATCACTGTGTGTATTATCCTGTACTGTGACATCACTGTGTGTATTATCCCTGTACTGTGACATCACTGTGTGTATTATCTCTGTACTGTGACATCACTGTGTGTATTATCCTGTACTGTGACATCACTGTGTGTATTATCCCTGTACTGTGACATCACTGTGTGTATTATCTCTGTACTGTGACATAACTGTGTGTATTATCCTGTACTGTGACATCACTGTGTGTATTATCTCTGTACTGTGACATCACTGTGTGTATTATCCTGTACTGTGACATCACTGTGTGTATTATCTCTATACTGTGACATCACTGTGTGTATTATCCTGTACTGTGACATCACTGTGTGTATTATCCTGTACTGTGACATCACTGTGTGTATTATCTCTGTACTGTGACATCACTGTGTGTATTATCCCTGTACTGTGACATCACTGTGTGTATTATCCCTGTACTGTGACATCACTGTGTGTATTATCCTGTACTGTGACATCACTGTGTGTATTATCTCTGTACTGTGACATCACTGTGTGTATTATCCCTGTACTGTGACATCACTGTGTGTATTATCCTGTACTGTGACATCACTGTGTGTATTATCCTGTACTGTGACACCACTGTGTGTATTATCCCTGTACTGTGACATCACTGTGTGTATTATCCCTGTACTGTGACATCACTGTGTGAATTATCTCTGTACTGTGACATCACTGTGTGTATTATCTCTGTACTGTGACATCATTGTGTGTATTATCTCTGTACTGTGACATCACTGTGTGTATTATGTCTGTACTGTGACATCACTGTGTGTATTATCCTGTACTGTGACATCACTGTGTGTATTATCCTGTACTGTGACATCACTGTGTGTATTATCTCTGTACTGTGACATCACTGTGTGTATTATCCCTGTACTGTGACATCACTGTGTGTATTATCCTGTACTGTGACATCACTGTGTGTATTATCTCTGTACTGTGACATCACTGTGTGTATTATCTCTGTACTGTGACATCACTGTGTGTATTATCTCTGTACTGTGACATCACTGTGTGTATTATCTCTGTACTGTGACATTACTGTGTGTATTATCCTGTACTGTGACAGCACTGTGTGTATTATCTCTGTACTGTGACATCACTGTGTGTATTATCTCTGTACTGTGACATCACTGTGTGTATTATCTCTGTACTGTGACATCACTGTGTGTATTATCTCTGTACTGTGACATCACTGTGTGTATTATCCTGTACTGTGACATCACTGTGTGTATTATCTCTGTACTGTGACATCACTGTGTGTATTATCCCTGTACTGTGACATCACTGTGTGTATTATCTCTGTACTGTGACATCACTGTGTGTATTATCTCTGTACTGTGACATCACTGTGTGTATTATCCTGTACTGTGACATCACTGTGTGTATTATCCCTGTACTGTGACATCACTGTGTGTATTATCTCTGTACTGTGACATCACTGTGTGTATTATCCTGTACTGTGACATCACTGTGTGTATTATCCCTGTACTGTGACATCACTGTGTGTATTATCTCTGTACTGTGACATAACTGTGTGTATTATCCTGTACTGTGACATCACTGTGTGTATTATCTCTGTACTGTGACATCACTGTGTGTATTATCCTGTACTGTGACATCACTGTGTGTATTATCTCTATACTGTGACATCACTGTGTGTATTATCCTGTACTGTGACATCACTGTGTGTATTATCCTGTACTGTGACATCACTGTGTGTATTATCTCTGTACTGTGACATCACTGTGTGTATTATCCCTGTACTGTGACATCACTGTGTGTATTATCCCTGTACTGTGACATCACTGTGTGTATTATCCTGTACTGTGACATCACTGTGTGTATTATCTCTGTACTGTGACATCACTGTGTGTATTATCCTGTACTGTGACATCACTGTGTGTATTATCCTGTACTGTGACATCACTGTGTGTATTATCCTGTACTGTGACATCACTGTGTGTATTATCCCTGTACTGTGACATCACTGTGTGTATTATCCCTGTACTGTGACATCACTGTGTGTATTATCTCTGTACTGTGACATCACTGTGTGTATTATCTCTGTACTGTGACATCACTGTGTGTATTATCTCTGTACTGTGACATCACTGTGTGTATTATGTCTGTACTGTGACATCACTGTGTGTATTATCCTGTACTGTGACATCACTGTGTGTATTATCCTGTACTGTGACATCACTGTGTGTATTATCTCTGTACTGTGACATCACTGTGTGTATTATCCCTGTACTGTGACATCACTGTGTGTATTATCCTGTACTGTGACATCACTGTGTGTATTATCTCTGTACTGTGACATCACTGTGTGTATTATCTCTGTACTGTGACATCACTGTGTGTATTATCTCTGTACTGTGACATCACTGTGTGTATTATCTCTGTACTGTGACATCACTGTGTGTATTATCCTGTACTGTGACAGCACTGTGTGTATTATCTCTGTACTGTGACATCACTGTGTGTATTATCTCTGTACTGTGACATCACTGTGTGTATTATCTCTGTACTGTGACATCACTGTGTGTATTATCTCTGTACTGTGACATCACTGTGTGTATTATCCTGTACTGTGACATCACTGTGTGTATTATCTCTGTACTGTGACATCACTGTGTGTATTATCCCTGTACTGTGACATCACTGTGTGTATTATCTCTGTACTGTGACATCACTGTGTGTATTATCCTGTACTGTGACATCACTGTGTGTATTATCTCTGTACTGTGACATCACTGTGTGTATTATTCCTGTACTGTGACATCACTGTGTGTATTATGTCTGTACTGTGACATCACTGTGTGTATTATCTCTGTACTGTGACATCACTGTGTGTATTATCTCTGTACTGTGACATCACTGTGTGTATTATCCTGTACTGTGACATCACTGTGTATTATCCTGTACTGTGACATCACTGTGTGTATTATCTCTGTACTGTGACATCACTGTGTGTATTATCCTGTACTGTGACATCACTGTGTGTATTATCCCTGTACTGTGACATCACTGTGTGTATTATCTCTGTACTGTGACATCACTGTGTGTATTATCCTGTACTGTGTCATCACTGTGTGTATTATCCTGTACTGTGACATCACTGTGTGTATTATCCTGTACTGTGACACCACTGTGTGTATTATCCCTGTACTGTGACATCACTGTGTGTACTATCCCTGTACTGTGACATCACTGTGTGTGTGTATTATCTCTGTACTGTGACATCACTGTGTGTATTATCTCTGTACTGTGACATCACTGTGTGTATTATCTCTGTACTGTGACATCACTGTGTGTATTATCTCTGTACTGTGACATCACTGTGTGTATTATCCTGTACTGTGACATCACTGTGTGTATTATCCTGTACTGTGACATCACTGTGTGTATTATCCTGTACTGTGACATCACTGTGTGTATTATCTCTGTACTGTGACATCACTGTGTGTATTATCTCTGTACTGTGACATCACTGTGTGTATTATCCTGTACTGTGACATCACTGTGTGTATTATCTCTGTACTGTGACATCACTGTGTGTATTATCTCTGTACTGTGACATCACTGTGTGTATTATCCTGTACTGTGACATCACTGTGTGTATTATCCTGTACTGTGACATCACTGTGTGTATTATCTCTGTACTGTGACATCACTGTGTGTATTATCCTGTACTGTGACATCACTGTGTGTATTATCTCTGTACTGTGACATCACTGTGTGTATTATCCTGTACTGTGACATCACTGTGTGTATTATCCTGTACTGTGACATCACTGTGTGTATTATCTCTGTACTGTGACATCACTGTGTGTATTATCCCTGTACTGTGACATCACTGTGTGTATTATCTCTGTACTGTGACATCACTGTGTGTATTATCTCTGTACTGTGACATCACTGTGTGGTATTATCTCTGTACTGTGACATCACTGTGTGTATTATCCTGTACTGTGACATCACTGTGTGTATTATCCTGTACTGTGACATCACTGTGTGTATTATCCTGTACTGTGACATCACTGTGTGTATTATCCTGTACTGTGACATCACTGTGTGTATTATCCTGTACTGTGACATCACTGTGTGTATTATCTCTGTACTGTGACATCACTGTGTGTATTATCTCTGTACTGTGACATCACTGTGTGTATTATCTCTGTACTGTGACATCACTGTGTGTATTATCTCTGTACTGTGACATCACTGTGTGTATTATCCTGTACTGTGACATCACTGTGTGTATTATCCTGTACTGTGACATCACTGTGTGTATTATCCTGTACTGTGACATCACTGTGTGTATTATCCTGTACTGTGACATCACTGTGTGTATTATCTCTGTACTGTGACATCACTGTGTGTATTATCTCTGTACTGTGACATCACTGTGTGTATTATCTCTGTACTGTGACATCACTGTGTGTATTATCTCTGTACTGTGACATCACTGTGTGTATTATCCTGTACTGTGACATCACTGTGTGTATTATCTCTGTACTGTGACATCACTGTGTGTATTATCCTGTACTGTGACATCACTGTGTGTATTATCTCTGTACTGTGACATCACTGTGTGTATTATCTCTGTACTGTGACATCACTGTGTGTATTATCTCTGTACTGTGACATCACTGTGTGTATTATCCTGTACTGTGACATCACTGTGTGTATTATCTCTGTACTGTGACATCACTGTGTGTATTATCTCTGTACTGTGACATCACTGTGTGTATTATCCTGTACTGTGACATCACTGTGTGTATTATCTCTGTACTGTGACATCACTGTGTTGTATTATCTCTGTACTGTGACATCACTGTGTGTATTATCTCTGTACTGTGACATCACTGTGTGTATTATCTCTGTACTGTGACATCACTGTGTGTATTATCTCTGTACTGTGACATCACTGTGTGTATTATCCTGTACTGTGACATCACTGTGTGTATTATCTCTGTACTGTGACATCACTGTGTGTATTATCCTGTACTGTGACATCACTGTGTGTATTATCCTGTACTGTGACATCACTGTGTGTATTATCTCTGTACTGTGACATCACTGTGTGTATTATCTCTGTACTGTGACATCACTGTGTGTATTATCTCTGTACTGTGACATCACTGTGTGTATTATCTCTGTACTGTGACATCACTGTGTGTATTATCTCTGTACTGTGACATCACTGTGTGTATTATCTCTGTACTGTGACATCACTGTGTGTATTATCCTGTACTGTGACATCACTGTGTGTATTATCCTGTACTGTGACATCACTGTGTGTATTATCTCTGTACTGTGACATCACTGTGTGTATTATCTCTGTACTGTGACATCACTGTGTGTATTATCTCTGTACTGTGACATCACTGTGTGTATTATCTCTGTACTGTGACATCACTGTGTGTATTATCTCTGTACTGTGACATCACTGTGTGTATTATCCTGTACTGTGACATCACTGTGTGTATTATCTCTGTACTGTGACATCACTGTGTGTATTATCTCTGTACTGTGACATCACTGTGTGTATTATCTCTGTACTGTGACATCACTGTGTGTATTATCCTGTACTGTGACATCACTGTGTGTATTATCTCTGTACTGTGACATCACTGTGTGTATTATCTCTGTACTGTGACATCACTGTGTGTATTATCTCTGTACTGTGACATCACTGTGTGTATTATCTCTGTACTGTGACATCACTGTGTGTATTATTCCTGTACTGTGACATTACTGA